>NC_142063.1:321663037-321970381 GCF_059756535.1 Pantherophis guttatus | reverse complement strand
ACATCAGAAGGATAAAAAGCTGAGTCAACCTTCAGCCAGTGAGAATCAAACTGCCAAACTGCAGGCAGCCAGCAGTCAGCAGAAGTAGCCTGCAGTACTGCATTCTAACCACAATAAGTACTCTTATTTTCTCAATAACCACAGCAACACCAACTGTGCTCAAAACTTCATTGAGATTCATCAGTGGTAATGAAGGCTATCTGTTTTAAGATGGTGCAGTTTGGATCTGAAAGTCCTGAATGGATTGGAGAATATTATATTTAAGAAAAATTAAAACCTATAGAAATAAAGATGTGCACCATTAAACAGGAGCCTTTTTTGTGTTGTTTTCTGCAAAACAAGAGGATACTAAATTATGTTGTAACACCCCAGCCTGGTATCTTACAGTTGTTCTTGAGTAAAACTTCTATCTTTTGCCTACATGAGGATCATGATAGCAGGGCAAATAATCATTTTAGTGACAGCAGATGCAGTTTCTTTCCTTTTCTATTTCCTTTGTTATTTTCCGAGATCTCCACCTAATGCTGAAAAAGACTGATGCTCATCAATGTAATGAAAACAGTACTAAAGAAGAAAATAGATTCTTTTGTTGCCTCAGCTACAAAAAGAAGCCAGAATAGATCTCATGCTTGAGTTTAGGCAAGAGATTGGATGCTTACCCAAAATGTGACAAGATTACTAAGCATATATGGCCAAAAAGAAAATCTAGGTCTGATCACTAACCTGAGAATGATCTCTAGACTACATCAGCACAGTTTTTGATGCTGTCAACAACAAACACAACCTATAAACATTTCCTTCCTAATATGTCCTTTGAACCTGGCATGATTTTTATGCAGGAGGATTATTAGTTTTATTCCAGTAACCAAAAGATATTTCAGATCCAGAAAAAGTCTGTTTCTTAATGTAAGTGCACATCTATTGGACTGAGATCCTATCTTGCAGTTGGTTCCAGCTGGTAGATCAAGAGGTGCTAGTAACCAACAAAACAGATGCTACAAAGCTGCACTTTACCCATAGAGTCAAGGAGGGCTCACCACTCCAATTAGTTTGGTTGTAACCTTGATTTCCCTCTAGCCATTATTTATGTCTATCACTCAGAATATATTTGTAGTAGAATTATACAAAGAATATGTAATTGATATCTTGCCCACTCAGGTTATTGGAGTGCACAAGACAGGCCAGTCAGGTGGAATGAACTGTCAGGGAAGTGTCAAAAGTGGCACTTGTGAACAGATGTTGTCAGTTGCCTTGTCTGATTGCATTGAGTAAGATGCTCATTTGTATTATTAAGCAGCAATGAATGATGACTCAGACATCTGCCTTTCAGGGCTATTGATCAGTCAATTAAAACCAGACTTTTGATAAAATCTTTTATCTGATTTCCCTTGAAATTGAGAGAATATAGAGCTAATGAAATAAATTCAAATATATATATCTGCCCCAAGGCCATGGTCTTTGTCTTCCTTTTAGTTCAAAATGGATTGGGGAAATAATTAAAAAATGGGGTACACATGTCTATGAGACCTTAAGAGCAAAACAACTCTCTTAAAGAATTAAACCTTCCCCCAAAGAACTTCCCTAAAGTTTGATGTAAGATGGAATGAAAGAAGAGTGTGGTTAGATGAAAAGATCAATGATTGTGATCAAGTGTGCCAGAGATTAGATTGTGAGATAAAAAGTGAATGCTGTATATTTCAGTAGAAATCTGCCATCTTTGCTTGCAATAATAGAGTGGATAGTTGTCATAGATTGTCACTGAGGTGATCTGTATGTAAATCTTTATTCAGCCTTAGGGATTGCTGGGTTGACACTGATTCTCAGATGAATGTAATAATTAATCAGCAAGATTTTATAATACCCCAAACAACATTACTTTGGCAGTATAAAATCTCACACTGTTGTTAGGCAGATAAAATAAGCCAATTCTTAATGAACCCAATAAAATAGTTTCTAATATCAATAGCTACTCATCAGTGAGAGCTTGTGCTTATGCTTATAGACCAATGTCTATGGAGATTCTCAGTCATCCAGGTCATGGTTGTTCCAAAGGTGCTTTTTCAAGAGGCAACTGGACTTTCTGGATTTTCTTTGAAGACGTTTCGCTTCTCATCCAAGATGCTTCTTCAGCTTGGATGAGAAGCGAAATGTCTTCAAAGAAAAATCAGAAAGTCCAGTTGCCTCTTGAAAAAGCACCTTTGGAATTTATAGACCAATATTTCTCAACCTTGACAATTTTTAGGTGTATGGATTTCGACTTCTAAAATGCTCCGGCCAGCTCCTCTCTGATTTTTTTACAATAGTATTTTTATGCTTGCTTGTGTCATCTAAGTATTTTAAAAACGCCTGTTCTCTCTGGATAATTTTGTCTCACTGTAATAATGGGTAGCATTAAGCTGTCCATGACAGGGAATAATTTTATAGTGAGACTATTAATAGTAATATTTACGTACATTGTACTATATACACCCGGAAGTAAGAATACCCTGAATTTAAGACAATTGCCCCCAGAGGAGGATCAATCAGAAAAACCACATTTACCTCCATTATGATCCTCTCAGCAACTCTAAAAAGATCTTACAATTTTGAAATTAATTTCACTTTTAAAAACCCTGATCTTCCTTTCCAAAGGATAGATTCTCGCCACTTGGGAATACTGTAATTATTTTTCTAAGAGGATGTAATTCAAGAATATTATTATCATGCATTTTAAGAAAATCAGATGTACAGTTTTATTACACTTGCTAGGAATGCTATTGAGGTTCTATTATTGCTGTTTTGGCAATATAACTAAAGGTCTCCCAGAAATCGAGAAACTGATAAAAAAAAAATCTAAAAGTTTGAGACATTTCTATTTCTTAATACAGAAGTAGACTGTCAGAGAATCTGATCCCTACCAGCTTGATTAATATATTTGTACCTCCAGGCCTCAGCCTGTCCAGGCTGAGGCTTGGACAAATGACAGACATCTCTTAGATCAAGAATAAGTTGCGGAGGCTTACAAAGGTGAATAGTGTCAGCTAAAAATATTTGCTGCTGGAAGCCAAGTCTAAAAATGTCTCTCTCACTCCTACAGATAACAGTTCAAAACTGATGAGTATAACCTGAACACCCTGAGTCATTTCTATGCTCCCAGCCCATCCTGCATCTTGGATATAGACCATACTGAAGCTCCAAAAGATGGAGGACAAAATGCATTTTATTTATACATCAAATTTTGAAACTGCCCATCTCACTCACAGAGGAAATCTGGATGGTATACAACTAATACATAACAACCACATAAATATTATACAATATATATTATATTAAATACTATCTGCCACATGGAGGCAGTTAAAACAAGAATCGAATAAAGTTAAAAAGATGGGAAGAGGCCCTTCAGGAGAAATTCCACAAGGGGGTTACTTCTGAAAGGGCGGGAGAGTGTAGTCCTACCTCACCTCTGGGGGAAGGACAGGGGCAACCGCAGAGAAGGCTCTATTCCTGACCCCACTAGTCAAAATTCTTTAATTGATGGATCTGGTAGAATAGGCCAATGTAATGAGTAAAAAAAATGGTTCTGGAGATAACCTGACCCTATTATGAAATGAATGGAATAGGTTTTAAGTCCTTATTTTATTTCTGATTATGTGCCATCAAGACAATGTTGGATTATAATAACCACAAAGATAGATTTTCTCTAGGACCCACGTCCCCAGTTTGGTCCTTCTGATCCCAACGATGCACTCATTGCTGCTGTAACGTGCTGCTGGTCATCTTTTTTTTCCTTTTCTTCTGTCATTTTATTTTATCCCACTCCTAGATGCTGAATCAAATTAAATTTTTACACCAGGCTCATCTACATTTTTGTGCCATTTCTTTATTTTATTTTATTTTATTTTATTTTATTTTATTTTATTGAAAAGACAGTGCCATGTCAGGATAACAATGCAAATAAAGCAAAACCAGAGAGAGATCAATGGTAAATCTTAACATACATGCTAATAACTATAACTATATTATGTTAACAGTAATTGCAACAATACAACAAAAAAAAAAGGAAATAAAGGAAACTTCAATTAAGTTTCTAGCTTATTTACAATTTTTTCCATATTATATTCATAGTTTTATACATCTTCGTTGTACTGACATTCATTAACTTCCCTCTCATTTCTACCTCTTGTCTCTATCCATTCATAAAATTTATTCCATGTCCTGTAATATTTCGAGTCTTCTTTATCTTTAATTTTTAAAGTTAATCTGTCCATTTCAGCACAATCCCAAATTTTCCTAATTATGTCATCATCCGGTGGGGTGTTCACATTTTCCAATATTTAGCATATATAATTCTAGCTGCCGTCAATATATGTAACACTAAATAAATAGTTGCTTTATCATAACTTTCCAACAATATACTAAGAGGCACGTTTCTGGTTTGAATTCAATATGTTGCTCAGTTATCATTTCTAGCCATTTATGGATTTTCTCCCAGTAACGCCTTGCTTTCTTACATGTCCACCACATGTGGAAATATGTTCCTGGAGTCTGGTTGCATTTCCAACAATTTGCGGAGAAGTTCTTATACATTTTGGCCAATTTTGCTGGCGGCAAGTGCCACCTGTAAAACATTTTGCAAAGGTTTTCTTTATATGCCGTGGCCATCGTCAGTTTGTAGTTTCTCTCCCAAATTTTTAACCATTTTTCTAATTCTATGTTGTATCCAAAATTTTGTGCTGTTTTTGATCATAGCTGTTCTCTCTCTCTCTCTCTCTCTCTCTCTCCCTCCCTCCCTCCCTCCCTCCCTCCCCCCCCTCTCTCTCTCTGTGGGTATCTGGTGTCTGTCACTTACCAGCATGCCACATGAAGGTTAAGTATCACTCTTGGTTCCCCCTGTCCCTGCCAACATTCACTGCAACTAATTAATAAACAACAAAGGAATCCAAGGACTTTTGATAAGCAAACTGTACAGTAGGAAAAGGCACCCGGAAAGAATTCCTACAGTGGTAGTATTTCAAATGCAAGCTCAGTTTTATATGAACCGGTGTCTGCATTTCTCGTCCCTCTTTCTCCCATCTGCCTCATATAAAGGACTAGACTCTGGGCAATGCTGCATTGGGTTGCTTGTTTCTGGCTGGATAGGGGGAATTTCCCAGTGCCTGCCTTTCCCTTTAGAGATTGTCCCCTTCTCACTAGTCTCTGTCTTTCCTTTGTCTTCCTAGACATCTGCACACATGGATGCCTTCACCCTTTGGAACAGAAACCCATGAAATCATTGTTGCTCTGCTGCTATAATCAAAACACTAGGGAATATGTTGTTGTTCCTAGGCTCCTCGGTAGATCTATGGAAACTTTTAGCAAGGAAGAACTCATAGCTCAGCTTCATAGGAACTGAGTTGCAACAGTCCTAATTTTCAACTTAAAAATGGTTTAAAAAGGAGGGGGGAGGAAAGGGAGAGGGAGAGGAAAGGGAGGGGAGACAGGGGAGGGGAGGGGAAGGGAAGGGAAGGGAAGCTTTGCAGTGCTTTAGATAAGAGGACGGAAAAATACTTCACTCAGGGCAGCAATCCAAAATGTGCCTCCTTGGAATTGTTAGGGCAAAAGGGAGCATTAGGTTTGATGGCATTTCATTGATTAAATGGAGGAACATCTGGTCATCTGCAAGCTTAGAAAAACCCAGCAATAGTTGGTCACCAAAAAATATAGCAGCCAAGTAACCTAGGTTGAAATGGCTGCACAAGGCAGGCCACTGCCACTGAAGAGGAGAGGACATGCCAGCTGTTATAGCCAATCATTGCTGGAGCTGCTACCTGAACAAATCAAAGCACTGGAGACCATTTGCTCTGAAGGATTTTAAGATTGCTTGGGTCAGAAATCAGCCATTTTGAATCAAAGCTAGTAAACATGGTATAAAGGGGTTTGCAAGGGATTATTTATGAGTGAGAGGAGGATGTTGGCAGTTCCTGCGCTTGGCAGGCTGTGAGTGGTACGGGAAATTGAATTTAGAATAACAGCATTGAAAGGGACCTTGGAGGTCTTCTAGTCCAACCCCCTACTTGAGCAGGACCCTATATCATTCTGAACAAATGGCTGCCTAATCTTTTTTTTTTTGAAAACCTCCAGTGATGCAGGCAAGCTGTTCCACTGATCAATTGTTTCATCAGGAAATTTGTCCTTAATTCTAAGTTGGATCTCTCTTTGATAATCTTCCATCTGTTACTTCTTATTCTGCCCTCAAGTACTTTAGAAAATAGGTCAACTCCTTCACTGTGACAGACCCTCAAATATTGGAAGATTGCTATCATGTCACCCCTAGTCCTTCTCCTTTTTAGACTAGACATACCCAGTTCCCACAACCATTCATTGTATGGTTTAGCCACCAGTCGCCTAATCACTGATGGGCTAAGTAGGAAGTCCAAATCAGCCCTCTTTGGGATGGGAAACATTTTCCGTTTATTCCTTATTTTGATCACAGCCTGATATAGCATTAAATAGTTTACTTTGGATCATAGGGGAACTTTCACAAGCCTAAGGCCTCTTCCTAGATAACTCCTGTGGAGAAGGAGAGATGAATAGAAATGAACAATTGGGGCCACTGGATTTTTTTATAAAAACTACTTTTGATGAAAAATGGTATTATTGCTAGGAGTACAATGTGACATTTTATGAAGTGTACTTTTATTTATTCTGAAGGGTGAATGTTGCATAATCTTTTATGAAAGCTGCCTTTAGGCGGCATGTAAACTTTTTTAGCTGGTTTAAATGAATAAAACAAACATTTGAAACTCTTGCTTCTGTCCTGAGCTCACCTCAACCTAGCATTCTACATACTGTAGATCTTGGACCACAGATCCCATCACGTCAAGCTACCAAGGCATGCTAGCTGGGAATATGGGAAGTACAGTCCAATGCATTTTGAGGATATTAGAATGGGCCAGCATGGTCTAGGTGCAGTGAGCTCTAGATTTCAAAGCAGCAGCAACATTCAGGGTGAAAATCTGCGAGAGACTGAATGCAATATCACAAGGGAAGGCCTAGATTTTTGTCTGTAGCTGTAGCTATACCAAAGGCACTAGGTTGCATATTTCGACCCCATTCCCAGCAAATGCCAATGAAATCCAAACCACTTTTATTATCTGGATGAAATATATATTAAAAGAAAACTGAAACAACAAATATATTTCTGTGTCATGAGAAAGGGCCTCAGTAACTATTCAACGGTGTGTGGGAAGGCAGGCTGCCCACTGCATTCAAATGTTTATCAGCCTGGCTGGGTTTTATGGGGCTTGCAGCCTCTGCATTTGGATTGCGCCAGGATTCAAAGGGCTATGGAGGCTGCTGAGTCATAAAGAGGAATGATACTAGAAATCTCCCATCGCCCACAAACTGTGAAAACGATATTTAAAAATAGAGGCAGAACTAACAAGTGCAAATGATCAGAAAATTGGGACAGTTGGAGCTTCTGAAAAACTCAGGCTGTCTTCTTCACATGGTTATATAATGAGCAACAACACGTTTGTCATGCATTCAGTTTGCACCTTTTAAAGCTGGCAATTCACACTAATGTATTTAATGCCTCTGAAGTCATTTCTAGGTAAACGTGCTTGATACTGGATGAAGATCATCACTGGAAGAGAATTGAACTGTGGAATCCTTAGTGCTTTCTGAGCTTGGTTGTTTTCTTGCAGATGTTTTGTTACCTGGCTAGGTAACATCTTCAGTGCTAGAAGGGAATGGGGATTGCTCTACTACAGAGGTGGGTTTCAGCAGGTTCTGACCAGTTCTGGAGAACCTGTAGTGGAAATTTTGAGTAGTTCGGAGAACCGGTAAATACCATCTCTGGCTGGCCCTGCCCCCATCTATTCTCTGCCTCCCAAGTCCCAACTGATCGGGAGGAAATGGGGATTTTGCAGTAACCTTCCCCTGGAGTGGGGAGGGAATGGGGATTTTGCAGTAACCTTCCCCTGGAGTGGGGAGGGAATGGGGATTTTGCAGTAACCTTCCCCTGGAGTGGGGAGGGAATGGGGATTTTGCAGTAACCTTCCCCTGGAGTGGGGAGGGAATGGGGATTTTGCAGTAACCTTCCCCTGGAGTGGGGAGGGAATGGAGATTTTACAGTATCCTTCCCCTGGAGTGGGGAGGGAATGGGGATTTTGCAGTAACCTTCCCCTGGAGTGGGGAGGGAATGGGGATTTTGCAGTAACCTTCCCCTGGAGTGGGGAGGGAATGGAGATTTTACAGTATCCTTCCCCTGGAGTGGGGTGGGAATGGAGATTTTACAATATCCTTCCCCTGCCATGCCTACTAAGCCACGCCCACCAAGCCACATCCACAGAACCGGTAGTAAAAAAAATTGAATCCCACCACTGCTCTACTATATATATTAGCTTGCTCTGTCAGTATTGGTGGAGGTGTTTTCTTCTTGGTAGTTCCTTGATTAAACTATTGTTTGCTACTTGATTGTTTGTCGGAGTTGGTAGTTCTCTGATTAAGATTTTGTTTACTGCTTGATTGTTTTTCTGGTGTTGTTCCTGGTGCTAATCTCGCTGGCCTGTTTTTGGCTAGCAAGCAAGAAACATTTGAGGCATGAAATATGTGCAGTGGCATCACTATATATGTCCTTCCCACAGCAGTATCACAGTTTAGGTATATAAGGAAGATGCTTGCACACTAACATTGCTATGAGGTAGGCTTGCTATAATTTGTCCATTTTGCTACAGACAACTCCACTTTAATATGCATGGAACAGGGGCTACTTCCACCAAGCATACAACTAAGGAGGAGTGCTTGATGCCAGCTTTGAGATTTACAAATGCCACTCGAAACGAAGCAAAGGCAACATTAAAAAAAATACCACCCTCTAATCAGTTTTAGTCACAAATAATGATGCAGTTGAATGGCGAATGGTAAAAATGCCATTAGCAGGCCAAAATCAAGGGTTCTCCTGTTTAGCTCACCCAGCTATGATGGAGTCATTTGCTAAGATGCATAGAAGCTTCTAGCAAAGGACCAACCGCAACCATCCTCAAGTCTCATTAGGTACAGATTCAAATGGGTTCTAAAATTATTTGGCTTTTATTGCCTGTCCACAAAAGGAGAAAGTATCATCTTATATATCTGAATACTGTTATTGCAGAACCTAAATAGAAAAATATCATTAAAAATGCAGCCTACTACAGCATCTAAAGAACTAGCATATTTTCAGTCTGGCTATAGGTCTGAGAAATCTAGGAAAAATAGATTGATTGCATCTAGAAAATACTTTGTTGCTAAAGATTGATGGAAGCATTTATGTGGGTTAGTGCTATTAAAGAGCAATAGGTAAGTGTAACCCCCCCATTAGAGGAGAGAGATTGTCCAAAGCAGTAAAACAAGATGCAGCACCCAAAACTCTTGTATGACATCCCAAAGTCTTTTCCTAGCCGAATTACCTATTAGTGATATGGTGTACTACATTGTGAGGCAGCAAACACCCATTAACTTTAATATAATCCCTTAAAATAGAGAGAGTTTCCAAAAAGGAAGGTAATCGAAATCCTGCTCATGAGCATGACATGGCTTAGAGAATGGTCAGATAAGAGGCAGCATAACCCCAGCTGGATATTTGGTGGGCAAGAAGCTTGGAATGAACCTTCCCTAGTTTCTTGGGTTACAAAGAACATGGTAGGAGAATTGTGGTTTTTCACTTGCAAAATTCTATTAATGTAGCTTTTCAATAAAGTAGAACTAGTTTATTTGGTTGGGTTTCCTACCTGTCCTTCATAGTAAGGGTACTGTAATTAGAAGATCCATGCTTTTGTTAAAATCATAAGTTTTTAATCATAAGTTTATTTGTCAAGCATATATAAGATAACAGGTAACAGTATAAACATAATTTGAATACATGAAAAGAGTAAGTAAAAAGGAATATTAGGACAGGGACAGTAGGCACGTTGGTGCACTTATGCACGCCCCTTACAGGCCTTTTAGGAATGGGGTGAGGTCAACAGTAGACAGTTTAAGGTTAAAGTTTTGGGGGTTTGGGGAAGAAACCACAGAGTCAGGTAGTGCATTCCAGGCATTGACCACTCTGTTACTGAAGTCATATTTTCCGCAATCGAGTTTGGAACGGTTTACCTTGAGTTTGTATCTATTATTTGCTCGTGTATTGTTGTGGTTGAAGCTGAAGTAGTCATTGACAGGAAGGACATTGAATAATATGAATATGAATCCATTAACTTAAAAGAAATATTAGGAAATTTATTTTGTTACATTTTATTATATTTTTTCACTAAAATCCCTTCCAATCAAATGCTTTTTTAATAAAACAGCAACAACAAAAACCATATTCTTGAAAATCGGCAAAGTACAAGACTATTTGTCATCAGGTGAGATTTGCAAATTCAGGAAAGTGAATCATCAAATAAGACTTGTGGATTAACAAAGTTGAAAGATTTTATGAAATAACATAAAACAGCTTAACACTTTCTAGTTATATTGAACCGCAACTCCTATCACCCAGCCTGTGGTCCATGTTGATTATGTGAGGTGGGGATGAAGTGGGAACATGGCTGAAGGATGCCAATTTGAAAAGTATTTTTCAAACTTTTCACCTCTTCTATTTTATTCTTCTGTTCAACTCTTGTCTGCTGCTATTTTTCCTAGGCTTATAAAACCATGGAATTGTGAATCATTCTTCTAGAAATCAAACCCCTGTTCAGTGCAGGAATGCAAATCAAAGCATTTCTGACAGATTTCTCTCTAGGCTTCTGCATAACCACATTCAGTCACTGATTCCATTATCTTAATTGATATTACTATTAGGAAGAGTTTTTTCTCTCTCTCTAATATTCAATTGAAAACTGTTGTCCTGCAAATTATTCTCTCTTACACTGAGAAATAGGAAAGAACAGATCTGGATCTTCTTCAGAGACATTTGCAGAAGCTCCCTCTCTATTTTGGCAAAGCTGCTATGTGCTTCCTAACATCACACTCGCTTTCCTCTCAACTTATGGGCCTAGTGTCACCTTCCTGATTCAATTAATGGTTCAATTCTTTCCCTAGAAATAGTGAAAAAAAAATGCACATTGTAGCACAATCTGGTGAATGAAGATCTCATCTAAGTCCACAGTTACTATCCTAATATTATCCTTCTCATGCATGATGAACTTACTATAATCTTTACCGATCCTGAAAATATAGCTTGCTGTAATGAGGAGGAAGAGGAAGAAGAAGAGAGGATGAGAGGACTTTGACTACGATTTTATAACTGCAGTATCTTTACTAAATAGGTGAACAACAAAGGAATGAATTGAACTCCTTTAGATTTAGTTCTGAGTCAGACATGCATAGGACTGTGTTGTCATGCTCTTAGTTGCTGTAGCATTTTCATTATTATTTTAAGGGCTGCAATTTTTATGAAAACTCAAAAGTACTGGACAAATAATAAACAATAGGTATCATGTTACATTCATAACATCTACCCTAATAGGAGAATTACTAATTCTCGTATTAAAATATATATATTGCCTTTAGAACTTTGTAGAGAAACACCAACTGCTTCACCCCCATTGCCCTCTAAAGAACATACAGTTTAAACTGGACATGAATTTCATAAGGCTCTCTAAAGTTAATGCAATTTAACAGAACATTACTAAAATATCTCAAATAGCAGTTCATAAGGGTATAAGCAGAAATAATGAATGAAGGTATTTCATCTCTGTTTTGGATACATTGACCTATAGCAATCCACCCTCCCTCCCTTTCTCTTTTGCTTACCTGTCATTCTGGAATCTAAGTATCTCTCTTTTCCTGTTGAATTTCAGTCTGACTAGCAGACTTCTGGAGATCTTGTCGGTGCTGAGAGGGCTTTCTGAGAATAAAGCCAGGTAAGTGGATGATGTGTCACTCGGGAAGATCACAAACAAGTAAGGAACTGGAGTTGTCACTTAAAAGACGGCAGAGTTTATGAATATCCCTTTTTCAAGAACACGTTTCAAGATTCATAGACAGCCTCTCAGAAGCAGTTCACACCCATCTGCTGCTGTTATGTGCTCACATCTTCCAGATCGTGTTGCCTGCTTCTGTATACCTCCTTCTCTGCTTTCAATAAAGGCTAGAGGATGAGGACCGGGTCGGTGTTCTCCCAAATTCACCTTATTTGGTAGGTAGATCAGAGGGTTGTCTCTTGTTTAATTTCCTATCTGTTCTCTGCTCAAAGTGCTAAAATCCCTGTGACTCGCTCACACCCTGACCCTGAATGACTGCTAGCTACCATGCTACGGGCTCCAGAGTCTGGAGTGTGTGATCCTTTCTAAGTCAGATTCCTCCCTCGACTGTCTGCTTCTACCTTCCTCCTGGGCTGCCCAGAATTGTTTCCATGGACACGGGTAGCAGCTGTCAGTGGCAGCAGGGGTCTTGAGGACTCGAGGAATCCATCCATCCATCCAAACATCAAATCCTCCTTCCAGGGCAATGACTGGACGATGCTGAGCTTGCTCCAGAAGACAAACTTTCAGTGGTCTCCTGCTTTGCTTAAAGGCAATGAAGAAAGGGAAGAAATTGGCACCTAGATACAGATCAACTCACTAGAAATTGGATCAAAGTCTTAATATCTCTTGGGAGATAAGCACCCTCAGAAAGTCAAAATTATCTGAACTATGATAGTCTCCTCCTTTGGAAGACAGGCCCTATCAGAAATGGACAAGGCAGACAGATCTTCCAAGGAGATTGAATGCAGATTTATTATTAGAACAAGGGATATCTAAGAAATGCTGTCAGCTAATGCTGACCAGTTGTCCCTGCATATGCAAGCATCTGAAAGTTGGCAGTAAAGGCAGGAAGTACATTACAGAGGGGACATGTTTTGCTTTCCTCTTTAAAAAAGGCAGTCAACTAATCAAGAGGCTAATCAACTCAGAGTATGAATTTCAGATAGTTACTTTTATATTGGATTGGTGGGACAAATAAAGATGGGGAAGATACCACCTGCATAATTTGCTCGCTGAACAGTTCATTTCTGAGCGTGGCAGAATCCAATCTGAGACCATGATCTGGAGATAGTGGTAGCATTCCTAATCTGGGACAGACAGATGAAATTGGAGCTCCAGACTATAGGACCTCCAAATTCACCATTGCACAAATATTAAGTAGATAATCAGCTGAGATCTTGTCCAATCTCCTTCTCACCTCCCAACCTTCTAGAAGCTATCTGGAGAACTGAAAGCTTGCTTTAGTTCAGTGCTCTTCAGTAAGCTTAGTGAAGTTTACAGATTCACTAAGGGCCACTTAGTGAATCTGTACTATGAACTTCTTCATAGCTATTATTGCAGTTTTAAACTTGTTCCCATTACTGTTATTTTGGCAGAACAATGTTGGATGACCATAGAAGACATCTAGCATAGCCATATTTCCAGTTTACCCCAACTTGAGCCACCCACTATTTCAGAGGGCAAGGCTGCATGAAGTTATCCTCAATCCAACCCTATCTAGAAGTTAACACAAACACTGTTTATATTTTCTGGTGCTACTTTAGAACCAGAGATGAAATAGTGCAAGGATAGACCTGTGTTTGTTTTTATGTTTTTAACAGATTTCATTTCATTTTTTCATTTTATTAAATTTGTATACCGCCCTACTCCCGAAGGACTGAGGGCGGTGAACAGGCACGAAATAAAACACATAAATATAAAAGTTAAGACATAATTAAAACCCAATTAAATAATTTTTGCCCGAGACAATTTAAAACTCCCAATAATTTAAAACGAATTAAAATTTGAGTTTAAAAATTTAAAAGAAGGGGAAAAACAGATGAAATTGACAAGAATTCTGTCCCTTCTGTTCTAGCCCAAGTGACAGGATACATGTTTAAAATTCCTTCCTTCCTGTTGTGGCCTGCCGGTGGCCAGTGTAACTAGCAGCAGAGTCTGACAGTGAGGAAGTTGGGGGGGAGCTTGGGCCAGTCCTGGGGGCTGTGGAAAGCTTGGACGAGGGCTCTGCATTGGAGGCAGAAAGGGAGTTAGGCAGAAGTGAGGCAGAGGAACAGCTGGAGCCCATTCCTAGTGTGCACATGCACAGAGCTGCCAGAAGACAAGAACAACTCAGAAAGCAGGATCGACTTGGGAGTAAAGCCACACCTTAGAGATGATTGGCTCCTCCCATAGGAAATAAAAGAGGGGCGAACAGGGAGTGGGCTTTTGCAGGAAACCATTTGTTCCATGACTCTGAGAAACTCTGTGCCAAGTTTTACCTTGTACTGCGATTGGAAACAAGTTACGTGGCAGCTTGCCAAACGAGATAAGGTATGTTGAGAAATATTCCTTTGAAAACCTGTTTGGACAAACCTTGTTGACTGTGAATGAATGTAATTCATGGACGGACCATGGTATAGAGTCTCTTGCTTGGGAAGCAGGTTGGAGATCCAAGGTCTGTTAATCCTGTTAATCTGTTTCTGTTTCTGTTTTTCACACAGAAGACAAGCTTCTGAAGGCTGCATTGTGGAAAAACCCTATAAGTCACTGGGAGGACTTACACTGGGGTGTAAATCACACCCATTTTTAAAAGTAAACCAGAAAAAAAAAAGGAAAAAGGAAAATCACAATGCTGTAGCAATTGCCACAAAGCTTAACACATTCCATAAATTGAACAAGCATATAAGTCACCACATTATAAAAATAAAGGCTCCCTCAAATTGTTCTTGATTCTTTGAGACTGCATGAACATATAGTATAGTTTTCTTGGTAGTAATGCAGAGGCTGTTTGCTGTTGGCTTCTTCCAAGAGGTGTTTTCAACTTTTCAAGCTAGCCTTTAGCTTTGGAGCCTACTAGTAATTTCCCATCCAAGAACTAATCAGGTCAGACCCTGCTTGGCTTTTTGAGATCAGCTAGGGAATTTTAACAATTGTTTAATTTTTCTTGAAGCTGTTAACAGTCTAAGCTATTTGAAATAATGTAATTTAAATGATTTTAAACTGTCCCAGGGGTTTTATAAAGTACTTTAGTGCAGCAGCAGCAATAACCAGAAACTAGGTAGTATTTCAATAAAGGTTTTAGAATTAAAAAGAAGAAATAGCTTCAATAAAGCAGGAGCATATCAACTTGCTGAATTAAAAGCCTGAGATGATAATAAGAAGATGCTTGATGCCAGAAACATATATTTTTTTTCTCTTATCCTGGTAACTCTCAGCTGGAGCTGGAAATGCTGAAGGACTTCATTGGATGATCTAGAGATCTTCAAAGACATTTAATGAGATCTCCTTCCATCCACTGACAACGCAAAGGTACCAGCATACTTGGGTGCTGCCTTCATGGTGAGTTTTCCTATGCCTCAGAAACAAGACTAACAACTGATGCGGTCCCCATGAATTTATCTTGAGACAATTTAAGAAAAGTGATTGATGGAATCCTTTGGAGCAGAGGTGGTAAACTAGCAGCCTGCGGGCCGGATGTGTCACGCGCAGGTCACACCCACCCCAGCTCTGCGAAGGGAAAAGACGTTGCAATATTTATTTGTTTGTTTGTTTGTTTGTTTGTTTGTTTGTTTGTTTGTTTGTTTATTTATTTATTTATTTGTTTGTTTGTTTGTTCAATTTATATGCCACCCTCCTCCGAAGACTCAGGGCGGCTTACCATGCACTTATAGCAATAACCTTCATTCTTTTGTATATACTTGCTTATTAGGGCTTTTGGCCCCCCCATAAGCGGTGTTTTTGTGATGGCAAAATGACACACACGTTTGACACCCATGTTCTGGTGTCATGTGTTATTAGGAAAAAGCAAAAAAAAAATTGCTTTTTCTGAGAGATGAGGTGAGATGTGACAAACAGTTGGTTCTTCCCTTAAAACCTGCTCCCAACCTAGCCGATATCTATATCAGTGTGTTCATTTATAGATCTCTCTATTTGTATTTCTGACAGATTGAACTTGCCAAGCAGAAGCTGCCACTTCTATTCACATGGAAGGACGTGGATTTACCAAACAAAGCTTCCTCTCTCTCCTGTCTTATAGTAAAATTGCCTGCCTCCTGCAGATCAGGCACTGGAATGCTTGTGGCCTGCAGGTTTGGGGGACGGGGGTGGGTGGGCAGGGAAGGTTCATTCTGCTTGGTAAAGCAAGAGATTGCCTACTTTAGTAGACAGAATGCATCCATGCAGTAAATACTACACACTTTACCTCAGAAAGTGCATATCAGGTACTATGGCAGGGAAATGGAGGTGGTTACTGTCTTGCTTTATTGGGCAGAATGCACTCTCCCCCTCTAGATCAGCACAATGGAGGTGATGGATAACTGTGCTTTTTGACAGATGTCTAGTGGCCTTCAAGAAGATGGCTGGTGATATGTAAAAAAAAAAAAAGGCTGCCAAACAAGAAGGGAGAAGCAGCTTTTAGCTGTCAGTTATTCAATTCTCCTCACTTTTCCTGCCATATTAATTAGTTGCATTGCTCTGTTCTGCTTGTCACCCTTCTTTCAGACCAGTAAAAGAAGTGGGGAGAACAAGATCTACTCTTAAAATAGCACTTTTTTTCTCCTGGCCTGGAAAACGAGTGACAGGCAGAATGGAAGAGTGGTTAAATTGTAGGTAGGGACCAATTTAACCCCATTTTCCCATCCTGGTACCCATTTTGGGAGCTGATTCATGCTGAGAACTCACCAGAACCAGTTTCTTCATGTGGGAATAGCATGTTATATAAATACAATTGTAAATGGCTTTAGCAAATATCGCAGACTGAGTCATTGCAGTGGTCAGATTAGACCTTCTTCAGATTTGTTTTAAACTTATCTGGCCTGTCCAGACCAGTGGTGGGTTGCCCCCGGTTCGGACTGGTTCTATAGAACTGGTAGTAAAACTGGCAGGAGGCTCCGCCCACTGACCCTGATGTCATCAGAAGCGATCTGTGCATGCGCAGAAGCTTCTGCACATGCATGAGCAAAGTGAGTGTGCACGCACAATCCTGTTGTGAACCAGTAGTAAAGGTAAGTAGAACCCACCCCTGGTCTAGACCAATTTTTCAATAAAAGAGTATATTGACCCATAGAGCAATTCTTCTCTGAGTTTTTGACTGATTCATTGATTATAATAATTCACATGTTTGCAATCAGAACTTCTCTATCAATTTCATTCAGGTTCTAACCTGTACAGAATTCCACACAGGTAACCCTTGCATCAAATCATATAGTTTTGTTGTGGTTGATTATGGCTTTCAGAGTAGTTATAAAAGTACCATGGATTGTAAGAAGAACCAATCCACGAGTCTTGAACCAAATAAAGATTGACTGCTGCTTTGAAATGTTTTTTTGAAGAATTATAAGATTTAAATTCCAAGCATTTTTCCATACAGTCCTTTGGGGTTGAGTCTGTCTCAATGACACTTAACATAACAGTCTCACAGCCTGAGTTCTTAACTACAATTTGTTGAGTAAACCAGAATGCCTAAATAGGTCTTTTTCTGATGCTAGCCGAAACAGTAAGCAGCTGTCTCAACGTAGTTGAGCTCTGGAAACTAGCAGAGAACTTTGTGTTAGGCTTACAAGCTATCGAAGCAGTCTTCATGTCATTAAGAAGAATGTGATTTAGAATCCTATAAACCACCAATAGGCAACAGGACTGACTAGGGTATGTTTTTTAGGATATGCATTGATTTAAGTAAATACTGCAGATGCTTGGTCTCAGTGTAGGAAAAACAGCTGGCCTTGGAGTGCCATCTCCTGGATATTTTGAGATCCTGCTCTCCCCGATGGCTGCTGGAAAAGACAAATGCATGATAGAAACGGGTGAATCTGTTAATTTGGGTTGCTTCATTTTTGCAAATATGTCAAATTCATTTAATCACCCAATATTTTTAAAATTAGAATTAGAATTAATTAAAATTAGAATTAATTAAATACTTTTGTATTTTTAAGGGAACTATGCACATATTTTAGAGGAGACATCTATTGCACATTTTTTGTAATTTTGCCTAGTGATGAAGACACCTCCTACTCGGAAGGTTGAGAGTTTAATCCCAGGTAGCAGCAAATGTTTCTGTCCTAGGCTGTAAAGAAAAAATATCTTTTGCGAACTCTGTGTGGCATCAGGAAGGGCATCCGGCCAGTAAACACTCAGCTTCATTCAGTTGCCCTGACTCTACCACAAATTAAGGGATTACAGCAGGGGTATCAAACTCGACTTCATTGAGGGCCACATCAGGCTTGTGTTTGACCTTGAAAGGCTGAGGTGGACATGGCCAGGGTGGGCATGGCCAACATGATGTCACTCATGTCAGGGAGGTGTCTGTGGTGGCCCAAGCACTCTGTCAGCAAAAAGTGGCTCCCAAGCTCCGCTTTTGGCTACGATGGCCTCCTACAACCCTCTGCCAGCAAAAATGTGGGGGGGCACACATGGCCCTCCTGAGCTCTGTTTTCACTGGCAGAAGCACCATGGGCCAGTCCTTTGCTTTTTTCAGGGTGGCCCCACGGGCCAGATCTAAGCACTCTGTGGACTGGATCCGGCTCCCGGGCATTCAGTTTGACACCCCTGGATTACAGGGACCTAAAAAGGAAGGATTTGAAATATGGCAATTCTATATATTATGTCCATGAATATATGTAGTTTTGACCAGATCTATCACGTATGATCATTTTTAAATGGACAGCGAACTTCATGGCAAAATTTGAGGACAAAGAGTTTTGAATGATAATAACATTTGGTTTGTGCTTTAATTAGAAAGGGAAAAATGACATTATATTGTTGGAAGAAATATCCATCTAGTTCAATTCCAAGCTGGAAGAAAGACACTGGAAATATGGAGGTTGATTGGAAAGATGGTTTATTGTTGAAGCAGAACCACTAAGCATGTGTGATTCTGGGAAGCTGACCACATGGAGTTGAGACTGAGGGTTTTTTTTATATCTTCTCTTGGGCTTTGAACTTGAGCTTCCTGTTCCTGTGCAAGAACATGCATTCTATTGGCTGTTGTAGGGGTCACAGCTGCTCTGTAAGTTGTCCCAGGTTTGGTTGAAGTTTGGAGGGTGTGGTGAACTGAGATGATGCAGTGAAGGAGCTTGTGTTCTGAAAGGGTGTTGGGCAATTCCTATTATGTCTGAGGGCTAATCCTACCTTTGTTCAGACCTTGCTGCAGGGAATTTGCTTATGAATAAAGCTACCTATCTCTTTATCTCTTAAGTGCTGACATCTGTTGAGGGCTATTAAAAAAGATGAGGGCTATTAAGTCTGCTTCCTGCCTGTAAAAAGAAACACAGTTCCAGGGAAAGATAATATTCTGCCTTTTTAATATTTCTCAAAATATTTCATTCTTCTAGCAGAGGGGTGGGTGCTAACTTTCTACAATATTTAAATGCAAATTACATAATTTTCTCTGCAATCGCTAATCCACGGGTCTGTAATAACTGATTTTGCTTTCCACTTCCATCTGTTATCCAAAGATTCCAAAAATGGTTGGTTGGTTTTTATGAATTTGCAAGCAGTTTATGGCTCCAAGTTCTCTTCTATATGTGTTCATTTTATTATCCCTTTTCCTTGGAGTGATCCATAGATTATTTACTGGCTAGAACGGAAATTGAAAGGCTAAAATATTCAAATGCATATTCCTAATCCTTCTGCTATCTTAATTTATTTTTTCCTTACGAGGTAGTTAACCTTCTGCTCTCATCATTTGTCTGTTTAGTTCACAAGACCACTCTATCCTCCTTTTGCAATACAAATCCAGGACATCTTGTTGGATCCAGGAGTTAGCAGATGGGGCCTGGATCCTTTCTGCACGGCTTCATGGAAAGTAAAGGGAATACACTTGCTCTTTAGCACTCCCAATTTGTTCAAAGATGCAAAGAAGTGAGGCGATATTTGGTTTGCACACTTTGGGGGCTACAAACGAAATGCTGGTGGGCCAAATGTATAGCACTTTTGAATTATCTAGTCTTAAGCAATTTGGGATCTTTGTTGCCAGTGGGCACACTAATCACAGATGGTAACAGGATGCATTTCAATAATGATTGCATAGGTTTATTGATTCAACTATACAGAACAATTGCTCCTTAGTTTATTTCTCAATTCCAGCACAACATAACATGTTTTCCCGAAAATAAAACCCTGTCTTATATTTTTTTGAACCCTGAAATAAGCGATTGGCCTTATTGCCATGTGCTCAAAAGCCCGATTGGGCTTATTATCAGGGGATGTCTTATTTTGGGGGAAACAGGGTAGTACTCTGATAGAATATCAGAGATGGAAGGAACCTTGGAGGTCTTCTAGTCCAACCCCCACTCAAGCAGGAGACCCTATGCCATTTCAGACAGGTGGCTGTCCTGTCTCTTCTTAAAAGCCTCCAGTGATGGAGCATCCACAACTTCTGAAGGCAAGCTGTTCCACTGGTTGATTGTTTTCAGTTTCAGGAAAATTCTTAGTTCTAGGTTGAATCCCTCTTTGATTAGCTTCTATTGTTTCTTGTCTTGCCTTTGGGTACTTTGAAAAACAGACCCGCTCTTCTTTGTGGCAGCCTTTCAAATATTTAAACCTTGATATCATGTCTCCCCTGGTCCTTCTTTTCACTAGACTAGCCATACCCAATTCCTGCAACTGTTCATCCTACGTTTTAGTCTCCAGACTGTCCAGAGAGAGAGCCACTGTCTTCTCAGTGTAAGCAAGAAAGAATCTGAGTCTTGATAGGATGAAAGGAATGTTCCCTAGTATTTTCCTGTTGTAGACAGGTTGAATGTTTATATTTGCATTAGATAGTAATGGAGAAGTTAAACACAAAATGTCAGCTCAGAAAAACAGTTCATTTAATTTCATTCACCATTCTTCATCTATACATAGTGTTTATTCTCCCCTGATATATGGTTAAATGTCATTTACCATTGGAACAATGGGTCACAAAGCCCTATCTGCCTTTGGATCAGGGGTGAAATCCAGCAGGTTCTGACAGCTTCTGGAGAACTGGTAGCGGAAATTTTGAGTAGTTTGGAGAGCCGGTAGCGGGAATTTTGAGTAGTTCAGAGAACCGGCAAATACCACCTCTGGCTGGTCCCAGAGTGGTATGGGAATGGAGATTTTGCAATATCCTTCCCCCAGGAGTGGGGTGGGAATGGGGATTTTGCAGTATCCTTCCCCTGCCATGCCCACTGAGCCACACCACGCCCACCAAGTCACGCCTGCAGAATGAGTAGTAAAAAAAATTGAATTTCACCACTGCTTTGGATTATTTGCCATAGGACTAGGATGGCCAAGCCACCAGAACTGATAGAGAATTTTAAATGAAAAAAAAATTCAAATGAAGTAGTTCTTCCTCTTCTTTCTAATTTTTGACATATAAAACAGAATGGTGCATCTGATTTAACTTCAGATTCCAACTTTCCGCAAAGTGTCCATGCATCAGAATGAGTGGTTTGGCTGTTGATGGTTGGGTCACATTTCCTGTGTGGTCCCAGATGTTCTTTGCTTATCTTTGATACAATAGTGCTGGACTGGACTGGAATGTTTTCTCATCCACTCTGCCATGACTTTTTTCATTAGGCATGTTTTCAAATGAACAGGTCATTCTGACATGACTTTGCCTTAAGCTGATCATTAGCCATGTATTGAATAAGTTCCCACAGATTACTTTTTGCTCATATTACATGCTTCTAGATTTAGTCAAAGAATACATGCTCACAATTGTCCAGATACCATTCCAACATCCCTCACACTCTCATTTTTTGCACCCATGATTTAGTCCTTGAACATTTTGATTAGCAGTTCAATGAAAAATGTAATTACCTACAATAGTCAATAGAAAATTGCAGAATGTGTTTCACCGAATGTAGGGCATGGAAGAGCAGGCTTAGCTCTTTAATATTCATGTATATGCATATATGGTCCTAGCAGAATATTTTCAGGTGTAGAAAAAGTTTAATTCTGAGATCCTGCATATGGCATCCATGGCCTCAATGGATAACTGTACAACTCCCTTAGTGTCTGCCAGGTTCCAAAATGCTTCCTTATGATTTAAAAAAAAACATATTTCATTCTTTTAAAAATAGGAAGATATACTCTAAAGAAAATTGCTAATCTGCATCTTCACCTTTATTTCCAGGACTGCAGGTTGGCCTCCAATGAGCCCCAGAGCTTTTTAAAAACAAATAAAACCAGGCATTTACAGGACAATAATTTATTTAGAAGCATGTATATCTGCCTAGAAAGAGAGGAGAAAAAAACTGTAATAATATGGAGATTCTGTGAAGTGAAGGCAGACAGACAAAGTTATATCTCCGATGCCAGTTATTTTGTAAAGGGGCAAGCAACAGTTATTTTACTAGTGTGCCCACATATTGGTTCTGAAAAAACTACCTATTATCTCATATGGTTGCTGGATACTGTCCTCCACAGCAGGGCCGGATTTAGATGAAAAGAGGCCCTAGGCTATTCCACTTATGAGGCCCTTTCACCTATAGTGAAAGTGTAATTTTAATTTTGCTAACAATTTGAATGTAGGCCCCTCTTGATCTTGAGGCCCTAGGCTGAAGCCTAGTTAGCCTATAGGAAAATCCGGCCCTGCTCCACAGTCAGGTTGGCTGGGGTTGCAAAAGATCCTGGATACCTGCTCCCTCTCCCTCTCTTATACACTGGAATATTAGTCTCTAGGGAACAATAGCCCTATCAACCAGGAACTTCTTGTTTATTCAGTTTTTTTGACATGGGGATATTGATAATTCAATGAAGTGTGCTGGAGTCTTTTGTGCTGCATTTCAGTGTATGTTATGCATGAGCGGGACAAAAGGGCACAAACATAATAGTGGAAGGTGAGGTGGAAAAGAGAAGAGATTCTGTTTGACCAAAAATGATTCTGAGGTGCCCCGGACTTCAGGAGTGAAAAAAGGAAAGAAAGATCCAGAGACAAAACAGTATTGGGAATAATCTGGTTTTGGTTTCTTGGCTTTGTACCTCAAGTTAGTTCTTCCAATCACTCAGAGAAAGTCGTGCATCTCCCTGAGCAACCAAGGTGTGCGCAGCAAGGGCTGGAAGAAGCGCCTGCAAGATCTGGCAAATACAGGGACACTTTGCGCCCACTCTGGAATATGGAGCGAGTCTCTATCTCCCGCTGTCGCCCTTACCTTCTCAGGCCAGGCAAGGGGAGGGTGAGTGGCAGGGCCAGCCAGTGGTGAATTCAGCTGACAGGGAGCCACAGCAGGGGAATGAAAGAGCTTCATTTATCTGGGAACTTGAAATGACTCTTGATTTAAATATGGTAAAAAGCACCCAAAGAAGAAAGAACATCAGCCAAAAAACAAAACAAAAAACCACCACCAACAAACCACCAACCCTCGCCTGTTTTTGGAAATGGTTCAAGGGGGAACACACGCACACACAAATGAGACAGACACAGAGAGAGAGAGATGAGAGAGGGAGGGAGGGAGGGAGGGAGGGAGAGAGAGAGAGAGAGAGAGCTGTTTCCCACAGAAAACACCAGGAGCCACAAAACCTGGGTAAATGTGGCAGGGTGGTGGTGGTCATGTGACTGGGTGGGAGTGGGTGACATCGAGTTGGCCATGCCCACCCAGGTTTTGTGGCTCCCGGTAATTTCTTTTCTGTGGGAAATGGGTCCAAATGGCTCTGAGTGTTTAAGGTTGCAGACCCCAGCTCTTAGTCCATTTTGCTGGGATTGTCTACATTGACTTGTGGTAGATATCTAAAAAGTCAGATATCCTTTGCATCACCACCATGACTTGATTTTAACTAGTGATGTTCTGGATTGAATTTGGACTTTTCCATACATAAAGCAAATGCTGGTAAGTTACATCTCCCCTCATGGATTCAACTTGTTAGGACATGATTTATTTAAACTTAGTTTATTGAATACATTAACATTGGCTGGTTTTGCACTACACCCTAAGTCATAAATTATGGTCTTTTAAACACAGAGGCTAGAATTGCATCGAATAAACCACAAACTGGCTGTGTTTTCATAATGCACTTAACATCCTTGCTGAATTTTCTGGATTTATGCCATATATTGAAATGAACTATTAGTTAGCCAAATGGGTTGGGGTTACAGAACACACTATACCACAAAAATGTAACCTAGGTTAATAATTTCCAAACTATCATATTGTGCAAAGCTGCTAGGTCTTTATTTGACTTGATAGATAGTGTAAACCATAATAATATATACAAATAGGAATATAAAGGCCTGTCACTGAGTCATTTCATCGGCAATACTTCCAAACACTTCCCTCCCTCAAGCCTCCAATCTGACATTTCTTTTTATTGGTCATCTTAAGAATATGGTCTACTCATTCCAAAACACATTTCAGGGTTGTTTCGGAGATACCATGATGATCAGTTGTGCAATCAGGCTGAGAACAGTTCTGACCTGCAGCCTAATCCGCTTGTCTCCCATAATGCTCTTGGCCTTTTCTTAAGCCAGCTTCAAAAATTTCAGTCCATATTGCAGTGGGCTCACAACACAATGAGACTGGAAATAAGACACTGTATAAATTACGTTTCATTTCAATATTAAAAGGCAAAGAAACTACTTCAGTTTTTTGGAGTGTAGCCCTTGGCAGGATCCTCAAAGACCAAGAGAAGACTTTGAACCAAAACAAAATATGCACCTCTATTATAAAGGATGCATTGTATAAAATTAAATGTGGGTTGTTAGAATGCCCAATTTTGCCATTTTCCCCTCTTATTCCTCTACCTTGCAAGATATTTGTCTTGATAAATAGTAAAGCTGCCTTTTTAACCTGGCTCCCTGCCAGGTGGCGAAACACAAATCCTCTAATAGTATGGTTTAGATACAGTGGGGAGACATTCTAACCTAGCTTGCAAATCCCATATACATTTTCTAGGCTATCCGCCTAGAAAATAAAATGTTGTGCAGCCCCAATGTAGCAACCTGGCTCTAAAGCTCCAATTTTACTCTGGTTGGGTTCACATGTAGGTCAGTTTAAGGCCTTATGGTTATATTTGCATAATATGCTGCAATTTTAACCTTAATAGTTTATTTTTTGGGCAAGGTTGATAATTTAATGTGTTGTATGAACCAACCCTTAGGTGTAGTTTATGATTTAGGGTACTGTGCAAACCCAGATACTGAGTTAATCTTTTGTAAAGGGTAAGGCAGAACAACAGGCAGTTTAAAACATATCACTATTATTTGAGTGATTTATTTAGTAAGAATAAGAAAATTATAGAAAATGGCTAATCAAAGGAGTTAGTGTTTTAAGGCTAAAAGTGCCGAATAGAATAGAATAGAATAGAATAGAATAGAATAGAATAGAATTTTTTATTGGCCAAGTGTGATTGGACACACAAGGAATTTGTCTTGGTGCATATGCTCTCAGTGTACATAAAAGGAACTGATCAGTCAAAAAGAGCTCCTAGAAAGTAACCAAAGTTGGCACAACATATATGAGATTTATAAAGGTTGCAGATTTGATGTGATTTGGGGCCCTCTTTTAAATATTGATCTAATGTAGCGGTGGCACATTCTTTAAAGCATGCTCCTCCAAGCCAGGCATTATCAGACTGATGTGTGAATTTCAACATGCAAAATTCTTGGCAATGATTTGCAGTCGGAAATTCTGGGAGCTGAAGTCCCACATTTGGAAGGGCATCCAGGATGAGGAAGAGTCATATCTTGACATGCAGACCAAACAGAAACCACCTGTTGCTCTTTTGGAGCAGTTTAGGTGACTCTTCTACTTCAGGGGTGTCAAACTCAAGGCCCGCAGGCCACATGTGGCCTGCTGGGTGCTTAGATCTGGCCTGCAGGCCTGCCTTGAAAACAGCGAAGGACCAGCCTGCGTGTGGCCCTCCCGGGCTCTGTTTGTGGCCATGACGGCCTCTTGCAGCCTTCTCCCAGTGAAAACAGAGCATGGGAGGCCATCATGGCCAAAAACAGAGCCTTGATGAGTGTTGTCGAGCTGGCCACGCCCACCCTAGCACGCTTCCCCACAGCCCCCTGGGGTCAAACACAACCCTGTTGTGGCCCTCAATGAAATTGAGTTTGATACCCTTGTTCTACTTGAAGGTGTAACAAATTTTCAGAAGCATCTTCAATATGGATTTCAAGGTTTGGTATAAGGCTAGCAAGTTTTAACCTGCTTTACAAAGGAATGTTTTATCATTGAATCAAAAGGAACAACTGCTTTATTTCTGGATATAAGCAAAAGAGCTCCAGTTTTGTTTTTCCTTTCTCCTTTGGCAGGAGCTAAATTGAAGGTTGGCAACATCATCTCTCTTTTGAGGAACTGAAGCCATCTGTTTTTCTGGCTGATCTTCTGCACCAATTCAATGCAGCATGTCTTTGACTTCCTGTAAACATCACCAGCAGGGCGACCCAGAATTGAATATTATTATGACAATCTACATTTATTTAAGTGGCAAAATTCCCATTGACGTGAATGCCTTTCTGGATCATGGCTTTAGCTTGTTTATGTTTTATTTGATGCCTTGACATTCTATTTTTAATAAATTCAGAACTGTCAAAAAGGTGAAGCAGGAACATAGAATGCAAAAGGGATACAGGCTTTTCATAAGGGGAAATGGTGATGGGAGTCATTAGCATATACGGTCCTTCGTTCACTTTCTGGGATGCCAGGAAGGTGGTTCAAGGAAGACCTCAACTAAGAAAGGAAATAAGCTCTTAGAGATCTCGATTCAATTCCTAGATTCATGTATCATCATCTTCTTTTAATGACTCCATAATCCCTTGCGGGGTGGATCCGTTCCAGTCGGGCTTCAGGCCTGGGTACAGCACGGAAACGGCATTGGTCGCGTTGGTTGATGATTTCTGGAGGGCTCGGGACAGGGGTTGCTCCTCTGTCCTGGTCCTATTAGATCTCTCACCAGCTTTTGATACCATCGACCATGGTATCATGCTGCACCGGTTGGAAGAGTTAGGGGTGGGGGGCACTGTGTTACGGTGGTTCTCCTCCTTTCTCTCTGACCGGTTGCAGTCTGTGTTGGCAGGGGGGCAGAGGTCAACTCCGAGGCCCCTCATATGTGGGGTGCCACAAGGGTCGGTCCTCTCGCCCCTTTTGTTCAACATTTATGTAAAGCCGCTGGGCGAGATCATCTGTGGTTTCAGGGTGAAGTACCACCAGTATGCTGACGACACTCAGCTGTACATCTCCACCCAGGACCACCCCAACGATCCCTTGAAGTAATGTCCCGGTGCCTGGAGGCCGTGCGGATCTGGATGGGGAGAAACAGGCTCAGGCTTAACCCATCCAAGACCGAGTGGCTGTAGTTTCCGACGTCCCGATATAGTCAGTTGGCGCCATCACTGACTATTGGGGGCAAATCATTAGCCCCCACGGAGAGGGCTCGCAACTTGGGCGTCCTCCTGGATTCACAGCTATCTTTAGAAGAGCATTTGACGGCTGTGACTGGGATGATTTTTTATCAGGTTTGCCTGATTCACCAGTTGTGTCCCTTTCTGGATCGGGACTCCTTACTCACGGTAACTCATGCCCTCATCACTTCCCGCCTGGACTATTGCAACACTCTCTACATGGGGCACCCCTTGAGGAGCACCCGGAGGCTCCAGCTGCGCAGAGTGCGGCTGCGTGGGTGGTTATGGGAGCGACATGGTGTTCCCATGTAAGACCTCTCCTGCGCGAGCTGCACTGGCTCCCGGTGGTCTTCCGGGTGCGCTTCAAGGTTTTGGTTACTACCTTTAGAGCGCTCCATGGCTTAGGACCTGGTTACCTACGGGACCGCCTGCTGCCACCAATAGCCTCCCACCGGCCAGTACGCTCTCATAGAGAGGGACTCCTCCGGGTGCCGTCAGCCAAACAATGTCGACTGGCGGCCCCCAGGGGGAGAGCCTTCTCTGTGGGGGCACCTACTATCTGGAATGAGCTCCCCCGGAGATACGGAGGATCCCGGATCTGCGCACCTTCCGCCGCGCTCTTAAGACCTTTTTATTCCATCAGGCTGGCCTGGCCTAATTTTTTCCCTTTTTTCCCTTTTTAAAATGTAAATTTTAATCTGTTTAAAATTATTGGGGTGTTTTAAATCTGTCTTGGGCCAAATTGTTTAATTCGGTTTTACTTTGCTTTTAAATTTTGTATTTATGTGTTTTATCTTGTGGCTGTTCACCGCCCTGAGTCCTTCGGGAGTAGGGCGGTATATAAATCAAATAAAATGAAAAATGAAAATGAAATGAAATGGAGTCTGGGCAACTGAATGAAGTTGAGTGTTTACTGGCCAGATGCCCTTCCTGCCGCCAATGCGGAGTTATATTCAGCAGATATATCCTCAACATGCCCAGAGAGAGAAATAGCTGCCTCTATCTAGGATTGAACTCACAGCCTCCTGATTGTGAGGCAAGAGCTCTACCTCTAGGCAACCTCACCACTCAATTCCTAGATTCATGCATCCCACAGTTTATTTAAGCATTTAGAAGAAAAGACCTCATTGGCTAGGTTCTTAATCAAGACTTCTTAATCTAGGAATTGATTGGCTGCCCTATCAATCTCAGGCGATACGATCTCTCAGATGTACATTGGATACCATCATGCTCCGACTCCTGATAGAGACTGAAAAGATAGGAAATATTTCCTAAAGTAGAAGAAAAATAAGTTGGGAATGTGGATTTTTAAAATAGCATATCTGTTGTAAATCTTTTTTTTTTTTTTTTTTTTGATAAAGACCTATGAATGAATGATCTGGTGATATGAAACGTTATGTTATGGTGATATAGCAAGTAGAACTACCATTTCTGATATTTCCATAGACAACTAAACACAGACTTTACAATGTTGCTTCGTCCTTCTTCAAAGGCCTGTGGTGCTGCTGCACTTTGGATTGCAGAAGAGTAAAGCAAGAAGAGGACTTCTGTTTTCTTTGACAACCTCTCTCTGTCCACATAGCCAGACAGCTGAACTTCAAAGAGAAACTGCAGAAGGAAGAGCCAGCTCAGTTCAGGAAGTGCAGAGGGAAAAGGTGGGAGGAAAGCAATGAGGACACATAAAATTTCTTGCCAATGAAAGAACACCCCAAAGACCAGGAAGGAAACAGACTGTCCTGGGATGCTGGACAGGGTTACAAATATATTTCTGTAACTCTGACTATTGAAATAAATAAGCGCAGATGATCATGTATAACATCTTAAGGTGGATGCACAAAATGATTTCTAATATGACTTTTTTTTAGAGGAAAAGCCTCCTTTCACATACAAATACCTTCATACCTGTTTCTCAAGGAAATGTGACATTGTTTCCTGCATCCAGAAGTCTTAGAGGATAATTCCTGTTCAACATAAATGGAAGACATGAGTTCATAGAAGATTGACTCAAGGTATATGTAGCTCAAAATAAAACCAAAGCCACCACTCCAGAATTCAAACTGTAATAATACAACCAACTCTTCTGTTTTTGACTGGGCTGTGAGAATAACCTTGAGGAACCTGAGGAAGAGCTGCAAGGCAATGGGCAGATAGGTCCATAATACGAAAGCAAGAATGGAATTTGAGAAAGCATCTGACTGGACCGTTCCTAGTTCTCTTTAGGTTAAAGATGCAGGGAGAGGAGACTACATTCAAGGTTGCAAAATTCTGTTAAAACACATGTTGAAAATACCTGACATCTCACTGCTAAAGCTGGCCTTCAACAGCTTCAATTAACCTACATGGACATATCCTCCCCAATAGTAGGGGAATTCAAATTACAATGAAAAGGCTCATTTGAAAGGACATTGTACTGAAACTCCTAATCCTTAGTAGGAAAGAGTATAGCAGAAACCGGCCAGTTCACTTAATTGCAATTGTTTCTGCTTTCACAGCATGAAAATGGAAATTATAGAAGAAATGAATACACCTCCCACATCACAAGATGCTCATATGTGAGTGGACAGGTATAGTTGTGAAAAGCAAAGTAAGCAACTCCAAAAGGTTTTTTTAAACATTTGTTTGAAAACTTGCAAACCATAGCATATATTTTCTACTGGGACTCCTGATCTTCTATCAGCTAGTTATACTTGCATAATGTTAAATAAACATTATGAAAGCATGTGAAGAATTTGTGTGTAATTCGTTGCAACCCCACCCCCCAACCTCCTGTATGAGAGCTGACTCTTCTGAGGAAGAGCTAAAAAATATTACAAAAGAAAAAGAATCATAGAATTAGGTTTGCTGTCACAGATGTCCTTGCTGTATGCCTTATTTTGTTGTGTCCCTCTAATTATTTACTAGTGTAATGTCTGTGATGTGAAAATTCAGTTCAAGGCCATTCTCCTCAACTGGAAATTTCAGTGGGGTTCTGAAATTTGATTTGGTGATTAAAGACGATTAATTGGTGATGAAAGGATTTATTCATTCAATAAAAAGTAGCTCTTGTTTCTCAGTACCATCCGACAGGGAGTATTACAGAACTCAACCATAATCTGGGATGAGATAAACACAGCTAGAGTCCATCTATCTATGCCATATTTTCCCATATCATGACGCTCTCTAGATCAACGTTTCTCAACCTTGGCAGCTTGAAGGTGTGTAGACTTCAACTCAGAAGACTGATGGCCATGCTCAGTGGTGAAATCCAAATTTTTTTACCACCGGTTCTGTGGGCATGGCTTGGTAGGCATGGCAGGGGAAGGACACTGCAAAATCCCCATTCCAATCCCACTCTGGGGCCAGCCAGAGATGATATTTGCTGGTTCTCCGAACTGCTCAAAATTTCCACTACCGGTTCTCCAGAACCTGTCAGAACCTGCTCAATTTCACCCCTGGCCTTGCTGCCTTGGCATTTTAGAATTACATCCATATATGTGGATAATTCAAAATATATGAAAAACTGCAGGTTGTTGAATCTGTACTACGAACAAAATAAAGTGCAAGATTCCCTGGAAAAATTTCCAGTGCAAGTATTCTCTTTCAAAACTCTGTGTCTGCATAAAAATATTCTAGTGATTTTGGCCTATGATAAACATCAGGGCTGCTTTATACTGATCAGTACCAGGGCAATTTGATCTGACAAGCTTTGCATATTGTGCAAATCCAATTCTTGGTGGTTTATAGTTCATTTGAGCCTACTCATGGGTTTGTGCACTAACTATGCCAACATACTTTGAGATCATTGGCACAAGATATAGGCTTTGTATTATTTCTTCTACATTTGTGCATTCTATAAAACAAATGTTCTTCATTTTGATTTCACCTTGTGGGAAGCAAATACATGTTCTGATTATTTTCTGTCACTTTGCTAAATTCTGTATAAAAGATTGATAGCATTTTTCATTCCTTCCTCTGACCTTTGGTTTTAATCAGCAAAATCCCTTACAAAGAGACTGTGTGTTCTGTTTCTAGGTTTTGTTGGCACTGGCTGCCTTCTTTGATAAGCCAGTGGCTCCCTGGGAGCTTTCAGATTGCAAATACGGATCTGTAAACTAACTTTTGAAAATAAAAAGCCATTCTAGCTGCCTTTCTGAGTTTGGCCACCAGAGAGTGCATATTTCCACAGGAGTTGCAGTCACGAACGTTCCACCTTTCCAAAAACTTTTTAAAACTCCAAACAACTGGAACTTTTTGCAAAGCACAACAACACTTCAGCTTCTGGACCTGCATCTGGTTCAGCAGTGCATATTTTTGCTCCGCTTCCCATTCTTGTTGCCTCTCCATGTGTGGTGAGTGTCCCATTAATCAGCTTTGCTGGAGATGCTGAGGGCTGGATTTTGAGAAAGCATCTGAAGTCCTTTGTCACAAAGGGTGGGGAGGTCTGCAGACAACCCAACAGCACCTCCCCTTCACCTCCAATTGACTATGGAAGGGGCTGCTATATATGCCTAGCCGGCTTTTCCCCTTTCTTCTGGGTTGGAAGAACCTGACAAAAGAAACACTGTGATTTCCCCCCCCTCTCCTTCACCATGTCATGTGGCAGGAACTAAGAGGAACCGAGGAGTCAAGTGCCTAAGCTGCCAAACAAACCTCCTTCAGGTGAGTAGCATATCTTACATCTTGTTATGGAACGGACTGCAGTGGTAGTGAGATTGTGGTTTGGTTGGGGAGGTAGAAGGATGTTTTATTAAGATCTTTCCCTTCTCGTGCATAATCATGCTACAAAGATGTTCTAGGCCTGGTAATATTTTCTTTCTCTTGTCCTCATGAGTTGGACCTTGACCTTGAGCTCATCCCAATTTCTGAATGAAATGTGCTTAAGTCATCCTTACTGTTTTATCTTAATGCCATCCCAAACACCCTCAAATTATATAAAATTTGCTAGGCTTTTTTCATTGTTACAAAATCAGGTGATTTGCGGTGATTGAAAACAGAGGCAGTGAAAGTAGGACACAAGTAGGCAGTACAACAGCAAAAATCATGGCAATGTACTTTTCTGTCAGTTGAAGAAACAAGATGAGCCTTTCAGATCAGCTGTGGAGAAAAGCCCTTAGTCACTTATTTCCAGCATAGCTTTGGATTGCCTTTCCCCCCCTTAGCTATTCTTTCCTATCTGTGAAGTGGGAATAACGGTGCTTAACTTCATACATATGTACAGGGCTTAAGTGGGAAGAAAGAAGGCACTTTACATTATTACAATGTCTTCTCTACCTAGGTACACTGTCTAACCCTATCCTTAATTATGCCCTCCCCTACGAATCATTCCCTGCTCCGTTTTAATAATCTTCCAGTGGGATGTATCCACAGAGCTTAACTTCATTCTTGGAGAATGGTGAATAAAAAAAAAAAAAGAAGAAAAAAATTCTGCCTCTTGAAATGACTTTTTTTTTTCTCAATGAAAACCAAAACCGATGGAATTTAAATATAGCCCAATATAAATCAAGTAAATATCACTGCTTAGCTACAGCAACATCAATGCATCTATAGAAATCTCCAATGGGGCAGAAATAGGGCTGCAAGGAAGATTAAATGACAGTGTCTGATTGTGATGGAGATGCTGACAACTGGAACTGGAAACCAGCGGAGAGGGAAGAAATTAGATATGAAAGGGATTGTAGGTCTAAGAACATACTTGAATGGACTAGGGTTTTTTAAGCATTAATATTACTTTTTAAAAGAAAAAATTGTAAACTCTATTAAGCAATTTGTTAGAGAATCTGGATTCCATGATGACAAGAAGCCCAGAAGGATATGACTATGTTCACAGCAATTGTAGTATTTTTAGAATGTAGTTATTAAATAATTAGATTTTCAATAATTTATGTTGGTTTGGGATTATTTCTGACATCCACCTATGATATTTGGTACTACACCTTCTGGTACGGACTAAAATGGGAAAATGTCATTCTGGATCAAATCAGCCAGAAGAGTCTTCACTTATGTAAAGAAATGGTTTATTTTAACCATAGTTTGTTAAATATAACATAATGGCCTAGTGTTATTTATTTGATTTCATTTATAAAGCTGCTGATCTCACTTAAGTGACTTTAGGCAGCTAACATACTATACAATAAATAAAATAAATTCATAAAATACACAATAGAAAATAAGAATAAAACACGCAGCAGCTGGTCATACAGTAATCTAGCCTATCATCCACACAACCAGGAGATGGGCTTTAAATCAATCTCAGGGCCCCAGGTTTGGCATTAATCCAAGTTTTCAGAACCTTATAAAAGCCAACAAGGACAGGGCCAGTCTATTTCTCAGGGGGGATGAAGTTTCAAAGGATGGGTGCCATGCCAGAAAAGGTGGGATCTTCTGGACCCACCAGCTGGCATTTCCTAGCCAGTGGTACCCACAGCATGCTCTTCATGCCAGATTGGGTTGGATGGGCAAAGATGTTTATTTGTTTGTCTGTCTGTTTATTCAATTTATATAGCTGCCCAACTCACATTTGTGATTTTGGGTGGCTTACAATTAAAATATAAATAGTACCCCCCCTCCAAAATATCAAAAAATAAAACAGCCATACAAACAATACAAACATTAAAAACAAACAATTGAAGGCATAAAATATAATCACTGGGAGAGCACAGCCATTCAAGGACAGTAGAGACATTTTATGGGTTCTACATTACTCTATGATCCCTTGACCTGATGGCAAAGCTATGACTTCAGGCTTTTCCAGAAGGCCATCAAGTGTTAGGGTTAGGGATACCGCCAATGCTAGGTAATGTTTATACATAACACTAGACCACAGTATGGTTTACAGACTAAAACAATTGGCCTTAAAATTGGCTTTAAGCAAAAAATAACTGAAATTGGCTGACAATCCACATAATGTTTAATCATAAAGCGGTGCGTTTAGTTATGGCTTAGTGTACAATGGTTACTCATCTAACTTTGGTCTAAACCAGGGGTTTCCAAACTTGACAACTTTAAGACTTTTGGACTTCAACTTCTAAAATTCCTCAGCCAGCCATGGAGAACTCTGAGAGTTGAAGTTCGTAAGTCTTAAAGATGCCAAGTTTGGAGGCTCATGGTCTAAACTTATTCATGAACAAATCTACATTTAATCACCCTCTAATCTTTGGAGGGTGGGGAGAATAGCCATGACAGGTAAAGATGGAACATGACTGAGGTATAGATATTGTAGATAGGTAGGTAGATGACAGGTAGAAGAGAGATAGATAGGTAAGTAGGTGGATAGATAGATAAGATAGTGTTCCTTTGTTATTTTCTTTTGATTTCTTAGGGCTACAAAAATCCAGATGTCTACAAAATGTCAGCAAAGAGTTTGAGTGTTTCTTGATCTTTCTTTGCTATCTAGTGCTCATCTGGAATTTTGCAGTTTAAATTCAATTGCATTTTACCTTATTCGTTAGGTCTGTTTTAGGATTGATACAACAGTTTCCACCTTAACATGTCTGGCAGTCTTACGGACAATTTTCAGTAATCTCACTTCATGGATCACAAAAACCATCAGACCACCTGTGACTCTAAGAATAGCAATTTACTCACCCAAGGGCTAGATGGATTAATTGGTAGCTTCACCCCTACGGGTAGTCCTCAACTGATACCGCAGTTGGTCATCTAAGTGATGCAGCCATTAAGCGAGTCCTACCTGATTATACAAACTTTTTTGCTTGTTGTGAAGCAAATCACCATAAGTGAATATGACTTCTCCTATTGATTTTGCTTTGTTGGAAACCCTCTAGAAAGATCACAAGTGGTAATCACGTGACCTAGAGTGCTCCAATCGTCATAAATTGATGCCAGTTGCCAAGAGCCAGAATTTTTATCATGTGTCCATAGAGACCCTGGAATAGTCATAAGTGTGAGGACTGGTAGTAACTCACTTTTCTTCAACTCACTCACTTCATACATTTGAATGGTCGTTAAATGAATGGTCATGAGTCAAGGACTATCTGTATACTGTATTTAAATAAGCTTGATGTTCCTTTTACCATAGTTGCACATTATATGGAACTAACCCCTATGGAGACAAACCCTTGGACACCCAAGTTCAGAGCTATCTGCTAAGAGAAGCTCTTCACTATCTGAGGCACAGCTGGCATTCTCACAGCAGGTATTCTTGAATTTGGGAAGAGATGGCCGGGTTAATAAAAAAAACATGTTTCCTACATTGAAGCAACCTAATTGTATTGCAGATGAAAGAAGTGGTGGAGTAAATATAAATATAAAACACAGTTTTCCACGAAGGTGCCTCTTTGGGTTTCCACACAAGAAGCTTTTTTAAGAAAAGAAATGGTGACTAGACCAAACTGGTGGACTCATGGCAAAATAATATTTTTTAACATGGGTGATCCTATCCTCAAAACTAAGGAGGAATAGAATAGAATAACAGAGTTGGAAAGGACCTTGGAGGTCTTCTAGACCAACCCCCTGCTTAGGCAGGAAACTCTACATCACTTCAGACAAATGGTTATCCAATCTCTTCTTAAAAACTTCCAGTGTTGGAGAATTTATAACTTCTGGAGACAAGTTGTTCCACTGGTTAATTGTTCCAACTGTCAGGAAATTTCTCCTCAGTTCTAAGTTGCTTCTCTCCTTGATTAGTTTCCACCCATTGCTTCTTGTCCTGCCTTCAGGTGCTTTGGAGAATAGCTTGACTCCCTAGAATAGCTCAACTCCCTGAGTCAAGCTATTGGTGGCATATAAAGCTTTGACTGATGTTTAGTATAAGTCACCAAATCCTTTTTTTAATGGCAAATCTTCGCTCTGCATGTCTATGGAGATCCTTAGTCATCCAATCCAGGGGTGGGTTCTACTTACCTTTACTACCGGTTTGCAACGGGATCACGCACTTGCTTCGCTCATGCACACACCTTACTTCTGCGCATGCGCAGATCGCTTCTCATGACATCAGGGTCAGTGGATGGAGCCTCCCGCCAGTTTTACTATCAGTTCCATAGAACCATCCGAACCGGGGGCAACCCACCACTGATCCACTTCTTTTCATTGAAGATGTGAAACGTCTTCGAGGAAAAACAAAGTCCAGTTGCTTTTTGAAAAAAACATCATTGGGACTAAGCACTACATGCAATTTCAAGATCGTAGTACGGCATATAATAGGCATGAGGTGGCATTAAAGCAGCTTCAACTTCTTCAGTGAACACGGCAGAGCTTCCATTAGGTAAAAGGACGCATTTGCCGTCCGATGGGTGCTAACTACGTGGCGACATCTGTTGGGGGGGGGGGGTGTCTGCCATTTGAAGTGTGGACAGACCACAAAAACCTGAAGGCCCTGCAAACCCCACACCATTTATCACCAAAGCAGGGGCAATGGGCTCTCTACTTCAGAAGGTTTAATTTCACCCTGAAATATATACCAGTGGCATGGACATATAGTCCATGCTGCATAAAACCTCTGAAGTAATCTGGATAAGCACATTAAACATCCATTAGGCAAAGCATAATAAGCGCCTCAGAAACCTTCCATGTGATTTGAAATTCGAAGTGTGGTTTTTGCAATGCCTGCTCTCTTCCCCTTGATCAAAGTGACAGGCTCTCTCCCCCACCCCCGAGCCAGCTGTTTTTCTCTGGGTGCATTAGCGCAGCACAATTAATTTGAAACACTGTTCTGGATTTGCATAGTACACCAAACCATCAATTAAATGAAAATAAATTAACCAAAGAGGCTCACAATTACCACCCAGGGCTAGGCATGGGTTTTCCATTATTGGGGTAGCAAAGGAAAAGAATCCGAGTCCCCCACCTTTTTTTGTAGCAAAACGTAAAGTCGCAGTGCATTGAACAGAAGCAGGTAAGAGTAAATTATCATCATTAACCCAACAGATTGTTAGATTTGAATGTGGGCTGAAATTAAAAGAAGGCTAGGACTTAAAGAAAAGTAGCAAAGTGGCTATGGAATAAACCAAGTGGAAAGGTGCAAAAGACAGATTTGGCCAGCTGACAACCTGATCAATGCTAACTCCTTGTGCCAAACCCCATACGTCAAAATGTTAAATTTCCAAACTCAAGAATTTTATTATTGGGTGAGACTAAAAAGTCCATCTGACCCTGCATTTTCTTTTTCCAACAATAACAGGGCGAAAAAAAAAAGACATCTCAGAAACTAGGCATGGGCAGCATTTAACATTTGTGAGATTCATCGTTTGTACTCGTGAGATCAATCTTGTTGATGGTGTTGGGGGGTGGGAGGGGACGGGACCGAGAGCTCATATGGGCATGACAAACAGAAAAAAAAAGAGAGAGAGCAGGACTCTGGCACAGCCATAGGATGCATCAGCATTTTGTTCACTTCTTCTAGATTTGGAAATTCCTTTTTTTTATTAAAACTTTCAGGCTTTATCACAGTTTTTATGGATCTCCTACCTCCATAGAATGGGAATCTAGGCCATCAGTTTTCAACTATTATAGATGGGTTGAGGGCAGGGTGGTGGATCAGCAGTTAAGACGCTGGACTTGTTGGCTGGAAAGCAGTGACAACCCAGGTTGAAGACCCGAGTTCAAAAGTGGTTCAAAAGCATGTAAATGCAAGTTTATGTGGGAAGATAACAGCCTCCCCACTTTTAAAATTATGGTATGGCTGACCTTTCATAACACTTACTCTAGTCTTGCAGAAGGAGTTCCTCCCTCAATTCTCGTCCCCAGGGGTTAGGAGAAGATGACCTCTTTGAGCTGATTTCAGACTTAGCCAGCTGGTTTGATCCGAGGTTTGGCAGTGCTCAACATCTCCAGCTCTCTAAACCAGGGGTGTCAAATTCAATTTCATTGAGGGCCACATCAGGGGTGTGTTTGATCTCGGGGGGCTGAGAGGGGCATGGCCGGGGTGGGTCAGCTCAATGTCACTTGAGTCAGCGCCTGTGGTGGCCCAAGCACTCTGCCAGAGAACATGGGTTCCTGACCTCCATTTTTGACTGCAATGGCTTCCTGCAACCCTCTGCCAGTGAAAATGGAGCATGGGAGGCTGTCACAGCCAAAAAGGGAGCCTTGATGAGTGTCGTCGTGCTGGCCACGCCCACCCTGGCCACACTCCCCTCCAGCCCCCCGAGGTCAAACACAACTCTGTTGCAGCCCTCATTGAAATCGAGTTTGACACCCCTGTTCTACTTGAAGGTGAAACAAATTTTCAGAAGCATCTTCAATATGGATTTCAAGGTTTGGTATAAGGCTAGCATGGAGACCATCACAGCTGAAAACGGAACTCAGGAGCCCGTTTTTGCTGCAGAGGCACCACGGGCCAGTCCTTCACTGTTTCCAAGGTGGCCCTGTGGGCCAGATATAAGCACGGCCGGATCCGGCCCAGGGGCCTTGAGTTTGACACTCCTGCTCTAAACATTTCATCAGTGGTGAAGTTCAGCTTAGCTGAGTTAACCACCTAGTGAGCCAGTATGCCTTGATGAAGCACTTTAGAGAAGGCTGTTTGGGGCTGACTACGTCAAGATTTCACTTGTGCTGTTTTGTTACCCGTGGCACATAGTGTGCTCTCCCAGTTTAGCAAAACAGAACACACAAACAATTTTGATGCAACTGTTTATAAACAGACTGCAAAGCAAGGTTGCTTTTTTGTTTTGGTAGTAAATTGAATTCGAGCCTCCTTAGGGATTTCTCCAATCTTGTACCTTCCAGATATGTTAGAATTCAAGTCCCATGATTCTCAGCCAGCATGGTAATAATGGGGAATAATCAGTGGTGGGTTGCTAACGGTTTGCACCGGATTGGGAGAACCGGTAGCAGTGGCAGTGTCAGGAAGCTCTGCTCATATGCCCGGATGCTTCTGCGCATTCACAGAAGTATTGTGCGCGCATGAGTTTGTGCACTCCCACAAGCAAACCGGTAGCGATGGGTTTTGAAACTTGCCCCTTGGAATAATGGAACTTCTGATAGAGATAAAGTCAGGGAGGTTTATGTGAGATTTTGAAAAATGAGCCAAATTAAATATTGATTTGAGCAGACCTATCAGTTTGGCTGTCTTGCAGCAATGCCTCCTATAATATGATGATGGGAGCGATCTGATGTGAGATTGTATTATAACTAACTTAAAAAATGAAAGACCATTAATCAAAGAAATAAAGAGATGGAGGAAGGGGGGATGATAAGGATGAAGATATTAATTACATTTTTTCTCTCTAGTCAAGGGCATGGAGGAAAGGAACGTCTGCACATTTAATAGACTTATGCAGGAATTGGATCAGGAAAGGAGACACAGCTATTTTTTATTCTGTAGGAAATCTTACTGGTGGCAACAGGAGTCTTTCATCTTATAGTGAGATTTTATACATGTATATATAAAAAAGGCCAATAAACTGGCCTCCTCCAATTCGAAGAGACACTTGTTCGGCAGGCTGAGGGAAAGAGGCAGTCCCGGAACCAGCAAAATCTGGGGGCTGGGCAGGGGACAGAATGTATCTGCCCTCAGCGTAGAAGGGATTGCCACTCTCAAATTGGCCTTTTTAGTCACACTAGATGCTGTTTTAGGACTTCTTTCCAGAGCACGATACCATAGTTTCTTGAGACTGAAGGATGCCAATGCTATAAATAAATAATTTATTGAAAGACTCATGAATCTTGAATTACTTCTTATGAACTGTAGGACATGACCAGGTTGATCCCACGGGAGGGTCAAGCGCTCTAATTTCAGATCCAAGATCTGAGTCCAGCCCACCTTGAATTCTATGGACTCTTATCTAGAGCCTGGATTTCCCGATTTCCTTGGCGCTTAACATGAACTCTGAGAAGCACCAGAACCTTTGAAATGTTTACTGTTGAAAGTAAGGTGTATTTGTATCAGATAGTGCTTTTTTGTATGCATTGTACGCAGAATAGAATGGAGTGGGCAAGCACAGATAAATTGAAGCGGTAGGGTGTTTTGCGTGTAAACGGGGCCCAGAGTTTTCCTAATCTGTCAGTTTTGTTTTGGAAACAAGGCTGGGTGTTTCAAACCTGCAAATCCAGCAAGCATTTTAGATGAACACCTCTTCAACTGCTGATGCTCCTATTCTTGTCTTTTCCTTCCTACGTTAGCCTTTATCCAGTGGTGGGATTCAAATAATTTAACGACCAGTTCGCCCAGGTTGGCTGTTGTGGGAGGCGTGGCCCATCCCCATCCGCCAGCTCCACCACACATGTGGGATGAGCCTCCCATGACAGCCAACCTGATCCTGGGTGAACTGGTTTTTAAATTAACCCCCCCCCCATCAAAGTGGATCCTAAGTGCTGCGCTGTGCTGCAATGGAGAAACGGGATGGAGTGGCTGGCGTGAGGGAAGGAGGAGGAGCAGGGAGAAGAAAGAGGGAAAGCGGCCTTCTCCTTCCCTCATGTCGGCTGCTCCATTGCCCGTTTCTCCATTGCAGAGCAGTGCCCAAGATCCACTTTGATGGGGGTGGGTGGGTAATTTAACAACTGGTTCGTTTGAACCAATGCAAACCGGCTGAATACCACCACTACCTTTATCTCTTTTTCCTTTTCCTAGATTTTCACTCTGTATAAATTGTAGAATGCAGAGACCTTGTCTATTCTGTCATGTATAGATAGTCCTCGACTTATGATCACAATTAAATCCAAAATTTCAGTTGCTAGGTGAGAAAGTTGCTCCATTTAATGATCTTTCTTGCCACAGTTGTTAAGTGAATCACTGCTGTTATTAAGTTAGTAACATGGTTGTTAAGTGAATCTGGCTTCCTCATTGACTTTGCTTGTCCGAAGGTCACAAAAGGGGATCACATCATCCTGATATACTGCAACCGTCATAAACGCGAGTCAATTGCCAAGCATCTGAATTCTGATCACGTGACCACGGGGATGCCGTGATGGTCGTAAATGTGAAAGACGGTCATAAGTCCTTGGTAGAGCCTTGGTAGTACAGTGGTCTAAGGCACCCTGTTATTAAGCTGGTTATTAAGACCAGCTGCCTGCAATTACTGCAGGTTCGAATCTCTCCAAGGCTCAAGATTGACTCAGCCTTCCATCCTTTCTAAGGTAGGTAAATTGAGGACCCAGATTGTGGGGGCAATAAGTTGACTTTGTATAAATATACAAAAGGATGAAGGCTATTGCTGAGCACATTGTAAGCCGCCCTGAGTCTCCGGAGAAGGGCGGCATACAAATCAAATTAAAAAAAAAAAAAGTCACTTTTTTCAGTGCCCTTGTAACTTCGAATGGTCACTAAATGAACTGTTGTAAGTTGAGGACTACCTGTACTTCTGAATGGTTTGGTTTCTATTAATAGTTATACATCAGTCAGTAAGTCAGTCATGCAGTAGTATACTATCTGTGCCAAATGTCCATCATCACTGATAATGGATCTTCTTTGGGATGCCAAAACTTTATGCTCCAGAGCAGCTGCAAATATTCACTGATCTTCTGATCCCAAGTGGGAGATCCAGATCAAATCCAGCAGTCTCCACAGAAGTAAATGTCATTAAATTGAAAGCTGTAAGACACACAGGCACAGGAATAGTCCAGCTGCATCAGATGAAAAAATCATCTTAGTCCAATATGTTGACTCCCATTGTGGCCAGATACCTCTGAGGTACTTTCAAGCAGATGGATACATGCAGCAAGTGGTATTTGGAAGATACCAAGAGTTGGAAGTGACCCTTCCACCCAAGGATTACACAGATTCTTTAAAACAGCCCTTCTCCAATGAATTTATACAATCCCTTTTTAAACCCCCCACGTTTGTGGCCATCACTCTTATCCCATCATATTTTTTGACAGTGAATCCCTTGATTTAATTATTTGCTATATCTGTTCTAAATCTCTTTTCAATTACTTTCACTTGATGCAAATTAATTGTAAAATACTGAGAGGAGAAATATTTCTTCCTGTCTATCATGCCTTGTCTCAGTTTATACATCTCAATCATATACTCCCCTTGTTAGACTTTTTTCCCATGTTCTAGTCTGTTCTTGTATAAAAAGGATTAGGACACTTTCAGATTGGATTCAGATTGTGTTAACTGCCCTTTTCATGCTTCTTATGTCTATTAATTCCTGCCAATGCCCCCAACATTAGGCAAGCAAGCTGGAGTGGATGTTGAAGTCTGAACTGATAAAGCTTCAGTATCATCTCAGAATGTTCAGTGCATGCATGCAAAATATAATCTAAAGATCAATCGATCTTCACCAGTTTCTCAATGAATTCTTCTATTGTGCCTTGCGCAGGATGGAGAATAAAGCCATGTATCTGCACACTTTGGGTGAAAGAGAGAATGGATCCATCCTTGAAGAGCCATTTGATGGAAAGAACCTCTCAAAGCTGAACCTCTGTGATGATGGTAAGTCCCAGGAAGCAGTTCTGAGATTCAAAGGGCATCACATCAAGAATCAAAGGAGCATATTGATGTGTAGATCAGGAGTGCTAATTTATGCAAATTCTCATATGGACATTCTTGAATTGTACCACTTGAACCAATTCCTGATTAAAGATTAAGAATCCCCACTTTGTCAAGTTTCCAGCACTGTTCTCAGCTCAGAAAAATATTGTTTGCCATGCAATGTGTATTTGGGGAGATAAATTTCATTTTAAAATGCATTTGGGGGCAGATTGGAAACATAGGACAGAAAAGTGGCTTCATGAACTGAACATACATGTTGTGATATAATACAAAACCAGGCTGAGCAATGTTTGAACAAGTTCAGACACATCAGAGCTCTGTCCCCAAGTGTAACTCGGTAGAGGACTATTTTGAAGTAACAGTGAAAGTGGTAGATCAGGGGTGTCAAACTCAAATTCATTGAGGGCCACATCAGGGCTGTTGTTGACCTCGGGAGGCTGAGTGAGCATGGCCAATTGGGTGGGTGTGGCCATCTTGACATCACTCACTGGGTGTGGCCGATTGGGTGGGCATGGCCAACTTGACGCCACTCCCCAAACTGCTGGCATGTTTCCTCTTCGCATTGGGTAGATTGGGCCGAAGTGACACAGGACGGACCCTTACATTTTCCATGACGGCCCCGTGGGCCAGATCCAACCACATTAGAGGCTGGATCTGGCCCGTGGACAGTGGTGGGATTCAAGTAATTTAACAGCTGGTTCTCTGCCCTAATGATTTCTTCCAACAACCAGTTTGTCAAACTGTTCAGAAAGTTAACAACCAGTTCTCCCAAAGTAGTGCAAATTGGCTGAATCCCACCACTCCCCTGTGGTAGATGAATGTACTATGGAATCCTATCATTTGAGCACTAAATCTAGACCAGTCTTCCCACATAACTGCTGAGGCAGATGGCACATAGTCCAGCATAAGTGGAGGATGCTAGGTCACTGTGAGTCGGATATTAGTTCCTGAAGTTCAATATTTTCTTCTTCCATACCAAGTCTGAATTTTGATTCACTAAAATTAATTATTTTGGCACTGGATCAAGGTATCTTTATTTGGCCAAGCATTTTCATAATGTATTGTTTCGGTTAGTTTGCAGGTTTCATTGCTTGCAGTCTCTTGTTTCTATATTTGTTTCTAGTTTGGTAGTACGGTATGTATGAATTTGAATACCAGGATATACTATTCCTAAATGTCAGTAAATAAACATTAAGAGATTCCAGGGACTGAATGTAAGGCACTTAGCATGCAAATCTAATGAATTTATTACTGGAGTACAACCCTTCCTTACACCACGGGTATATATATTCGCCCTTGTACAATGAGGTTTAAATGGCCATTGTATGAATTTGCCTTTGACATAGCAAGCCGCTGTGTAATAAGCCCTTTTTAAAAAAACTTCTTGTTAGTCAGCATAGATTTGCATCCTTGTATCAATGAGTGGGACCAATTTTCCCATCAGCATATTTGAGATTTAGATCCATCACTGGAAGCTTTCAAGAAGAGACTGGACAGCCAGCTTGCCTTCAGAAATTGTGGGTGGTCCATCACTGGAGATTTTTAAGATGAGACTAGACAGTCACTTATCTGAAATGGTACAGGTTCTCCAGCCTGAACGGGAGGCTGTACTAGAAGACCTCCAAGGTTCTGTTCTATTCTATTCTATTCTACTCTACTCTACTCTACTCTACTCTACTCTACTCTACTCTACCTCTACCTCTACTCTACTCTACTCTACTCTACTCTACTCTACTCTACTCTACTCTATTCTATTCTATTCTATTCTATTCTACTCTACTCTACTCTACTCTACTCTACTCTACTCTACTCTACTCTACTCTACACTACTCCATTCTATTCCATCTGAAATGGTATGGGGTCTCCCGCTTGAGTGGGAGTTGGACTGGATGACCTCCAAGGTTGCTTCCAATTCTGTTATTCTATGTTTTTTTTCTATGTTTTTATAGATGACACCTTATTCAGGACAACAAAAATTCCAAAAGAATTTCACTGAATTTATAAATGGGAAATAAAAGGAAAACATTAAGTGATGCACAATGGAAAAACAAGCATGCATTGCCAAGATAGTAATGCATTTTTGAAACAGTGGTGGAAAAAATATCTGGGGTAGTGGGACATTAGTGTCACAGAAACATTGACAATAAAAGATAGAGAAAATGAGTAAAAATACATGTTAGAAATTGTAATATAAAATGCCTGGTAGCCTTACACAGTAGATCATATCAAGACACTGTGCAAAAATAAAATCTCTTTGTCTAGATTCTAGAATGACTACAGATAGAGAAACCTTGAAGTTTTAATTCCTGTGAATTAGGAGCGTGCCCAATCTAAACTGGTCATTAAGTGATAAGACATTTTCAAAAATTTCCAACTTGGTATGGATTTAAGCCATGTTTATCTGTATGTTGCCTTGATAGTGGATCGTCCCTCCCTCCCTCTCTCTACAAAGGTTATTCTTTCTATTCTCTTAAACAATCTACAACTTTTTCAGATCTCTGAAAAACAGCTAAACCTTTTATGAAACCATTTTACTCCTGCTGGCAGATTGGGAATGTGCATTGAGTTTTGACCCTTCCATTTTAATCATCTCTAAGCCATCTCTTTTTCAAGAAACTGAGAACAAACTGAAGTCAAGCAAGGTGCAGCCAAATTTTCGGGCATTGGAGCTTTCATCCAGCCCTATAACCAACTTTAATATATTCAGGTCACTTGCTGGGTTTCCTTGGCAGTGATGCAGTGGCCAAGAGTGGTGCAGTGGCCTAGAGGTGGAATTCTCGCCTCACAATCAGGAGGCTATGAGTTCAATCCTAGGTAGAGGCAGATATTTCTCTCTCTGAACACACTGAGAATATATCTGCTGAACAAAACTTCGCATTGGCGACAGGAAGAGCATCCGACCATTAAAACACTCTGCTAGTTCCATTCAGTTGCCCAGACTCCACCCCACAAGGGATTACGGAGTTGTTAAAAGAAGATGATGACTTGCTGGGTTTTCTTGGCATTCTAAACCATAATGGATTTAGACAAATTACAATTTAGCCCCATGTGTGAATCTGGTTATTAAATTAGATGTCCAAAATAGGTCACTCAAAGATCATGGACTACTTCCTAAAATAAGTGAAACTAATTTCCAAGTGCAGGGAATTTTGAATTTCACTATTCCTCAAGAATTTGAGCAATAAATGAAGTAGGGAACAATTGGGACAGTCTTTTGACCTTCAAAGGGTGTCATTTCTCAGCAACGAAGTGTGCGGAAAATTGTGTGGGGTGTCCAAACTGCAGGTCTTGCATTTGGTAGCTCTGACCTAAACCATCTGGACTTCTTTAGCTTAAGACCAAGACAATTAAGCTACTTTTATGACTACAAGAGTGATGTACTGTCTGTTGGCACATTCTAGTGTGGACTCTGGAAAGTACCACTTTGACACGAGCAATTTACCACAGCCGAAATTCGCTACACATGTTAAGGTTTGTCTCGCTAATAACTTTGCACTTGTTAAAAACAATTTTTGTAATTGTGGTTTTTCTGAAAAATAAAAACCAGAAACTTGATCTTTTGATCTTCTCTTTTGATCTTGATTAGAGCTGTTCCAAACTTTTAATCAAGGACGTTTTGAGATAGAGAAGTGGTTTAAATTTTTTTGTGATGTGATAACACTGAAATTTACATGATTCACTTTTGTCCTACTCTTTCTAACAAATGCAACTTTCTTTGCTGCTGTTTAAATGCTTTTATTTTTAATGAGGATTTTTGCTGTGATCCTAGCCAATTAGGATTCCTACAGTCTGTACAGCAAATCCCTATGACCCATGGTATACCAGATTTGGCTATGTAGTAACTTTAATTATAAGGAAAGCCAGGGTTTTGGCAGGGTAAATTAGGAATGAGGAGAAAATAGGCTGCTGTAAGAACAAATAGCCTGCTTCAGTAATAGACAATATTTTTTCTTATTCAGTGGTGGGTTGCTCCCGGTTCTATCCGGTTCTATAGAACCGGTAGTAAAACCGGTGGGAGGCTCCGCCCACCCGCCACAACATCATCATGGGTGATCTGTGCATGCGCAGAAGTGCGCACACGCTCCCATTGCAAACTGATAGTAAAGGTAAGTACAACCCACCCCTGTTCTTATTGTGTTTTTGTTGGAACATATTAAGTAATTAAAAATGATGGTTATTAGAGTGAAGTTCAAGGTCTTACATGATTCAGTGGCTGTTTCCAGAATCTGGAATTCCTTGTCCATTATGCTGATCTGATGATTTTTCAGCAAGAGGCAAAGCCATGAACCACATTGACTGATGTGCATTTCTGTGATGTCCCCGGGTCAAGGCCACACAGCCAACTGAGAGTTCAAACTCCCCTTTAATAGCACTAGCAGTAGCACTTAGACTTATATACCGCTTCATAGTGCTTTACAGCCCTCTGTAAGTGAGTTACAGAGTCAGCATATTGCCCCCAACAATCTGGGTCCTCATTTTACTCACCTCGGAAGGATGGAAGGCTGAGTCAAACTTGAGCCTGGTGAGATTCGATCTGCTGGCAGCTGGTGATCAGCAGAAGTAGCCTGCAGTACTGCACTCTAACCACTGCGCCACCGCAGCTCATTAATGCTCCAAATTTCCCCCAAACGCTCCCACGTTTTTGGCAAGTCCCAGAGCAAAGCGTGCACACAGACACACACAGCAGCCTCTGGCTGCGTGCAGTCCAGCAAAGCAAAGGAACAGGGAAATGAGCCCATGAAGCAAGGAAGAAACAATGAGTCCACGAAGCAAGAAAGAAAGAATGAGTTCACAAAGCAAGGAACAAACAATGAGTCCACAAAGCAAGGAAGAAGCAATGACAAATGCCCCTCCCCACAGTGTCTCCTTAAATCTCAGTCCCCAGGTGTGCCTTGTGAAGATGGGCAGGATGCTCTCCTCCTGAATCATTGAGTCGTCCTGCACTGTTCCTGCCTTCTCTCCACTCTCTGTGCTCAGGGATCAGGAGGGGGTGGTCCTTGCTTATCGCCCGAGCTCCATTGCTTGCCCTCTCTCGGTCATCCTGCCCCCATTCCTCCTGCTAACAAGCCGCCCCAATCCTGAGGGGCCTGGGCTGCCTCATCCTGCTCCTCCTCACATTCCTCTGAAGCCAATGAAGCCGCCCCCTTGATCTTTGTTGGCTCCAGCTCCGGCTTGCCCTCCTCCACAGATTCAGGCTCTTATGGGAGCATGGCACTTTGGTTTTCCTGGTTGTTTTAAACTGAACTCAATAGCTTTTATTTTATGTGTTAGATTATGTCAGTATCATCAACATAATCTAACACATAAATGTTAGATGTTCCTATCTAAGTAACATTTGCTGAAACAACATAATGTATATTAATCCCACAAAATTTATCTGACTTTTTCTATTATTTCTTTGCATGCTACAGATTATGCTCGGTCATGTCCATAAACCAGACCTAATCATCTCCCTAGATCAGAAAAAATTCAGACAGATTGCCATGTTGCTTCTGATCTTGGATCATGCAACACAGTAACTATGAAAGGTTTTGCCATATGCTTTGATGGTTCGTTGGATTTACCTTACAAAAAATAAGAAGTCCAATTCCTCTTTACTTTCCATTGGAAAATTGAACTGAGGTTAGGTGTGCTATAATTGTTCTCTTGATCTTCATTTCTCCACTGGGCCTCTGTGGAAAGGAGAGAAAGGGATAAGTTTTTTTTTTAAAAAAAGGAAGTCATATGTGCCATTAAATTGGGGATGGGGTGGGTGGGTCGAATAGCACCCCTATACCAATATCTGGTCATACATCCAGATTTGGATTTGAAAGGATACTGGGCAAATGAGAGATTTCTTCCTCACAGAGATCATAGATCCATGTTGAAATTTATATAAGAGACCACCTAAGGCCTGCTTCTGTTCCAGAATGGGAACAATAGGTTCCAATTTCCATCATGCTCCTTAAGGGCCTGGCATAAGTATTAATATCAGAAAAACAGATTGTAATTTTCCTCATTATGAAACCTTAGCTCCATCTGTTTGGCCAGTGACAAGACGAAGGCCACAAGTTGACAATAAAACTATGCCAGTAATTAAAGACATATTGAATCAGAGAGGAGAGAGGCAAGGACGTTATATCATAGCTTAATCACTCCTTAAGAAATCCCTTGTTTTTTTCTCCAGAGACACAATTTGGATATTAAAAAGAATTATCTTAGTGATTTATTATAGTATTTCGGAATAAACTATGAGTAACATGTTTTTACAATTTACTGGGATATGCAAGTATGTGAAAACATAGCTTGGTTCAGGGTAGTAGGTCAGTTTGAAGCTGTCATTTACCATTAGTTTATTTTCACTTAAAAAAAAATTATTATTTTTTTAAACACAGAAATAAGCATACAATACATCTTTTCGGAACAGAGCATTGATCCTGTCATAAATTTGTTCAACTTTTTGCTCATCTTTAACAAAAAAATTTATATTCTATTTTTGCCATAGTACTTATCACAAATCTCAACTATTACTATCTTATAAAAAACTAACTCATATTAACTTGATCAAAGCAATTACCCTTCTGTTAATCCACCTTAAATCTTAATTCAATTAATACCTCATTTCACAATTCTTACCCTAAAAACTCACTATTTACCATACAATTCAAACATGTTCATATTTCTAAACCTTATTTCCATTTCTAAAACTTCCTTACATTTTGTTATTACTTCATATAATATTCATTAAATCTTTATTTAATTATTACTTCCTCAAATTTAAGTCTTATCTCTAATCTTGAAAATATACCAATTTGACATTTAAACAAAGTTCTTAGTTCAAATAACACAACATAATACAATTCACAATTATTTCCCTAAATTCTATTTAACAATACCATTATCTAAAAACCAGTTACATGAGTCTTATTTAGTAAATCATAATCCTATATCATTTCAATTTTCTTTTCTATTTGCTTAAATGAATGTATTATTAAAAATATTCAAATTATTACAATTGTTATAGATATTTAAACAATATCCCAATTATTATAGCCACCAATTTTCTCAAATAATATCATCCAACAACTCAATAAAAATTAATTCATTATGTCCATTGATATTTTTTATATATAATCTAATTTTCATTTATTTTCGCTTCCATCTATATTTCAATTCTAAGTATCTGTAACATATTCTTCTCTCCTTTCTATCTTCGTTTCTCTCTCCCCTATTTTACCCTATTTATCCCATTGTTTCCCCTCTCTTTCTTTTCCTCCTATTTTACCATTATTAATCTCAGTATAATCATTAAATCAAAGTCCTGAACTCTTTTATTTAACTCTATATTCCCTAATATTTTTCAACCTTTTTCTTTTATCATTCCACTGTTAATCTCAGTGTAATAATCTTTATTTTTACTGTTAATCCCAGTGTAATCATTTTATTTTTACTGTTAATCCCAGCATAATCATCTTTTTTTCCATTGTGAATCCCAATGTAATCTCTAACAACCTCCTTTTTATTATTACTATCCACATATTCAGTAACTTCTTCATATTTAATCATATTGTCTTTATCTTCTTTATTTTCAATCTCTGTATCTTGCTTCTCCGTCATCATTTTCCTGTCTGTTTACGTGTGCTCCATTTCAGTTTTTATGTCCTCAAATTTTAGTCCTCCGTACAACATTATAATTATTTCTCTTATTTCCATTTTTCATGGCAAGTACATCAATTTAATTATTTCTCTGATTTCCTGCGCCATTTTATTCTTTTTAAGTTAGTATTGAGTTCCGTTGTATTCCCCCCCACTTTTTTCCCTCAAAGTCAAGCCACTTGCAGACAAAGAAATCCTCCCCCCAAAAGTTCTCATGGCTCGTATCTGTAAAGTTTACACTTTTCCAAAACAAAGACCAAGTTGCAATTTTTCCTTTTTACTCCTGAAGGTGTCTCTCTGCAATCCACAATTATCAAATATCAAACAAGTATTCATTTTGTTTCAGTCTACATCAGCAATCTTATTTGGCTTCTCTATTTCTTTTTAGCTTTTAAAAATATCAAAACAATTTTATAGTCCAGTTCAAATTTAAACAGCTCTTCTCACTTCTTTTTTCCTTTTTTTCTGTTTTAAAACTTATTGTCCATTCTCTTTATTTTTCTTAAAGTTCAAAAAAGAAAGGATCTATTTATTTCTTTCCAATCTTTTAACCAATCTTGGGGTGATTTCTCTGGTTATTTAAAGTTTCCAAATAATTTTGTTCAAAATTCAATTTTCCATCAGGTTTTTATCCCTTTAAGATTGCGCTTCAGACTCTTCTTTTCTTCCCACCCCTGCTCATTAGCCGCTGTTTCATCGCTTGGGGTCTTAAAGTTAATTTTTTTTCCTTATTGTTGTTTCAAGCCATGGGTTGGCTGTCACTCACCCAGCTTCCAAAAACTCTATTCCATTCATCCCTCCTGCTCAATGCTTAATCCGGTTGCCCCAGCTTCGTAGCAGCCGCAATGGTTGCCATCCCCCGCCGCCAAGTCATAGAGAGTTTCCTCTGATCTTTGAGGAACTTGCCTGTTCCTCTTGGTCTTCTGAGGTGCCTCTCTTTCTTCCCATCCCTGCAGGACAGTTCTGGTCTGAAGACCCATCGGCAGCGGTTCGTCAGTCCGGGTTTTCGCAGGGCTTATCAAACCCTGCTCTTTCCCTGACTGTCTCGCAACGACGCCAAACTGGAATCTGCCTATTTTCACTTTTTGAGCTCCACTGCAGCCATCATGATGAAGGAGAATGGGCCACATACTTTATTTGCAGTTACCTAACTTATTGTGGTTTTGGGGAAAGGGTTGTCCTTCCCAAACTCTTACCGAACCACAGATACACATAGTAAGTGTAACTAAGTATGGGGGGAAGAGAGGGGGGAAGGCCAATGGCCAAAGAAGCCATGCAGACTTTGCTCATTTACAAAACTGATTCTGGGTTTCTTCCATATTATTAAGCCATTGTTAAAACCAATTGTGACTTGGGCTTGTTTCAGGGGTGAAATGCTCCCGGTTCGGACCAGATCGCCCAATCCGGTAGCAATAGCGGCGGGTGGTTTGGAGAACCAGTAGCAAAAGTCCCTACCCCCCCCATGCCCAGCTGAGCTGCATAAAAATGCTTTTAAAAGTAAAAAAACCCAAGCCCCTGATGATCGCGTGGCTCAGTTGGGATCGTCAGAGGCTTTTAAAAGCATTTTTCTACAACCTCTTTGGCCGAAGAGGTTGTAGAAAAAATGCTTTTAAATGCCTCTGACAATCCCAGCTGAGTTGCCTGATCGTCAGAGGCTTTTAAAAGCATTTTTTTTACAACCTCTTTGGCCGAAGAGGTTGTAGAAAAAATGGTTTTAAAAGTTAAAAAAAAAGTTGGCCACACCCACTCAGTCACATTACCCCCACCACCACCAAGCCACGACCACAGAACTGATAGTAACAAATTTTACATTTCACCACTGGCTTGTTTCCATTTGCACCTAGCCCTGTCACAAACTTGGCCTATGAGCTCCTTGCCAGCCTATAAGTGAAATAGTCCAAAGTTGTTCTTTGCTGCATTGCCATTACCATATTTTTTTTTCTTTTTACAACACTTCAATCCCTTTATTCGGAGTGGAGTCAGGGTAACTGAATGGAGCTGAGCATTTACTGATTGGATGCCCTTCCTGACGCCTATGCGAGTTCACAGCAGATATTTTCTCTTTGCGCCCTGATAGTGAAACATCTGCCACTATTTAGGATTGAAGTCGCAACCTTCCAAGTGGGAGGCAAGCATCTTCACTTCTAGGCCACCACGCTGCTCATTGCCATTACCATAATGCTATCTCCATTATTCGAAAGATAGCCAGTTTGATGTACTGTAGGGTTAAGGCACCAGGCTAGCAATTGGGAAACCAAGAGTTCTAGTACAAGTAGTATAGAATTTATATATAAATATTATGTATTTAATAATAATAGTATAAATATATATAAAACCAAGCAATCATCTGGCAGATAATTTATAATTTTATTGATGATGTGAATAAGGAGGCAGAATATTTCTAGATGGCCAGTGTATGCTGTATCCAATGTATGCCCATGATATCATGCAGATTTGAATTGTTACCTAATTCTCCACATCTTTGGTAATTTAATGGGTATTTATACTGTTGTGTTCCAGTCAATTCTGTAACAATGCAATGAATTAAAAAACACAAACAAAATAATGATTCCACAACAGACTACCCAGCATATTAAAATGCTTTAGCAAATAAAATCCTTTTGACTTGTCACTGAAACAAGAGATTGAATGGAACCAACCATACTGCCTTCAGGCTGTGTGTGTGTGTGTGTGTGTGTGTGTGGTTTTTTTTTTTTTTTTTTTACAGCACTGGGATATAAAAAAAAAACCTTCCCCACCAAAGTACCTCCTCCCCTTTTTGCAAATATGTCCTTCTCCAAATAATGGAATTCAGAAATAGTCTGTGTTGCTTTGAAAAATAATAGAGTTTCTGCAACAGTGAACTAGTTCAGTCTGTGTTTTCATTTTGATACAAAAATAAATCTGCTGTCATCTTTTGACTTAAAATTGTATGGATTGTGTACAGAGGTGCCATTCTATTAGATCAGAGAATTGGAAAGTATAAAACCTAACATCCTTTTCTATGGGACAAAGAAGGTTCAGGAAATAGCAGGACACTTAGGTTAAGATCTATTCCTTATTGAGAAAAGCATTATGAGTTTTCAGATAAATGTTTACAATTGAATTGAATTGAATTAATTAAATACAAATTTAATTTAATTGGTATATGAAATCAGGAATCCTCAAATGGCTCCATTCTGCTTGTGAATGAATGAATATTATGACCTTTGGCCAATCAGTGAATACATCAAACTTCACAGCTTCTGAATATGTAAGTTTGGAATATCTACTGATTGTTATTCTATGCCAATATTTCTATCTTCTCAAAAGGGTCTGTCCTCCATGTTTTCCTGTTACACATCTTTCCTGCCTAGTTGTCTGTCTCCTCACATTTCAGTTTGAAAACAATGCTGTAAAAAGGATCACCTAATTATGTCTATCTTTGAAATTTAATTGAAACTTACCGGCAACCAACATAGCTCATGTAGCAAGTGTGGCATAGGTGTATTATGGCACATCCATCACTAGTCACTCCACCATATTTTGGACCATTTTGAGCTTTTGAATGGTCTTCAAGGTTAGCATCTTGAAATATTGACATAGTCAACGCATGAGTTGCCCAAGGCATAGGTGACCTCCTGAATGGGCAAAATTGACACAAGAGATAAATTTATGCAAAGGCTGCATAAATGTGGTTGTAACCACCGCTGCTACCTGCTCTTCAGGTAGGAACAGGCATCCAAGAAGACTTTCAAATTACACACCAGTACTATCTGGGAAAGTATAGTCTTATTCACAACTAAAGATGGAGAGTTCTTGTACTATAAATCCATGCACTTACATCCCCAGCTTCTTAGAGTCAAGGCTATTCTTCCCCATCCGGCCCCCAACAAATTCTAGGCACTGGAACAAGACCTTGACAGCATCACTCGTCCAGACTAGGGATTAGATACAGTTCAACTGATGATGGACATTACTGATATAAGACCCCATCTTGAAGGATGACCTCAGCAGTGGTTTCACGTAGATGTTAAACAGAAAGGGTGACATGTTGAGCCTTGTGGCGCCTTGTAAATCTAGGCATTAGTGTTTGGTGAATATAATTTCATTTCCCGCAGCTGCATTATGTGATAATTCTTGAGATTTAATTCTATTCGGTTTAAGAATTTGAGAAATTTTAGGCCTGGGGGTTGCTTCCTTCAGGAAAATCTCACCAAACAGCTACTGGATTCCCATCTGTACTAAGCATACCAGGCCTATCATATATCTTTTTCTGCTTTATTCCTAAAAAGCCCTTTTGGAGGGGAGAATCCCTGTTGTATTAAATTCTTTCTTAGGCCAGGTTCCTCAACCTTGGCAACTTTAAGATGGGTGGACTTCATCTTCCAGAATTCCCCAGCCAGCATCTTAAAGTTGCTAAAGTTAAAAAACACAGTCTTAAGTGAGGCATAGGGACGTCCCCATTACAGCATAATCCCATATGTTTTTAGAAACAGGCATCAGTATCTAGGTCAGAAAGAGATCTCAAAGTTGCCAAATGAGGTGAAAATTTGCCTTTTGAGAGACTCTCCCATTTATTCTGAGAAAGCCAGAGCAGCAGCTGCAATGGTGAATTTATGTGAGGGAAAAATCCCTTCTGAGATGTAGCCAACAAGTCTCACTTAATTTTCAATCTGTTCAAACCAATGTTAAATTCAAATTAGGGCATGGAAGAAAATCCAAATGTCTGTAAAAATCTTCAATAGAATAAAACCTATTAACTTGGCTTTCTTCCAGCCTAGAAACTTCTATTCCAAAATAACATGTCAATGCAAAGGATAAATGCTATAGTTTCATTTCTAGGGCTTTGTTCACACATCACAAAAAAACAGGTAAATTAGAGATCAAACAGACAAATTTGCATAATTTGCAAAATTTGGTTAAGGTTGCTCTTGGTTTATTTTCATCCATTTTAAAATCTGCTTTTGATTTAGCATGCAAGCTATCTTCCCTTTCTGACATTCTTCCACTATGCCATCTGAAATGGGTTATGGCTTCAGATTAAGTCAGAAGGACAGAGAAAGTCTGTTTCCCAAAAGAAAAACCATCAGTGTATCCAACAGTATTGATGTCAATGAAGCAATTGCATGTTGCATGTCTACTTCAGAGACAGGTGTTGCTATAGATAATGCAGGAATTACAGTTATATCTGCAATCACATCAGACACAGCTTGTTTTTTTACCTCTGTTCTCTTCAGCTGGTCAACATGCCATCTCCAAATCTCATCAGGAGCAATCATTACAGAATAAGAAAGGTATAACACGACTGTGGGATTCACAACTACTTGAATGTTTTAAGCACACTTTTGTAAGCTTTGTGTCACAGGTGTGACTGCAGTGCATGATATGACGTTCAAAAACTCACATCTACTAGGTTGTGATCCAGTATCTAATCCAGTCTTTCCCAACCATACCAACTTTAAGATGCATGGACTAAAACTTTCAGAATTCTCCACCAAACTCTGGGTAGGGAATTCTGGAAATTGAAGTCCATGCATCTTTAAATTGCCAAGATTGGGAAATTATTGTATGCTAATCTATAATAATACCTTGAGGTTTACAGATGGATCCGTCATTTTCTCTAGTGACAGTGTTGCCATCAAAATATCCCTGGGTGCAGTGGTGAAATCCAATTTTTTTTTACTACCGATTCTGTGGGCATGGCTTGGTGGGTTTGGTGTGGCTTGGTGGGCGTGGCAGGGGAAGGATACTGCAAAATCTCCATTCCCACCCCACTCTGGGGCCAGTCAGAGGTGGTATTTGCTGGTTCTCCGAGCTACTCAAAATTTCCACTACCGGTTCTCCAGAACCTGTCAGAACCTGCTGGATTTCACCCCTGCCTGGGTGTCTGGACAGCTCTACAATGCTTGTTCAATGGCTCTGTGTCAAATACTGAATTGTTATAACATTAAGATTCTTTATAATGATATAATGCTTTATAGCTTTTTATGATAAGGAACACCTCAGAATTTCCCTCTCTTTCCATTTAGCAATAGCAATATTACTTAGACTAGTTACAACCACAATTGAGCCCAAAGTGAAACATTTATTAAGTGAGTTTATGACTTTCCTTGCCATATTTATTAAGTGGATTGCTGCAATTGTTAAGTTAGTAACATGGTTGTTAAGTGAATCTGGATTCCCCATTGACTTTGCTTGTCAGAAGCTCGCAAAAGCTGATCTCATGATGCCGGGACACTGCAACCGTCCATAAATATGAACCAGTTGCCAAGCACTTTAATTTTGATTATGTGAACACGGGGATGCTGCAACGGTAGTAAGTGTAAAAACGGTCGCTTTTTTCAGTGCCATTGTAACTTTGTTCGGTCACAAAATGAACTGTTGTTAAATCAAGGACTACCTGTATAGCACCCCATAGTGCTTTAAGTAAATCTGGCCTAGATCTATTTTATTAGGATGCTTTCCTCCAGTAAGGTTAACAAAACTGTCCTCGGTTCTATAATAGTGGATTAAAAATAACTTTAAGATAATCTCAGCCCTGGGCAATTTTATTGTACAGCACAGGTGTAGCCTGCTGGCTTCAATCAACTTTTAAAATGATTGTCCCAGCTTCCTTTAATCCACTTCCATTTCTATCTTTTTTTGAATATGATGCACTGGTGAAATACTACTGGTTCGCACCATTTCAGGCGAACTGGTAGTGATAAAAACTACCGGTTCAGGCGAACCGGTAGTAAAAAAAAGCTACTGGTTTCTCTGAACTGGTATTTCTGATGATCAGCTCTGCCGTGCGATTTAAAATAGCTAGAAAGCAGGAAATCCTGCTTTCTAGTGAATCTAAATCGTGCGGCACAGCTGATTCCCCCCCTCGCTGTTCTACTTACCATCCCAAGCCTCCTTTTGGTGTGTACCGTGCATGCGTGCATGCAGCACACATTTGGTGCATACTGCTCATGGATGCACAGCGTACGTTTGGTGCACAGAGCGCATGCGCGGCCAATGAACCGGTGGCAAACCAGTTCAGATTTCACCACTGATATGATGTATGGTCATTCATTGCGAAAATTGGATTTGGCATTTTCCTGTGATACCCTTTAACCTTGAACGTGTCAATGCCTTCTCTTGGAATATCTCCCCCAGGCTCTTCTCTCTTTCAGAAGAGTCTGAAGGCCAGGCTCTGCCAACTCCCATGGGAGTCACCAAGAAGCAAGCAAAGTTGGGATTGGTCAGTGCCTTGACGGTGCTTTCCCTGCCTTTTTAATTATTCTATACTTGTTTTAACTGGTTCCTTTTACTGAATAATAATACTTTTATATGGTTTTAAGTTTTTAATTGTACAAAATCCAGAATCACTTTATGAGCGAGATGGGTGATGTCGGGCTCCAAAAACCAAGAAAGAGACAATGAGATTCTTCTAAACAGTTTCCTTTATTGTTCCTCACCTACAGACCTTGCCAAACCAAAGCAGGATGTCTGCACCATAAAACATACTCTGGGAACTATTAGAGAAGATCCACCTTAATTCTCTTTCTCCCATACAAATTATCTAAACTGCTGTTTTCTGCTCCTCTGGAATACATTCCCTCCCTCTTGGGAATCTGGACAGCACAGGCAGTATATAAATTTGACAAATAAGGTAAATAAAGACATTTTTTTCAAATTATTCTTGACAGTATTATTGATAAACAATGTAGCTCATAAACTGTCAATGAAGATCCAACTCACTGATTGCTTCCTTAGTCAGTGATGCCCCAAAATGCTGGTCCACCTGTTTTCACAGCACATGAGTCCACCATATCTTGCGGGTTATTTTAGATTACAGTTGCAGGTATCACTTAGAATAGATGGCAATAATCTTTTTTCCAGCATAGGTGCCATGGTTAAGATGCAGTATTGCACACTAGTTCTGCTGACTGCCAGCAGTTCGATTCTCACCGGTCCAAGGTTGACTCAACCTTCCATCCTTTTTAGGTTGGTAAAATGAGGACCCAGATTGTTGGGGGCAAGATGCTGACTCTGTAAACCACTTAGAGAGGGCTGTAAAGCACTGCGAAGCAGTATATAAATCTAAGTGCTATTGCTACAAGTTGCTTTAGTTTAAGTTGCATTTCTGTTTGCTTTAGTTTAGCATCTCTGAAATATTGCTCAGATTTATGATGTGCTTTAACTCATATAGCAGAACCAGTGTCCCATTGGATTGATGTGGTTGTGCCATTCACATATGGAATCACTTTAACATATGGTATGAGCTACATTGCTGGTCTCATTTGATTTTTTTTTTTGTTATAAGTTTCCAGGTTATCTATCTTTGTTTCATTTCATTATAAAGTTCTTTATTGATGGCACTGCAGAACTTTTAAAGTAGTAGCTTAGCTCTTTATCTTTAACAAATACTTGGCTTTTTGCTCAGTGACAAGATCTCTTGTTGCATTTTCTATATATTTCTCCTTTAAATCAATATTGAACCGGTGTCTGTGAATCCCTGCCACATGGTAGCCCTTTTCATTTTGGCATTTTACTGTTTGTATACTAAGGAAAGTTTCTTCCTATTTGCTTTTACTGCCAACTGCTGTCCTATGGTGTCTCTAACAGCAGTTTCCACAGAGATAGCACTTTGAAATACTTTCTAAAACCTTAATTTTTGTAATGTTTTTGAAAGCTTCAGCATTCCAGGGACAAGCTGATCTTTCAAAGTATCACTTAGCCAAATTCTCAGTGCTGAGATAGCGTTTTAAATTTAGCTGATATGCTTCAAAAAACCTCACTCTCTCTCTTTTTGTTTTTGTCCTTATAAAACTGTGAAATGCTTTCATCTGTACTGAGTATGGTCACAAATGTTCCTGAATTATTGTTTCTAGAACTTCAAAACTGAATTGCAAGGGACTTTATATGGCTAAGCTTTTCAAATAGCTGCCTTGTTTGCCTCTATTAATTCTCAACAGGCATCAATATTCAGCAATGATTTAATTGCTTCAAAAAAAAAATGTTCAAGTCTCTTGGTAGTTACTGTCCAGCCATCCATACCACAATTAAGCATATGCAGATTCCCCTAAAGAACACTGATTGGGGAAGTCTGGGAACTGAAGTTGCCATTTGAAAAACAGTGCCCTAAGGCTAGCTATCTTCTCTGTTCTTTTTCTTTTTCTTGCAATCACTTTAACGTTATTCTTTGTTTTACAGCCTTTTCTTCCTATCCAGAGACAAAATTCACCCTCAGAACTTTTTTTTTTAAAAATAATCCCACTTCATTGTCTCTGTCAGGAGTAGTTGCTTCTATTTACAGAAATACACCACTTCACAGTGGTGAGTATATTGCTCCCAACAATCTGGCTCCTCATTTTATCGACTTTGGAAGGTTGGAAGGAGTCAACCTTGAGCTGGGCAGGGTTGAAGGAATCGAACTCCTGGCAACGTGAGCTGAGTTAGCCTGCAATACTGCATTCTAACCACTGTGCCACCAGGGCTCTAAAAAATATCTTAAAGGGTTGGCAAGAATTCTAATATGTTGGCAATCCAGAATACCATAATAACAATATAAGATTGCAGGCATCATATTCACAACTAGGCCTTGACTCATGACCACAACTGGGACCAGAATTTCCATTTCTGAGCAAGGTGGTTGTTAAGTAAATCACACCTGATTTTACCAACTTTTTGCCATTGTTGTTAAGCAAATCACTGCAGTTTTTAAGTGAATCATTCCTCCATTGACTTTGCTTGTCTGAAGCTGGCTGGGAAGATTTCAAATGGCAATCCCATGAGAGCAACCCCTTAGGACAGAAGTGTCAAAATCTATTTCATTGAGGGCTGCATCAGGGTTGTGTATGACCTTGGGGGGGGGGGGGTTGCCAGGGGTGTGTGGCCAGGGGGCCTGGCCAGCTCAACATCACTCGTGTTGGGGGCATTTGTGGTGGTCTGAGCACTTTGCCAGTGAAAACAGGCTCCCAAACTCTGTTTTAGGCTGTGAGGGTCTCCTGCAGCCCTCTGCCAGCGAAAACGGAGCTCGGGAGGGCCACGTGTGGCTCTCGCGAGCTCCATTTTTGCTGGCAGAGGCACCATGGCAGTGGTGGGTTGCCCCCGGTTCGCACTGGTAGTAAAACCAGTGGGAGGCTCCGCCCACCAACCCCGACGTCATCAAAATGCTTCTGCGCATGCACAGAAAAGCGCGCGCGGCCGCACTGCAAACTGGTAGTAAAGGTAAGTAGAACCCACCCCTGCACCATGGGCTGATCCTTCACTGTTTCCAGGGCGGCTCCATAGGCCAGATCTAAACACCACACGGGCCGAATCTGGCTCCTGGGCCTTGAGTTTGACACCCCTGCCTTAGGACATTTCAACCATTGTAAATACATGGCAGTTGCCAAGCACCTGCATTTTGATCACGTGATGATTGGGGATACTGTGATGGTTCTAGGTCACTTTTTTTTCCAGTGCTGTTGTAGCTTCAAACTGTTGCCAAACAAATGGTTTTAGGTCAAGAACTACCTGTAATCGATCAAAAATACCAATAACTAATATACAAAACACCTGTTGTATAGGAGCAATTTGGAATAAATTGTTTGGATGGTTTGTTGAATCTGCACTGGCCTTTTTTAAAAAATCAGGGTCAGTGGCTTGTAATGGGATCTCTGTTTCTGGGTTTTCTTCTGTGCTATAATGTGAAAAAATGCTTACAACATCTGCATTAAAAGTATTTTCTTTACCAGATGTATTAACATACTGTTTGTAGATTTGGAAACTGTGCCTCTGTAAACTGTTACAAATCCAGTCTTTCCTTAAAAATTTCTCTTTGTTTATTTTCTTCCCATTTTGAAAATAAATGTTGCTTCTTTGCAGCATTCTATGGCCAACCTTGGCTCAGGACTTTTGTGTTAGATTCCTGCTATTGGCAATAGGTTTGTAGAAAAATGGTCGTGCCAGATACATTTTTTTTTAAAGTATGTTTTGCAATCATTCTTATTAAATACTACTTTGTGAGCAATTTTTTCCTTTCTCGGCTCTAAAATCTAGATACTAATGTTCTGACCATCCTGCTTGTTGCTGTGCTTATGAGTTGCTGAGAATCACCTGCCAAAGTAATCTCACCTTTTTTTGCTGGAACACAGCTGTACTTCCTCAACAGAAAAAGACAACAAACACTGATCCTAGATCAGGGGTGTCAAACTCAAGGCCTGGGGGCCGGATCTGGCCCACGGGGTGGTTAGATCTGGCCCACGGGGCTGCCCTGGAAACAGTGAAGGACCAGTCTGCAGTGCCTCTGCATGTGGCCCTCCTGAGCTCCGTTTTTGCTGGCAGAGGGTTGCAAGAGGCCGTCACAGCTGAAAACAGAGCTCAGGAGCCCGTTTTTGCTGGCAGAGCACTTGGGCCACCGTAGGTGCCCCCAACATGAGTGACATTGAGCTGGCCACACCCACCCCAGCCCCTCAAGGTCAAACCTGCCTGTAGCGGCCCTCAATGAATTCGAGTTTGACACCCTTGTTCTAGATGGAAAAATTTCTGGAAATTCCTCATAGCAAAGTAGTTTCTTAGTTATTCTTTTCCCTATTCTGTATTCATTCTCTGGTTGCGAAATCTATTTCAGCAAATAACTTAACTTCACAACAATCCTGAGGCAGAACCAGCAGGAATAAAGTAACCTGTATGAATGATGTCTAGGGAGATTCTCAGTCATCCAGGTCATGGTTGTTCCAAAAATGTTTTTTTGAGAGGCAACTGGATTTTCTTTGTTCTGCTTGAAGATGTCATCTCTAATATAGATTTGGGCACAGGAAGAACAAAAAGCTACCGTATTTTTCTGAGTATAAGACGCAGTGGACTATAAGACGGACCTACCTTTTTTGGTAAGGAAAAGAAGAAAAAGAAATCTGCCTCTGCCTCTGCCTCCGAGCAATTTTGCCTCGTTGCAGCAAACAGCAAACAGCCTGCTTTACTTTTATTTTCATTTTCAGCATAGCTTGATTAACAGAAGAAAAAAAAATCTGCTCTAGCAATTTACCTCCTTGCAGCAAGCAGCAGAGCCCTGCGCAAAACAGCTGAGAGCAAAACACCTGAGAGTTGGGAGGCTGATCCAATCAACTTGTGCTAATTAGGCTGTGCTGAAGCTGAAATGAGCTGTTTCTTCTTGCTGCTTGCTGCAAGGAGGTAACTGCTGGGAGGCAGAGGCCAAAGGGTGGGGGCCAGTGGGTAGGTGGGGCTACATTCGGTGTATAAGACGCACCTAAATTTTCACTCCCTTTTAGGGGTGGAGGGGAAGGTGCGTCTTATACTCCGAAAAATATGGTACTTTGCAAATATGTAAGAAAATCGGCCAAGGGGAACAGACTCTCATTGTGGCTAAAGGCACAAAGGAAGGCAAACCTGATAGAGCATGTATGTCCGTGCTTCAGTTTAAAATATCTCTATCCAGATTTTCCTATCCAGATATTCTGTCTGGATACCTTAAAGGACAATGGTGGGTTTCAAATTTTTTTACTACCAGTTCTGGGGGTGTGGCTTGGTGGGCGTGGCGTGGCTTGGTGGGCGTGGCAGGGGAAGGATACTGTAAAATTTCCATTCCCTCCCCACTCCAGGGGAAGGTTACTGCAAAATCCCCATTTCCTCCCAATCAGCTGGCACTCAGGAGGCAGAGAAAAATGGGGGTGGTGCCAGTCAGAATTTTTACTACCGGTTCTCTGAACTACTCAAAATTTCCGCTACTAGTTCTCCAGAACCTGCTACTAGTTCCGCTACTAGTTCTCCAGAACCTGCTGAAACCCACCTCTGTTAAAGAGTACTTTAAAGAAGGTTCAGTCTAAAAATGATTGGACCACCCCAGAGTAAATTATGTTTGCCTGTTGTACTTGTGACCAAGACTAGAAGGGAGGCTATGTTTTGCGTTGATCTAAATTTGAATCGGTTTACGCAATGCCAAGAATTGATGACTCACTCATTGGATAACTAGGAGAGATGGGTACATGTCAACCCTGAATCTAATGTAGGGCTATTGGCAGATCCCTTTGGAAATAACTTCAAGGAAAAAGAATGCCTTCAGTGTCCCACAGGGACTATTCTATTTTGTGTGGATGCTATTTGGATTTCATGGGCCTTTGCAATCTTCTAGAGTTTGATGGATTATTTTCCCTCAGGCCAAGGAAAGTTTTGTACAGTTTACCTCAACCACCCAACTGCAATTTGAGTTAGAAGAAAGATCTGTCCCACCTCAGAATTGCCATAACCAATTCTAGATGACCAATGTCAAGTCTTTGGTAACTGTTTACACCCAAAAAAAGCAAGATGCTCACAGTGTCTTCTTTAACCAGGTTAACTGAGAGTGAAAAGAGAAGGTTTTCTAGGCTATAGAAATCTTGGTAAATTGATATGCTTTGTTTGGCACCCACTTTAGCTTGAAATTTATTCTGCTGGAACATTTTCTTGCTGACCATCCTTTTCTTTTTTTTTCACTATGGAGGTGGCTATGAGTTTTCATGATCTTGCAAACATCTCTTTATCTCTCTACTGACCTCTGAGAAGCCAATTGCATCTAGTTTGATCATTAATTTGGAAAAGTGCTATCTTGTTCTCAGTGAACCAAAGTTTCTTGGCTATATAGGGAATGGGTGAGAAATTGGATTCTATATTCTCACACATCTGTTAGAAATCAGACTCCCAGTGGAAGCAGATTATCTGTGACCCTGCTATTCAGGATTCAGAGCAGGGGTGAAATGCTCCCAGTTCAGACCGGATCGCCTGATCCGGTAGCGATGGCGGCGGGCGGTTCGGAGAACCAGTAGCAAAAATCCCTGCCTCCCCATGCCCAGCTGATCTGCACGATCATCAGAAGCTTTTTTTTTTTTTACTTTTAAAAGCATTTTTTCTGCAACCTCTTAAGGTTGTAGAAAAAATGCTTTTAAAATTAAAAAAAAAAAAGTTGGCCATGCCCCCCCCAGTCACATTACCTCCCCCCCAAGCCACGCTCACAGAACCGGTAGTAACAAATTTTACATTTCACTACTGATTCAGAGCTGATTATGGGATGGAAACAGCGTGGATTGCTCATTGGGACACGGATGGAGGAATGCAATCGCCTGATTCCAATCAGACATCTCAGCAGCTTTCAGTACCATTAACCATGTATCTTGTTGATTCAGCTTCTAGGGTTGGGATTTGCACTGTTTTGCAATATTTCCTCTCCTACCATAGTGGTTTTAGCTTGTAGTTATAGACTAGAGGAACAGTATGTGAGGCCTTGGTTACTCCAGGGAGACGTACTTCAGGGCTCAGTGCTTTTCCCCACACTATTTAACATCTGTATAAATCTGGAGGTCAGCTACCGTTTTGGGATGAGATGCAGTCAGTTATGCATTACCAATCTGGGGCAAGCCAAAGATACTGGAAAGAAAAGCTTGGATTGGTATCTTAATGGGCAAAAAAAGCACAAATTTGCTGCAAGACTGAATTGCTATATATTAGTCCTGATCAGGGGTGGGTTCTATTTACCTTTACTACTGGTTTGCAATGTGGCGGTGTGCACGCACTCTTCTACGCATGCACAGAAGCATTTTGATGACATCAGGGTCAGTGGGTGGAGCCTCCCACCGGTTTTACTACCACTTCTATAGAACCGGTGCAAACCGGGGGCAACCCACCATTGGTCCTGATAGTTATTCTGGGCAAGATCATGGTTCCCCTGAAGACACCCCTGTGCCACTCTTCCTGGGTTTAAACCAGTGGTGGGTTGCTACCGGTTCACCCCTGTTTGGGAGAACCAGCAGCAGTGGAGGCGGGAGTCTCTGCCCACCTGCCCGGACATCATCAAATATGCTCTGCGCATGTGAGCGAACTAGTAGCAAAGGTAAGTGAAACCCATCACTGGTTTAAACAACAGGGAGAGAGTGTGGTCAGCATGGTCTTTGCTCATGTTTGGCTGGAAAAAAAGTTATGATGTTACCTGTACTAGAATCCTCCAGCATTGGTAAATCATGCTTTAATCATGATTTGTTGATCAGAAAGGTCAGCAGTTCGGCGGTTCGAATCCCTAGTACAGGTCTCTTGCGTGAGCAGGGGGTTGGACTAGATGACCTCCAAGGTCCTTCCAATTCTGTTACTGTTACTGACTGGGTTACTGTAATGTCCACTACAGGGAACAGCATTTGGAAAAATTACAACTGGTGACATGGACCCCACAATGGATCAGTTCCACCATTGCAAGCTAACACCTCTCTTGAACTCACTGCACAGGTTATCAATAGACCTCTAGACTCAATTCAGATATTGATCTATATCAGAATTTCTCAATCTTGGCAGCTTTAAGACGGGTGGAGTTCAATTCCCAGTATTCCCCAACCAGCATTGCTTTAAGGTGCATGGATTCAGCTCCCAGAATTCCCCAACCAATAGGCTTTAAGATGTCTGGACTTCACCTCCCAGAATTCCCTAGAATTCCTTTGCTGGAATTCTGAGAGTTGATGTCCACACATCTTAAAGTAGGCGAGATTGAGAAACACTGCTCTATATAATCCTATATGACAGAGGATCTAGTTACATTGGACCCTGCCTTGCCAAAATTACATTTGTCTGTCAAGGGAAGCACCTCAGAAAGAGCTGTTAAGAGCCTCCACCCCCTTAAAGTGAAATCATAGTTCTTTTAGAAAACATTTGTTTCGTGCATTTCATCTTTGTAAGAAGCATGTTGTCAAACTAGCATTGACCTGTGTCTCATCTGAGTCTGTACTATCCCAGAATCCACGGTAGTCCCACAGGGAAATCAGTGCTTGGAAGTAGAACATCTACTCTGTATGTAGAAAACCCAACTTCAGGTTTTGGCATGTTCTGATGAAAAGGATCAGTAGCAGCTAAAGGGAAAGACCAGGGGTGAAATGATTCCAGTTCAGACCGGATCGCCCAATCCGGTAGCAATGACAGCAGGTGATTCGGAGAACTGGTAGCAAAAATCCCTGCCCACCCCCCATGCCCAGCTGAGCCGCACAATTATCTTCGGCCGAAAAAATGCTTTTAAAAGTAAAAAAAAAAAGCCTCTGATGATCGCGCGGCTCAGCTGGGATTGTCAGAGCCTTTTAAAAGCATTTTTTTTACAACCTCTTCAGCCGAAGAGGTTGTAGGAAAAACGCTTTTAAAAGTATATATATATAAAAAAGTCGCCCACACCCACCCAGTCACATTACACCACCCCCAAGCCACGCCCACAGAACCGGTAGTAACAAATTTTACATTTCACCACTGGGAAAGACCTTTTACTGCTGGAGAGTTGGCTACTCAGGTGGATGTACTGCAGGATGAGCAAAACTCTCCATAGATTTCGCAAAAACTGGAATTACGCAGTTGCTTGGTCTTCATCTTGCCAAGAAGTTACGGTCAGGATGCTAGTTGTATTCACAATGAATATTACAAAATAGCAAACTTATCACATCCATTATCATAATTTTTTTTTCTTACAGGCCCAGGCAGCAAGAAGAAAGCTTCAGGACCCTGTGGCCATCTAGGATCCTTGACTGCTCTCAAATATGCTGTGGTTGGTCTCTACTTGCTGGTGTTCCTGATCTTTGTGGGACTTTTTATCCTAGCAGGTAAGAATCAGACCAATATTGAAGCAGCTGCTTGTCCAAAAAGAGAGTTCCAAAACTTTTTGGCAGAGCAGGAATGACTTGCCTTCTCATTCCTGTCTATCAAACAGATTGCCATGGGCTAATAAGAGGGCATTTAAGTTACCCTTGGTTTAGCGTATAGGAAATTGGAGAAATAATTGCTGCTGATTCAAATAAATTGTGTAAAAATGGGGTATTTATTATTTATTAATTTTTATTGGGTTTTAATAATTAAACAATTCTTATTCAACTCTTGTACATGACTGTGACCATTTACATAACATCACATACTCTATATAATTTTACAAAATCTACTGTTATTTCCCTTTTTTTCTATCTTCAATCCAATTATACCATTTCTCCCATATTACCTAAAAGTCCGAATCCATCAGTCCTTTCAGTTCCAATGTCATTTTATCCATCTTGGCGCAATCTAATATCTTTCTAATTACTAAATCTTCAGAGGGTATGTTTGAACTTCTCCAACATTGCGCAAATACCAATCTTGCCGCCGTTGTCATTTGTAGAATAATATATGTTGTTGTTTTTTCATATTTCTTTTCGTTATTCCTAGAAGAAACAATTCTGGTGTATATTCTATCTGGAAGCCTGTTACTTCCTGTATCCATCTATGTATTTTCATCCAATATTTTTTTGTTTCGGAGCATATTTATTAATTTTTTTTATGCTGTCCCTCTCTCCTGTAAAGTGAATCTGGGTAGTTTACAAATTATAAAATATGTATTGTAGTTTTTGGAGTATAAGACGCACCTTTTTCCCCCCTAAAAGAGGCTGAAAATTTGGGTGCATCTCATACTCCGAATGTAGCTTTTTTGAAGCTTTTTTTTTCAGCCCTAACGGGGCGCTAGCAAGTGATCTTCCCAGCTTTGCCTGCTCCCTCGACTCTCCACTGTGCTTTAACAAGATGTTAGCAAGTGAAGCGATCTCCATGCTTTGCTCCAACTCTCAGCTGTTCTTTAGAAGCTTTTTTTCAGCCCTAACTAGGCGCTAGCCAAGTGAAGCGATCTCCCCGTGCTTTGCCTGCTTTTCTCATTGCTGCTTCCTCTCAGCTGTGCCTTAGAAGCTGTTTTTTATCCCCAAGCAAGGGATAAAAAATCAGCAAACTAATGTGCTGAAGCTGACCAGACTAAGGACACTAGCTAGATGAATACCTGGTAGGCAGTTTCCACCCTCCCCCCCCCATTTTCCTCCCCAAAAACTAAGCTGCGTCTTATACTCTGGTGTGTCTTATACTCTGAAAAATACGGTAATTAAAGTATTAAAACATTAAAACTACACTGTATATGATTTTAAAGCTATACTGAAACCAGAGCCAAGATATCACAGATGGGCCTGAGGTCTTATTATCTAGTCAGCCACCTCCAGAGGTGAACAATCCCTTGGAACTCCAGTTTTAATACCCTCCCAGAAGCCAAAAGGGTGGGAGCAGTTATCACCGCTGGTGGTAGAGCGTTTCACAGGGGTGGGACCACTGCAGAAAAGGCTCTTCTCCATGAACCCACCTGCCGGAGTTCCTTAGCAGACGGGATCTGTAGCAGGCCTCTTCTACTGGCAGGAGTGTGATGGGCTAGTGCCATTGGGGAGAGATGGATCCTCGGATAACCTGGACCCATGCCATGTAGGACTTTAAAGGTAACAACCAAAACCTTGAATTGGATCAATTTCATTATGAAATAATACCCATGTTCTGATCCCAGGGATCACCGTCCAGTTCTCCAGATCCATTCTGTACTTGTGTTTGATATGTTCTCTTTATGTCGCCCTGCTTTGTTTCAGGAGCCAAGAATATATTTGATCTTTATTATATATGTGAAAGGAATAGTTATGCTCTGGTTTGATACTAATAATTCATAAAGGGCCCACCAGCACATAAAACCATCTGTGATTACGCAGGGCATGGTACTTTAAAATCTATATACAGATGAACTTGTCCATTGGGAAGGGACATAGCTCTGTGCATAGAACATACTCAGGTGCCTCCAACATAATTGCTCAATAATTGGCTCTTTTGTTTGGTTTCTTCCCTTCCTCCTTAACATAATAATCATATTTGTTTTCATAATTGTATTTTGGAATCCATATTTACTCAAACTCTTTGACCTAATTATCCCTATTTCTAATCTCAGATGATATCATTACACCTATAACTCCCCTTTTATGACTCTCATCCCATAACTAACTTGGGGTAGAGTCAGGGCGATTGGATGGAGCTGAGGGTTTACTGGCAGGATGCCCTTCCTGCCGCCACATGGAGTTCACTGCAGATATTCTTTTTTTTCTTTGCCCCCCCCCCCCCCCCGGGGAGAGAAATATCTGCTGCTACCTAGAATTGAACTCTCAACCTTCCGAACGGGAGGCGATTAGCTTCACCACTAGGCCACCATGACACTCATCATTACACCTACAACCCTTCCCCAAAATGCTATTTTTTGGCAGTGGCACTGGCACTGGCAAGCCCACTGGATCCTCAGAAACAATTATACAATATTCTATTATCTTCAGTTTAAGAACCACTGGCTTAAAAACTTTCCATTACAATAATTAGAAAAAAATAGGACCAAATAGACACTGAATCAAAGAGGTAAGGACACAAAATAAGGCATGTTGTTTCTGAATATTCCAGTCTGTTTCGATCTGATCCACTTAATCAACATCCTTGTCTTCATACAGTGAAACCTTTCTGCTCTTCTTTTTCTGTTCTTGTCACTGCCAAAGGGGATTCGGAGTAGAGGTACAGATAGATAAAGATGTAAAGAAATAGCTCAGTGATTATCATCAGACTGACAGTGGCAAGGTTCCTATATTTAGGCAATAAGCTGAGTGAGATTTGTGGGTGACCACAAACCAACCCCAAGAGATTTGATGCTCCATCTCTGGATTTGTGGATTGGGAAGCTGCCACTATAACACATTTCCAGAATATCCGGGAAGATGTAAGTCAAATCTCTCTATTTCTGCTAAGAATATGGGCCCTGATCAGAGGTGGTATTCAGCAGGTTCTGACCAGTTCTGGAGAACTGGTAGCGGAAATTTTGAGTGTTCAGAGAACTGGTAAATACCACCTCTGACTGGCCCCGCCCCATCTATTCTCTGCCTCCCGAGTCCCAGCTGATCGGGAGGAAATGGGGATTTTGCAGTAACCTTCCCCTGGATTGGGGAGGGAATGGAGATTTTACAGTATCCTTCCCCTGCCAAACCCACCAAGCCATGCCACGCCACGCCCACAGAACCGATAGTAAAAAAATTGAATCCCACCACTGGCCCTGACCCCAAAACTTCTGGGAATCTAAATATTGTATGATGACCCATCAGAAGAACCAACTTGCAGTTTCATTTATTTCCCCTTTCCTGAAATCGTATTTCAAAATGCTGTTAAGGACGCAGAGGCATCTGTTGTTGCCACTGTTGCATTGGAGCACTAGCAGTCAACATTTTGACAAACACATCATGGTAAAGCCCAAACAGAATTCAGAGTACATATTGTGCGCCTTCAATATAAGCTTCCCCCTTCATCTTAGAATAGCTTGCCTCAATCCTACCATATCAAGAACAGTCATGAGCACAGTGTGAAGGGAAAGTGTTGCTGGCCAAGCTGTATGCCAAAGCAGACCCTTAGATCAAGAATTGGCATCTATAGGTATATGCTGAAGCCAATGTACTAGCAGGATTCATGGATGATTGCAGCATAGTAGCTGACATTTGACATTAAATCTGACAATGAAAAGTTTGCCATTTTAATACACAATAGTGGGTTGTTGACCTTCCCAACAGGTCCATCCTGTTCTTTCCTTCCTGCCAATATGGGCCACTGTCTGCCATTCCAGAATCTGCTCAGTTATGTGAATAAAATTAATAAACAGGATCAGAGAGACAACAGCCAACAGATCATGAGGTGATGGAGAAGCAACCATCTATGAATAAATTCCTCCATGCTAAATCATGGTTTGTTTGCTGAATAAATCATGCGAAGCCATATCTCATGGTTCACAAGTGAAAATACTAGGCCCATACAGTATGCTATGCCATCACGTTTCTTGGACAAAACTGAATTGATGTGCACCCCAGAGTGCAATAGATTGCAGTCCTATTTCATACCAGCTGAAGACACCATTTTCTGGCCTAGATAAACCATCTATTCACAGCATAATTCCTTTCATCTCTGCTTTTGTTTCAAGGTTCCTGACTTTCATTCAAGTCAGATCCAGCCTGTCACTTGCTGTGTTGGGGTTACAGCTCAGGCAATATCAATATCAATAGCACTTAGGCTTATATACCATTTCACAGTGCTTTACACCTCTCTCTAAGCAATTTACAGAGTCAGCATGTTGCCCCCCTCACCCCCCCACCAGCAACCTGGGTTCTCATTTTACTGACTCCTGAAGGATGGAATTCAAGTCAACCTTGAATCGGTGAGAATTGAACTGCCGAACTGCTAGCAATCAGCGGTCAATAGAATTAACCTGCAATAATGCATTCTAACCAGTGTACCACCACGGCTCTTGATTCATGGCAGATTGATTCAGGCTGTTTTGACTCCAAAACTCTTAACTCATGTAACAGAAATGAAGGTGATAAATATATCTGGGTGTCATTTCCTCTATGGGTTGGCAATGAAATGCTCAGACAGGACTGGGAGAAAGATAGGACTTGGATGGTCATTTCCCCTGCTTTTCTTTCCCATCTTTGCAGGACAGCTAAGCATTATTGGACATCCAGGTTGTCACCAGGTTTCTTGGGCTTTCCTTTTCATTTGAAGGATTGGTCTCAAGTGTTTGCTTTCTTTTATAGTAACCCACCACTTGCCTTTCTAAATTCTGCCACTTTATAAAATCCGCTTATTTCTCCTTTTATTTATTATTCTCTACTGTGAAACTTCATTTGAAATGTCATTGCATTGATTTGCCTTTTCATGAAAACTCTTGGTATTTCTGAGGAACAATGCTGAGCTGAAAGACAAGATGGCACCATCGTCTACAGCCAGACTGGCAACCAAACCTTATTTAAGTCCTGGCAATTTTCTTCTATAAAATCTAAAGGTGGCAGGGCAGATTAAGGGAAAAAAACTATTCTTTTCTCCATTTGCTATCTCAGGCAGGTCCCTCTCTCTGCCTAACAGTAAGACTGATTCTAATTCAATACATGAGCATTCTTAAATATTAATCTAGTTAATCTTTCTGGGGACACGGAGAAAGTGACCTGGGAAGGCCTGCTGACTTAGATGGACCTATGTTTAAAGAGGGAGAAATATTTGCTATCTTCTACTTCTATATTCCTTCTCTAAAAGTGAGAGGAAGTCTCCTTGGAAGTCATGTAGGGGGCTGGCAATCCTATATTGCAAGCATTGCCCATAAAGAGTCCATTGAGATGGCCACAGTTGTTTATTTTCTTGGTTTTTTAAAAATCGTACTATAGATGTTTTAAATGTTTTAAATATCTTTAATAAATATTAAATAAATTATAGATGTTTTAAAGATCCAGGTCTATAGAGCCTGTGTCCTGAGCACACTCTTGTACTGCAGTGAGTCTTGGACTCTTTATGCATGGCAGGAGAGAAAGTTGAACACCTTTCATATGCGCTGTCTCCAACGTATCCTTGGCATTGCTTGGCATGACAAAGTTCCAAATAGCGCAGTCTTGGAACGTGCTGGAATTGCTATACACTATTGAAACAGTGACGTCTATGCTGGCTTGAGCATGTCGTGAGAATGGCTGACGGTCGGATTCTGAAAGATCTCCTGTATGGAGAACTAGTGCTGGGAAAGTGCCTTAGAGGGAGACCACAGCTGCGATATAAGGATATCTGCAAGAGGGATCTAAAGGCTTTGGGAATGGACATTAATGACTGGGAAACCTTGACTTCTGATCGTTCAGCTTGGAGGCTAAAGACGCAGCATAGCCTTCTCCAATTCGAAGAGACACTTGTTCGGCAGGCTGAGGCAAAGAGGCAGTCCTGGAACCAGCGAAATCTGGGGGCTGGGCAGGAGATGGAATGTATCAGTGTGGAAGGGATTGCCACTCTTGAATTGGCCTTTTTAGTCACACCAGATGCTGTTTTAGGACCTCTTTCCAGAGCACGATATCATAGTCTCTTGAGACTGAATGTTGCCAATGATAATGACTATAGATGTTTTAATACTGGGCAGTTATGTAAACTGCCAATCGTGAGATTGTAGTAGGGAAAGAAATAAAACAACAAACCATGTAGTACATTTTTTTCCATGCAAAGCATATGAAGCAGCTGGCTAATTTGGCAAGCTGTTCTCTGTGCATTCAAGATCCGGGAAGCAGCTTTTTCAGTGTTGTTGGTCAGAGTGGCACTGGATGTGGGGTTTGGTGTTAATTCACCAAACCATCCTAATCTGCCACTCAGATTAACAGCTTCGTTTTCCCTAATGGAGTAATGAGAGGATGAGGGTAACATGTTCTCCATCTTGTTGTTTCTGCCAAAAGTGGCTCCCCCCCAACATCTGATTGCAATCAGAATCAAGACAGGAACTCTCCCTCTCCTATGAGAGATTATTGTGATGCCAAATTGTTATTTTTGTGTTTGCTTTTTCCCCTCTCTCCCACCCCATTATGATTTATCCCTTGAGGAAGGTAAATGAAATTAAATATGAAAACATCCGCCCACCCACCTCCCTAAAAATACTCCTTCCAGGGCGGAGGATGAAATTGCAATGTGCCTGGAATAGAAGGCCCCATTTTCCTAAGAGGAGAAACATAAGCATGAATCACCAACTAAGTCATCACAGTTGATTTATTTAGACTTGCCATTGAAATATGTAGAATTGAAAGAAGAGCTCTTTTATAGCAATAGCTAGACTATACTAGCATTCTTCTCAATTATCATAGACATACCAGCTGGAACTGATGGGCATTACATACAATCTCAGACAACTGAAGTTGCAAAAAAAAAAACAACAAAAAAAAAAACTGGCCTAGATGGTTTGGTCCATTTATCTCAGCACTGCATATCTAGTTTCAAGGTTGCAGGGATCTTTCCCACTGCACCAACCTTAGAGGCTGGAGGGAGGAGATCCAAGAACATCCATTGTGAAAAAAAAATGACTGTGGGACCATCAGCAGAAACTAACCACAGTGACTCTGTATTCAAAACATAGCATTTCAATGAAGAATTGCATTAGAAAACAGAGGAATGTTCTTTGATAGTTAGCTTATTTGGTAAATTGGCCTCTCTGGCCAACAAAATGTAAGACCTGGTGGTATTATGGCCATTCTGAAAGGGGAAAACCAGATGATGAAAATCCAGGAAACATCATATGCATTTCAAGGTTGTTCCAAAGTGATTCATAGAGTCAGGTGGGACTGATTACAATCATGTGCTTTGACCCTCAGAATAGATACATGCTGTCAAAATTGTCCCAGCTGGACAAAGACCTCATTTGAGATAGCTCGATTGTGGGACTGGAGACTAAAACATATGAAGAATGGTTACAGGGAACTGGGCATGGCTAGTCTAGTAAAGAGAAGGACCAAGGGAGATATGATAGCAGTGTTCCAGTATTTGAGGGGCTGTCCCAGAGAGGAGGGGGTCAACCTGTTTTCCAAAGCACCTGAAGGACAGACAAGGAATAATGGATGGAAACTGATCAAGGAAAGATTCAACCTAGAAATAAGGAGGAATTTTCTGATAGTGAGAACAATCAACCAACAGCTTGCCTTTGGGAGTTGTGGGAGCTTCATCCCTGGAGGCTTTCAAGAAGAGACTGGACTGCCATTTGTCAGAAATGGTGTAGGATTTTCTGCTTGGGGGGGTTGGACTAGATGATCTACAAGGTCCCTTCCAACTCTGTTAATCTGAAGTGAAGCTCAAGTTTCAAGAAGCCTTTATCCAAAGCAGAAAGGAGGCACTTGTCACAGTAAACAGCTTACAAACTAGTATACATGATCCCAAACAAAGGAAATCAAAGAAGACTGTTGACATTGTACGCTGAAATAAAACTAATCTCTGCATTAAGAAATAGATTCCTTGATCAAAAGTGAGTTACAAATATAAAAGATTTGAGTTATCCTTGGCCAAACTCCAGCTATACTGGGACTGTGCCTTCCAGAGTTCTTATCCAGCTTGGCCACCAACAGGCTGGGGAATGGGAGGACCAAGGCAGAGCATCTTACTAGGAGTAGGGAAATGATGACCATCAGTTCTCCCTCATGTGACCTAATTGGTTAAATTCATTTCTTTCTCATCCCCAGACAAGAAAGCAAAGAATAGGAAGCAGCTGTTGTTATTATGCTAAATAACTTGGGTGGGGGGAGGGAAATCCTCAGCTTCCTTCTATAGTCCTGACAAGTTTAATTCTTTCGTTTATGAGTACTCCCCTAACCTTTCCCAATTTTAAAAGGCCAAATTTCACAAGATAGCAGCAGCATCTTCTCTCCGTGATTTTAATTAGCCTCTTTCCAGCTCAACGAGGCATTTTGGAAGGGTACTTCCAAGAACTAACTCTGGACAGTCTCCATGCAGGGCACTCTTGAGCAAAAGCCCTTCCTGGAACTGAGCATATGGATTATCTTTGGACTGATTATGTATCTGAAGGTCTGACCGCAGTGTGTTCATTAAGGGCTCTGGCTGTGGATTTCCTTCTTCTTTGCCCCTTTTGGACAAGGGAGGAAAGAAGGAAACAATCGTACCGTTTTTCCTGTCACTTGGACTAGAAGGGGAAAGTGGCACCACTCTGATTAATTTTACTGTAATTGGTCAATCAATTAATAAGACCTATCTCCCTCCCCCTAAATTGTATTTACAAATTACAAGAAAATTTTAACAAAACATCTCCATATACTAAAAAACTCCAATGCAAGTAACAAAACAACCTTTTAAGCTTTAAACATCCGTTCATTGCTCTGTTTTTCCATTGATGAACTTGTAAAAAAAGAAGTACTCTCCAATTTATTACTCCATTAATGAACATTAAAAAAAACCACCAAGCTTTCCATCATTCCACTGACAAACTTCCAAAACTACCCCAAATGACTGGGATTGGGGACAGACTAACCAATTGGAGGGGAGTCTGGCAGATCAGTCTTTTTGATAGTAGCAGCGTTTTTCCTAAATCTCATCCCTAAGACCAGCGGTCCCATAATCTCTCCAGCTCTGTAGACCGGTGTCAGCGGTGGGGTGAGGTGGGGTGGGGGGGAGAAGGATGGTTTTCCGTGTGCACTGCTTGTGCAAATGCAGCTTTGCATGCTTGTGCGTTTGCCTGCTGCTTGCATGGCCTGGTTCCCAATGGACCATGGCCTGGTACTGGGCTGTGAACTGGGGGTTGTGGATCCCTGCCTAAGACCCTTCAACCAGAGCTATTAGTAATATACCTGAATCCTCAATCCATGCACTTTGCAATTGACTCCATATCACTTCCCTGGGCCATACTAGGCTCATATAGATGATATATCCATACATTCCTGAGAGTGATGCTTTTAATTCTGTCTAACCATACCCTTTGATCTCTGGTGTATATATATTCTAGTAGCGCTATTTGTTTTTTCCTCTCTTTTCTCTAATTTTTGGAAGCTGTCTGGACAAGAAGTCCCTGCAATTTTCTTGGCAAGGTTTGCCATTGCCTCCTTCCTAGAGCTGGCCCAAAGTCACCCAGCAGGCTTTGTGTCTAAGGTGGGACTAGAATTCACAGTCTTCTGGTTTGTAGCTTAATGCCTTAACCACTTATGCCAAGGTGATTTTCATTACTTGTTTAGAAGCAAGCATAATAATGGAAACCAAATCTACACTGCTGTAGAAAAATGTGTGACATCATTTGAACATGAAAATCCATTTTGTATCACAATAAGATACAACCTTGACAGCACAGGAACTGTCCTGTAATCTCCAACATCAAATAATAATGCATGTTGTTACAGGAGAATCCAACATAATAAAATCTGTACTCTTCATGACTTTCACTGCTCCTTTTATGAATATTTCTGTTGGAGACATTCGATATATTTTGGATTATCCACAAAGAAATAGGATGCAATTCTGTTTCCTCCAAAGCACAGCAGTGTTTAAATAATCCTTGATTAAATGCAGTGTAAACACAACATTGAGAAGAATAAATGAAATTGTTTTCTAGCATCCATTCCTTTTGTCCCTGCCTCTCCCCCACCCTCAAAAAAATGATGCATGTCAGCAGAACTGGGAGACAGACCATATTTAGATACTCAGCTTTTTTTTGTAGAACATTTTTATATTTGTCCTAAGCAAAATAGAATTACAAAGCTTTGCATCAGCCCCTAACAATGTTGCAGAATGTTCATCAGATCTAAATTCATTTCCTAATGTTTTATTATTTAGGTGACCATCCTTCAACACTGTTTGTAATGCTGCAAGAAATGGGGCATATCCTTTGCTTTAGAAGCAATAACCTGTAAAAACAGGAAGAAAAGCTACAAACAGAGGCACTTCAAAAATAGTTGACACTGAGAAGAGAAGGGGCACCCATTGTCAATCATAATAGAAAATATTTGAAGAATAATATTGCTTTCCAGTAGATTATTTTTGCAGCAGCTGGGGTGAGCCTACCCATAGTTTGAAACAGCTCTTAGAAAAGCAGCTGTAAAAATGACTGAAGCCTTAAGCAGTGCTAGCATATGAACACTTGAGTAACCTTTGAGACCCAAAAATACGGAGTCCTGTCAGCACTGAAATTTGTTTGAAATTCAAAATTCTACAGAAGAGGTTCATCAACAGACCATGAGTCACCATACTTTGGTGTATTTTTGTACATGGATATTCTAATCTATATTACAGTTGTAATCCAAAACATGTGGGTTGAATACTGTCCAGCTATTCTCAAGAACTATTCTGTATTTGGGACCATAGCACAGTTTCACACATCACTGATATGAAATCAACATTTCATATTTATTTTCATTAACTACGCCAACATATGCATGTTCAAAAATAGCTTTGCAAATTCATTAGATTGCATTTCATTTCATTTTTATTAGGACTAAAGTGACTTTAATTTATTGTATGTTCATGTTATAGCTGTCATCAGTGACAGAGAGTAAGGTTTAAACTTAATGCTTAACATTTAAGGAAAGGGAGGGAGGGAGGGAGGGAGGAAGGAAGGTAGATTTTTTTTTACTGTATTAGGAAACTGTTAGGAAATTATCAAATATCACTCCAAATATAGTTATATATGAACAGTTTAAATAGTTAATATTAAATATCCAGCCATGTCATAATCCATTGTTTGGTCTGTCTTCTTTTAGTTAAATGTACTTCTTTCTGCTGATTGTTATATAAATTCAGAGGACAGCTATTTGTGCAACATGGTTGGCCTAGATCCTGATCCCACAAGTTAGTTAAGCCAAGGGGCCTCTAATAAATGTTAAGCCAACTGGATCCCAAGGGTAGATCAAACCATTAAAAACAATTCACTGTCATTATTTTTAAAAAATACGTTCTTTGCCACTTCATAAATTTTCATCTGTATATTTGGCTAACTTTTCAAATTTGGTTTATTTTAAAGGAATCAGTTTCTAAGCAAAATCTGTGATCTCTCACAAACTTGATTGTAGGAAAACAGCTAATTTGAAATTGCTTCACTATTTTCCATTTATATTGGGTAATTAACAGTGCATCTTTTCTAATGGGGTAATTTTTCTTCATTGCTAATGATAAGGGGGGTAGAGTGTGTGGAATAATTTCATCCCTGTCTTAATTAAAAAATGACATAATTATCAAAATTTGTATCTAACTGTTAAGCCCAAAAATGTTAATCAAATTTGACATTGCATAGAAAGTGAACAATATTAGTATTAAGGAAAATATATATATTTTATATATATATTTAGAATAGTTTGTAATATATATATATATATATATATATATATATGCATGAGGTATATAATATATACCTCCGTGTCATATAATATATGTGGGTATATGCATAGTATTTATTTATTTATTTATTTATTTATTTATTTATTTATTTATTTATTTAGTGTATATTGGAGGTGGAGACCCTTTGAGAGCTGTACGCAATGAAATTTCATTTTAATGTATGCATTCAAAATGACAATAAAATTATTCTAAGTCTTCTAAGTCTAATAGTCTTGCATATGAATATTTTATCCTGTGAGCTCCAGAACTTAAAATTTTTAAAATTTTAAAATAATTAAAATTTTTAGAATAGTTTATTACATATATATATATATATATATATATATATATATATATATATATATATATATATATGTGTGTATGTATGTATGTATGTATGTATGTATGTATGTATGTACGTACATACATACATACATATTCTTTCTAGCCAGGTTTTACCTACGTAAGCTAAGTTGTTCTACAGCCCTGGTTCTGTGAAATCTCATTCACAAGATTTCACAGAACCAGGGCTGTAGAACAACTTAGCTTACGTAGGTAAAACCTGGCTAGAAAGAATATGCACATAAAAGCCTACGAAAAAGAAAAAGACATATATATATATATATATACACACACACACACACACACACACACACACACACACACACACACACAATGCCAAGTGACAGCAGCATCAGGAAGAAGGAGTATGAGAAACTTGAGTTGTACCAGGGCCTGAAGGAGGATGTTCTATGTTCTAAAATAAGTTCCAAGGGGTAAATTAGAAGGACAGAGGGATTTTCATCAATAATTAAAAAAAAAATAATCCCTGGATTCATTGCTAAAAAGAACCTACTACATTTGTTCTGGAGACTGACAAATTGATAAAGTTTTTTCAGTTGTTTGAAGGCATGCCTGTTATTTACCTCACGCAGGGCGAAGGCTTGATTGGAAGTACTTATGGCTCTCTGGTTGATGATTGAATTAGAAAGATCTCTCCAGTTTATGCTTAATAACAATAAATACTTTGCTCTTAAAAAGAGAGCTCCCAGGTTGCCATTTGAATTTTGTAGTCCAAACAGAGAGCCAAAATGGAGGCTGCCAGTTTCAGTGATCTAATCTTTCACCAGTATGGAAAAAGTGAGAGCAAAGGTGCTTGGCTGTAAGATGTTAGAGCAAAAAGGGGAAATGATGGCTCTGTTTTGACTCTGGAGTAGAAAGCAATTAAAGAAGAAAGGACTGGTTCATCTCTACAGCCAGCTGCTCAGAGATTTGAACAAATGGCTTGCTACAGAAAATAAAATGCAATCCAGTTTTTTTCCCCCCAAACCTGGTAACTTGAAGAAGTATGGACTTTTCTAGCAAATGCTAGAAAATTGTGGGAGTTGAAGTCCACACATCTTCAAACTGCCAAATTTGAAAAACATGGGTATAAATTAACACCTTAATCCAGTGGTGGGTTGCCCCTGGTTCGCACCGGTTCTATAGAACCGGTAGTAAAACCGGTGGGAGGCTCTGCCCACCAACCCCGACGTCATCAAAATGCTTCTGTGCATGTGCAGAAGAGCAAGCGCGAGCGAAGAGAGCGTGCGTGCGTGGCCCCGTTGCGAACCGGTAGTAAAGGTAAGTAGAACCCACCCCTGCATTAATTCATAAATATATTAAATTACTAAGAGATCATTCATCTCTTTGTCCTACTTCTTGATCAGTGTTGTTCATCCGCTAATCATCTAATTTACTCTCAGATATATTTCTGCAAACTGCCACTCTTATCACATTATTCAATGCACCTTCATTGCTGCCTTCATATAAAATATCCCATATTTTATCATACTCAAATCAAGGAGTATATCATGAACTTTATTCTCACACCTATACCTGAATGGCAAAAATTTCTTGTTTTATTGGGATATTTTATTCTTAGTTGTAAGCCATTCAGAGTTTGGTTTAAAATGGGTGGCTATAGAATTTTTAAAAATAAATAAATGATCTGGTCTACACTTCACACTCTTTACCAAACATAAACTTGCTTTTAGGGGGAATTTGAGTCCTTTTGAGTCAATGTTGCTCACAAATCCTGCAGGGTTTTTCGGCAAGGTTTTTTTTTGGATTGGTCTCCCATTGCCTACTTCCTAGGGCTGAGAGAGAGGGATTGGTTTAAAGTCCCCTACTGACTTTGTGCCTAAGGCAGGATTAGAACTCATGGTCTCCCTGATTCTAGCCCAGTGGTTCCCAACCTTTTTTTGGCCATGCCCCACCTAAGCATCTCTAAAATCCTGATGCCCCTGACATATAATTCTTACTATTCAACGCGTAGGAAGCCTAAAAGACCATTAACTTGGTTTAAACAAGGTTCCAATTGCCCCCCTTAAAAATCAAATGCTCCTACATGGGGTGTGGGCCCCACGTTGGGAACCACTGTTCTAGCCTGATGTTTTAACCACTACATTCGTTTTGTTCATTGTCAGCTCTTATATTCTTCCAGTCAGAATTCTGCCAAACAACTTCTCCAACATTCTTAACAGACTTTCTGCCCTCCAGTTTTTGCATTTTCTCTTTCTACCTTTCTCTTTATGTAAGAACAGTAAATACATTCTTCTACTTGTTAGGCCCAGCTGTAGTCTTTGCACATGTTAGATTTGATGATGGAAGAGACGGACACAGCTCTTTCAGTGACAACAGCTCTTTATTAGTAGACCACTACAACCCAACAATCTGCTTGTCTGGCAGCATCCCCTTTTATAGAGGGCTGCCAGACAGCTTAACCAATGAGCTCCAAGTATTTTCCCGTCGTTTTGGAGGACCTGAGTGAAGCCTATGGCTCATTCCTTATATGGTATGTAACAGCACACATCTTAAGCAAATCACATAGCTATTCCAAAAACGAAGCATACTCATAACATTTCTCCATGCTTGCTTCCTTTTCAACTTTCTTACTGCATTCATGTATTCTTTTTAATCATTTATTCTTGTACAGTAATGTTTATCGCATTGTTTCAGTTCTTTCTTTAACATACAGTATCACTATCATTCTTGGAAAAGAAACTTCTTAAAATTATCCTTCCAGCATTCCTTCACTTTTTGTCTAAAATAATTTCAATGCTTTTGTTTGCAATTCCAGCCACTCTGCTAGGTGACCTTGTCTAGCTCTTTTTAACCATTTCAAAAACATTTATTCATTTCCATTAAAGTGATCTGCCTCTTACAATTTCAGCTGTTGATTATATTCTAAGCAACCAATATTTCTTTACAATATTGCAACAAACACTTACATGCAGGATTTTTCTCTTCTGCACCAGGGGTGAAATCCAGCAGGTTCTGACAGGTTCTGGAGAACCGGTAGCGTAAATTTTGAGTAGTTCGGAGAACTGGCAAAACCACCTCTGGCTGGCCCCAGTGTGGGATGGGAATGGAGATTTTGCAGTATCCTTCCCCTGCCACACCCACCAAGCCATACTACACTCACCAAGCCACGCCCACAGAACCGGTAGTAAAAAACAATTGGATTTCATCACTGTTCTGCACTCTATTTCAGGTCATTGTTCCACCAGTCTTTTTAATACTTCCCCTTAGAGCAGGGGTGTCAAACTTGATTTCATTATGTTTGACCTTGGGGGGCTGGGGTGGGCTGGGATGGGCGTGGCCAGCCTATTGACTTCGTGAACTCCGTTTTTGGTTGCGACGGCCTCCTGCAACTCTCTGCCAGTGAAAATGGAGCTTGGGAGGGCCGCCCATGGCCCTTGCAAGCTCCATTTTCACTGGCAGAGGCACCGCGGGCCAGTCCTTCACTGTTTCCAGAGCGGCCCCGCCGACCAGATCTAAGCACTCCACGGGCCGGATGCGGCCCATGGGCCTTGAGTTTGACACCCCGCCTTAGAGTAATGCCAGGCATTTCTGTGATTCTCTATAGGATAATTCTTTTTATTCTGTTCCAAACAGCTTCTACTTTCTCTTTCAAACCCTTTTATCTTTCATTGATTTTCTCAATCTTTCATCATAAACCATGAAATATATCATGCTTTTTTAAAAATTAATTCTCTTTCCACTCATACGTATGAGTACAACAATATTTTAATCATGTATTTGAAATGAACAGGCTCTTACCTAACCAAATACTCATCAAACCATCACCATTCTCATTCATTCTTGAATCTATTCTTTTTTCCACCCACCATTCATACCTCCTAAGAGTCCCCCCCTCACAACATAGCAATAATTTAGAATGTTACAATTCTAGTACTTCCATTATTAATATTAACAGGAGTATAATATGCAACTATCATCAATTTATTTATTTTTATTTTTTTTCCAATTTTTTTTTTTAAACATAAAACATAAAATACATCGTTTTAGAGCAAGGGTTTGGTCCGGCATAAAGTACAATTATTCACATTCCCTCAATCAATTTTGTTCCAAATTTTATCCATTTACATCTTTTAAAAAAAAAGGAATATATATGAAATATTGATTGTTAAAATGATAAAGATTTAGAACAGTGTTTATTGTTTAGAATTTTGGGTGTAATAGTAGAATGATAAATGTTTAGAATAAGATTTTTTTTTCTTTTTTTTTTTTAGAACTATCATCAATTTATTGATTGCTAGTTTCATATACACCTACAACAGTCTAGATCAGTGATGACGAATCTTTTTGGCACCGAGACCAGGAATAGGAGTTGCCCAGGGGAGTGCATGTGCCAGAGAATGTACTTGCGGTTTCTTTAGGTTTCTTCTTCTTTACTGCAGTTTCTTCTTTTTTACTGCTGGCAAGTCTTCAGATTACTGCTGCGCATGCACATGCGCCAATCAGCTGGTGAGTGCGCACCGGAAAATGTAGTTCTGGTTTCCAGCACACACTTGTGCACCGGCCGGCAAGTCTTCAGGTTAGTGCCACACTTGTGCATGCGCCAATCAGTTGGCCAGTGCACATGCTCACACCAGAAAATGGAAGATCAGCTCTGACGCAAACACAAAGGTCAGCTGATCATCGCACAAGCATGCGCACCAGAAACGCGGAAGAGGATCAGGCACCGCCGTGCATGCCAGGCGACATGGCTCCGTGTGCCACTTTGGGCACCCGTGCCATAGGTTCGCCATCACGGGTCTAGATAATTCAATTTCTTGCTTTCTGACATAACTGTATATTTAATCTTTTTGTTCCTAATTAAATCTACATCTTTGCTCTTTTTCTGTATTTGCAGCATTCTTTTTGAAATCGTGGGTTCTCATGTGTTGACTGCAAAACCACTTGTGCAACCTTCTAAAGACTATTTAATGATTGTTGGGCTTTAACAAGGCAATGCAGGCATATGGTACATCCAGCCCCGTCCAGAACCCTTTCAAAACAACCTGGTAGCCAAGTATAATTTCCAGTTGGAAAAAAAAATCAAAAAAGGGGAAATTGGTTCCTCCATCTAATTTGGGGAGTAGGGACAAGGGAAGAATTCCGAAATAAACATGTTAATCCATGAAAACATTCCAAACCACAGTGTCGAGGGGAAAGCTTCATAATTTCACTCAGCCATTTCAAGATAATTGCCTCCATCTCACTTCTCCCTGGCCAGGAGTTGGCTGTCAGTGTTGGATGTTTTTCTTCTAAGCTGTCATTGGTTTAGCCAATCTTGAATACTTTTTACATCAACAGTTGATGTCTAGATGGACAGACACTGCTAGTCTTAGCTGCTACCATACATCATAGTTAATCACATAAAACCTGCAAGGGAGAGATTAACAATCTAAAATTTTTATACAGGTTTTTAATCCATTTTTTTTCAGCCCTTCAAAACTATTTGAAATTATTTATTTATTATCTATTTCTTGGTTCGATTTATATGCCGCCCTTTTCCGGAGACTCGGGGCGACTTACAATGCGTTAAGCAATAGCCTTCATACTTTTGTATATACCTGTTTAGTAGGGCTTTCGCCCCCCCCCCCAAAGTGATGTTCTTTTTTATACAAAGTCAGCTTATTGCCCCCACAAACCAGGTCCTCATTATGCACCTTGACAAATCTTTTAAAATAAAATAAAATTGGATCTCCATGAAAAAATATCTTGGAAACCTTTGGATGCCTGTATCCAATGGCTTGGATGGTTCGACATCATCATGTCACTGTAAAAGGTTGCCAATTTTTTACACTTATGGGCATAACCAGCATAGGTGTCACATGATATTGTGAAGGCATTAATAAGAATTTCTTTCTTTAACCCATGTACATGATTGTATTAAGATATGTGGACTAAATAAATTATAATATAATTATAGGAACTTCAGGTAAAATGTTTCCAAACTGGGGACAGAAATGGATTTGTAAAGATGAATCTTGGGATAATATAGAACCAAAACTCCACATAAACAATTACTTGGGCTTGCCAAGAAATCCATCTACATACAGCTCTACATCAACCTATTAGTCTGCTGGCATTTCTTACAAAGGAGGAAAGATCCCGTCACAAATTCAAAGTATCTTCCAACAAGCCAGAGTTGTGCAAATGTGCTAGATTGTAAACCCATTATGACAGTTTAGGAATAATGGGAGTTGCAACCTAATAATTCTTAAGGGTGCTAGATGGGTTGAAATATCTGAACCTTATTCAGAGATATCTTGTTAGTAGCTTTCTATTGAAAGGCAACTACTATTTCCAATGCATTTAAGTCTATCTTCTCAGATGCATTCAGACCTCAGTTACAGAATGTCTCCAATAGAAATCTGAGCTGCAGGGAGTGTTACATTTGTTCTTTAGCCCCTTGTTTGATTCCTTGATGCTGGATATCAATGCCACAGTGCCAAATGTTGGAACTTCAAAATGAACCCCCCCCCCTTTTCCCCCAGCAGGGTCTGAAAAGCTAGAAAGGTTTTTTTTTTTTTATGTTCTTCCTTGAAATAGATTTCATGTCCAATTAAAAAGAAAAAGAAAAAAAAAGGTTTGTTTTCTTTTTGTCTTCTGTCTAGTCCTGTTCCAGTAAAGATTCTCAGTTAAACCACCCGTAATTCCAAGACTCTAGTTTTGGGCCAAAGAATGTGGAAAGTGTGAGGCAGTTGGGAGGCTCTGTTTGTGGGCCAAAATAAAGCAGTGCTTCAAAAAACATGCTTGTATGTAAGTTGTTCTTCCAAACTTTCCTCTCCTTGCCTGTCCTTTATCTTTGCTTGCTACAAGATAGATAGATATATGGAAAGAAAAAGAAAGAAAGAGAGAGAGAGAAAGAAAAAGAAAGAAAAAAAGAGAGAGAGATGGAAAGAAAAAGAAAGAAAGAGAGAGAAAGAAAGAAAGAAAAAAAAGAAAGAAAGAAAGAAAAAGAAAGAAAGAAAGAAAAAGAGATAGATAGATAGATAGATAGATAGATAGATAGATAGATAGATAGATAGATAGATAGATAGATATGTCTGGATATGGGCAGAAGTGACAACACAGAAGAGATTAAATATGATGAATGGATGTGTAAACAGCAATTTTATGAAGTGTGCAGCTGGAATACGGATGGGGTTTGGCTTGCTGAAGGATTTATTTGTTTGTTTGCAGAATGATGGCTAACTGCCCTGCTCAGATCCAAAATAAATGCAATTGTATGTTTTTATTCAAATTGTGAAGAAGGATAATGTTTATAATTTTTAAAGGCCTAGAGATTTCATTTGAAGATATAAAGCTGCTCTGCACTGGCCTAGTTCCCATAATAAACTAAGCCCATTACCTAGGTTTAGGTTTACTGTTTGGTTTTAGTTGAGCATGTTGTGAGAATGCAATTTTTGTAGACCTCTACATCCATCAATGTCTCCTTGCACTGGCAATAGCAAGGACTTGCTTTCTTATTAATTGCTACTGAGTAATTTTACGTGGTGATACTTGAAACTGGGACACTGCATAATGAACTTTGGTGCCTCTTTGTCTTGTGTGCTGATAGCAAAAGCAGTAACACTTATATACCAGTTTACAGCGCTTTATAGCCCTCTCTAAGTGGTTTACAGAGTCAAAATTTTTATGAACTTAATGGCGAATAGGCTAAAAATAATATTAAATAACAGAATACATCCAGATCAGAATGGATTCTTGCCGACAAGACAAATTAAAAATAATCTAAGGATGGTGATTAATATAATAGAATACTATGAGGTGCATCCAGAGAAACAGTCAGCACTGGTTTTTCTGGATGCACAAAAAGCATTTGATCGGGTCAATTGGAGATTCATGACACAACAGATAAAAAATATGAAATTTGGAGAGAAATTTGAAAAGATAATATCTACAATATACACAAATCAGAAGGCAAGACTACTAGTGAATGGGGAATTAACAGATTTCTTTGAAATAAGTAGAGGAGTACGACAAGGGTGCCCACTCTCACCCCTGCTCTTCATTTTAACCCTGGAGAATTTGCTTAGGAGAATTAGACTAAATAAAAATATAAAAGGACTTAAAGTTAAAGGAGAAGAATACAAGGTCCAAGCCTTTGCTGATGACCTTGTATTCTTCATAGAGGACCCACTAGAAACACAATTAAAATTGATGGAGGAGATAGAGGAATTTGGCAGGGTGGCAGGGCTAAAAATTAATAAAAACAAGACCAAAATATTAACCAAAAATCTAACAATAAAACAAGTAGAAGAATTGGAACAACAATCGAGACTGCAAGCAGTTAAAAAGATAAAATATCTAGGTATAAACTTGACAACCAGAAATATAGCTATCAAAGACAACAACTATGGAGAACTAATACACCAAATTAAAAAAGACTTAGAGAGATGGGGGAAACTTAAATTATTGCTGCTAGGAAGAATTGTGGCGATAAAGATGAATGTACTCCCAAGGCTCCTCTACTTATTTCAAACTATCACGGTTAAATTAGAGAATATTTTTTTTACAAATTTGAATAAAATAATCTCAAAATTTATATGGGAGGGGAAAAAACTGAGGATAAATTTAAAAACATTACAAGATGATAGAACCAGAGGAGGCTTTGGCCTACCAGCCTGGGAAAAATATTATAGAGCAGCAAGTCTGATATGGATTAAGGATTGGGTCAATCTGGATAACCAAAGAATATTGAAATTGGAAGGTCACAATTTATTAAAAAGCTGGCACGCTTATTTATGGAATATTGGAAACAAAACATACAAACATTTCAAAAACCATATAATAAGAAACTCACTAATTGGCACCTGGTTGGAAATTAAACGTAAGCACTATATGAAAGTCCCAGGCTGGATATGTACATTAGATATGTACATTATGCACCCCAATACATCAGCTACTCAAAAAAATTATACAATACAAAGAAGTTCTGGACATAAATGGAAGACTAAAATCACGGCAAGAGCTCAGGGACCAGGGTATAGAAATGCACTGGTGCCGTATTTATTAATACAAACCAAATACAAAAAAGACAGTGAAGAAGGAGGAGTTGCAATAAAATCTAACCAATTAGATAAATTATTAGAAACCAAAGAGGGAAAATTAATCTCAAAGATTTACAAATACCTACTAGAGTTTGATTTGGCAGAAAATATAGTTAAAGGTCAAATGATAGCTTGGGCTAGGAACATTGGAAGAAATATACAATTGGAAGAATGGGAAATGATATGGGAAAATAATTGCAGAATAATAAGGGCAACAACATATAAAGAGAACCATTACAAGATGTGGTATAGGTGGTACCTAGCCCCTGCTAGATTGGCAAAAATGTACGCAAATTTTAACCCGATAAGTTGGAAATGCAGACAAACACTGGGAACCTTTTATCATCTTTGGTGGCTCTGCCCAAAAATTAAAAAAATTTGGATGAAAATTAGAACCTGGATAATAGAAATAACGGAAGAAGAGATTGACCTAAAACCTGAAATTTTCTTATTAGGTATACTTAAAAAAAGCAGTAGAAAAGAAATAAAATACATCACATTACATATAATCACGGTGGCTAGATTAACCCTAGCCCAATCCTGGAAATTAGAACAGTTGCCAACAGAACAGCAAATAATTCAAAAAATATTTATATGTGCAGAAATGGATAGATTAACTTTAAAATTAAACGATAAGGAAGAGTCACAGTATTTCCAAATATGGGAAAGATGGTATGAATGGATTAATCGATGGAAAAAAAAGTAAAGTCAAATATAGTAATAAATATAGTATTAAAGGTAACAAATATACACCGTCATTAAGAAATTAAGGTTAATGTATATATATATTCACATGTTTAAATATTATAGATAGATAATCCTGTTTGTTAGTTTTAGTTTGTATGTAATTTAGAATTGTATTTTTTAGAATTAAGAACGTTTTGTACAATTTTTATCTTTTTATATTGAATAAAGGTTGTTTTTAAAATTAAAAAAAAATAGACTGTGCAGAGTAAAATGGAAGACAGGTATACTTATGAACAAACATGAAAATGACATAAATTGCAGAGGATCCATTTCCCCTCCTCCCCTTTTTATAAACAAGCTCCTTTTTTCACAAGTTCAATAGTCATGCAACTTCCAGACATTCTGGTCTTTTTTTTTTTTTGGAATTCAGTTCTTTTGGCTTTCTCACTTCTGTTTCCATTCATATACTTCTGCTTCGTAGGGATGGAGAAGAGATCAATTTGGTTCTACTTTCATATTTTTTGAGTCAATGAATGAATTAAATTGTAGTTGGCTTTGAAAATTAAACTTTCCTAAATATGCCGATGTAAGTGGATTTGCGATAAAAATGAGGTGAAGTGGTGTTGGAAAGAGTATTTTAGGGAATTGTATAAGAATGATAGTAATATGTTGACGAGTAGGAAGGAAATAAATGTTAAATACTACCGTCCAAGAGAAAAATAAGAAGGAAGTCATAAATGTAATGTAATAATGTTGAAAAATACTATAAAATATTTTATAATTTGAAAAATGTGATAATAGGGGATGTGATTTACTTTTCGGGTAGCTGTGCAACTTGTTTGGCTGGAGTGTGAAGATTGAATTTCTGTAAGAATGCTGTTACTATTCTTCTATACAAACTGAAAGACAGTAAGAACGAATAAAATACTATGGAAGGATTAGTTTGCTAAGTGCATTTCTTATTGGCTGGGAATCCAAAGGAGTGACATGGCATAATGCCGTAAGGAGTATAAATCTGAAAATTAATGTATCAAAAACCAAGATGGTTGTGAATGACAAGAAGATGGAATTAATGATTGTAACATATGCATAAATGGCAGAAAACTACAGCAAGTACAGTGGTATTTCGGTGCTCATCATTAATTTATTTGGGAGACATGATGAATACTAAAAATGATGAGTATCAAACAAGTTTTTCCCATAAGGAATAATGTAGTGAGTCACAAGGCATCCAACACCGCCAAGTTCTAACTTGTGCATGGAATACCAAACAAACAATGAGTATTGGGACAAAATTTTCATGTCAAAATGCATTGAGTACCAAATTCGATGAGTTTCAAAGCAGTTCAGTACCAAGGTACCAGTGTATATGAATTTAGGTACTCTGTACAACAGAGCTGTCTAACTTGCAGCCCATGGGCCCAGTGCATCACATGCTGGCCATGCCCACACCTGGTTTAGTGAAGGAGAAAAAAATCCCGATACGTCGTGTGATGCCACTATGACAACACGAGTTTGACACTCCTGCTGTAGAATGTTTACTGAAGATGGGGAAATGGATGGAAAAACTGTAAATTTTAAATGCTGAGAGATAGCAGTTAATACGTAGTTTAAGCAATGAATGTTGAAAGAAGCAGATCCGGCTGAATTTAGGCATGTACTATATTGTACAGCATTTCTCTGAGTGTCTGGGGTGGAGAGGCAGACTGATGATAACACATTGCACCATCAGGCCTTTCCTTTGTCCCAAAGGTGAATTTTTCAAAAGGCAAGTGGACTTTCTTGGGGTTTTCCTCGAAAACACTTTGCTTCTCATTCAAGAAGCTTCTTCAGTTGCCTTTTGGAAAAAATACCTTTGGAACAATCATGACCTGAATGATTGAGAATCTCCATAGACACTTAACCCCTTCCTTTGTGTACAGACCTAATAGAAGAGGAACAGAGGTGGTATTCAGCAGGTTCTGACCAGTTCTGGAGAACCGGTAGTGGAAATTTTGAGTAATTCAGAGAACTGGTAAATACCACCTCTGACTGGCCCTGCCCCCATCTATTCTCTACCTCCCGAGTCCCAGCTGATTGGGAGGAAATGGGGATTTTGCAGTAACCTTCCCCTGGAGTGGGGAGGGAATGGAGATTTTACAGTATCCTTCCCCTGCCATGCCCACCAAGCCATGCCATGCCACCAAGCCACACCCACAGAACCGGTAGTAAAAAAATTTGAATCTCACCACTGAAGAGGACCTTATAAAATATAATAAAGAGGAAGGGGAGTTGTACTCTATATAACAGTGATGGCTAACCTTTTTGCCATCGCGTGCCAGGAGAGGGGGGGCGGGAGAGGTTCGCACGTGCGGGTGCCCACCCATAATTCTATGCGCCCTGCCCTGCACATGCGTGTGCAACCCCCTCCCCTCCCGCTCCTGGCACGTGATGGCCAAGTCTCTCTAGGAGTCTCTAGAGGCTTGGGACAGCAAAAAACGTCACTTCCTGTCCCACCGGGAGTTGGGAAATGAGCCATTTCAGGCCTTTGGAGGGCCTCCGAGGGAGTAGGAAAGGCTGTTTTCACCCTCCGCAGATGCATAGAGATGATCTGGAGCCAGGTAAGAAAGAAAAACGGGCCTTCCTCACCCGCCACCCCAGCCCCTCCGGAGGCAGGAAACAGCCTGTTTCCCTACTCCTGGTGGGCCCAGAAGGCCCGAAAATCAGCTGGCCAGTGTCCGCATGCGCACCAGAGCTGAGCTGGTGTGCCCACTGATATGGCTACGTGTGCCACCTGTGGCACGTGTGCCATAGGTTCGCCATCACGGCTATATAAGAAATAACTACACTTGTATAAAATGGGAACAAAGCGATGAAAACTTCAAATGCATTTGGAGTAATATAAAAGGAAAAAGGAATAACATTGCCAAAGGTGTATTTTACAGGCCACCCAACCAAATAGAGGAAATAGATGAACTTTTTACTAATCAGATAGTTAAAGTGTGTAGGAAGCACACTACAATAGTAATGAGGGACTTTACCCTGACATCAGTTGGGAGACAAATTCTGCACCTAGTATAAGATCAAACAGATGCTTCAATAGATTTATAGCCCTTCTCGTATCCCAGGCAGTTCAGACTCTCAGGGCCCGAGCCTTCGGCTGCTGTCGTGCAATGCCAGGTCCGTGGTAAATAAAGCCCCCCTCATTTGCGATCTTATTCAGGAGGGGGGAGCGGACCTGGCAGGTATTACGGAGACCTGGTTGGGCCATGAGGGGGGGGTTCCCCTCATGGATATGTGCCCACCAGGTTTCCGAGCATTCCATCAGCCGAGAGCTCAGGGCAGGGGTGGGGGGGTGGCGGTTATTATAAAGGAAAGTCTTGATCCGAGGGAGACCACTGTTCCACAGATAGCCGGATGTGAGTCCCTTTTTGTGAGATGGGGTCGTGGAGTACAGATGGGCTTGTTGATCACGTACCTGGCTCCCTGCCGCGTGGCAACGGCCCTGCTTGAGCTGCTCAACGTCATAGCTGAGGTGGCGGTTGGTACCCCCAGACTTCTAGTCATGGGGGATTTCAACCTGCCATCTGTCGGCGAAACGTCTGAGGTGGCTCGGGAGTTCATGGCTTCCATGACGGCCATGGACCTTACTCAGTTAATTCATGACCCCACTCACATGGGTGGACACACTCTGGACTTAGTTTTTGTCTCTGGTCAGTGGTCGAGTGGCCTTGATACAGGGGATATAGTCATCGAACCCTTGTCATGGTCTGACCACTCGCTCCTTCGACTGGACTTTCTAACCGCTGCACCCCGCCGCAGGGAGGCGGGACCGACCAGGTGGTTCCGCCCCAGGCGCCTGATGGACCCTGATAGGTTCCAGATGGAGCTTGGGCCATTTCCTGAGACTATGACTCACGACTCGGCTGAGGACCTAGTGGCCGCCTGGGATAGTGCGGCTGCCGGGGCCTTGGACCGTGTCGTGCCTTTGCGGCCTCTGACCCGGCACCGAACTCACCTAGCTCCTTGGTTCTCCGAGGAGCTTAGGGAGATGAAGCGCCGGAAAAGACGCCTGGAGAGTAGTTGGAGGACCAGCCGCTCCGAATCCGACCGAACACTGGTGAGGTCTCATATTAAGACCTACCTAGTGGCAATAAAAGCGGCAAAATCTAGCTATTTTGCCGCTCTTATCGCGTCATCAGATAATCGCCCGGCCGCCCTGTTTAGGGTGACCCCCTCCCTCCTCCATCTGGAAGCGCGGGATGACCCCTTGCAGGGCCGAGCTGAGGACTTTGTGCAGTATCTGTATGACAAAATCGCTCAGATTCGGGAAGGGCTGGCCTCTGACTGGGTATGTCCGGATGGGATGACTGAGGCAGGTCTTGAGAGTGTTATCTGGGGGGAGTTCGATCCTGTGGCTCCCGAGGACATGGACAGGGTCCTGGGACGGCTGAATGCGACCACATGTTTATTGGACCCGTGTCCCTCCTGGTTGGTACTGGCTTCCCGGGAGGTGACACGAGGCTGGCTCCAGAAGATTGTTAACGCTTCTTTGAGTGAGGGGGTCCTGCCGGCCGCTTTGAAAGAAGCGGTTGTGAGGCCCCTCCTCAAGAAGCCCTCTCTGGATCCGGCTGTTTTGGCTAACTATCGTCCAGTCTCCAACCTTCGCTTTGTTGCGAAGGTTGTTGAGAGTGTGGTAGCACAACAGCTTCCCCGGTACCTGGATGAAACTGTCTATCTAGACCCGCTCCAGTCCGGCTTCCGACCTGGGCACAGCACGGAAACGGCATTGGTCGCGTTGGTGGATGATCTCTGGAGGGCTCGGGATAGGGGTTGCTCCTCTATCCTGGTCCTGTTAGACCTCTCAGCGGCTTTTGATACCATCGACCATGGTATCATGTTGCACCGGTTGGCGGGGTTGGGGGTGGGGGGCACCGTTCTGCGGTGGTTCTCCTCCTACCTCTCTGACCGGTCGCAATCTGTGTTGACGGGGGGGCAGCGGTCGACCCCGAGGCACCTTGCTTGTGGGGTGCCACAAGGGTCGGTCCTCTCGCCCCTTCTGTTCAACATTTATGTAAAGCCACTGGGTGAGATCATCCGTGGCTTCGGGGTGGAGTTCCATCAGTACGCTGATGACACCCAGCTGTACATCTCCACCCCAGGCCACCCCAACGATGCCCTTGAAGTGATGTCCCAGTGCCTGGAGGCCGTGCGGGCCTGGATGGGGAGAAACAGGCTCCGACTCAACCCCTCCAAGACCGAGTGGCTGTGGCTTCCAGCGTCCCGATATAGCCAGCTGACGCCATCGCTGGCTATTGGGGGCGAATTACTCGCCCCCACGGAGAGGGCTCGCAACTTGGGCGTCCTCCTGGACGCACGGCTGTCTTTAGAAGACCATTTGACGGCCGTGGCCAGGGGGGCTTTTTATCAGGTTCGCCTGATACGCCAGTTGCGCCCCTTTCTAGATCGGGACTCTCTACGCACAGTCACTCAGGCACTAGTCACTTCCCGCCTGGACTACTGCAACGCTCTCTACATGGGGCTCCCCCTGGGGTGCACCCGGAGGCTCCAGCTGGTCCAGAATGCAGCCGCGCGGGGGATTATGGGGGCGACGAGACGCTCCCATGTGACACCTCTCCTGCGCGAGCTGCACTGGCTCCCGGTAGTCTTCCGGGTGCGCTTCAAGGTGTTGGTGACCACCTTTAAAGCGCTCCATGGCTTAGGGCCGGGGTACTTACGAGACCGCCTACTGCCACCAATAGCCTCCCACCGGCCAGTACGCTCGCACAGAGTGGGCCTCCTCAGGGTGCCGTCCGCCAGACAATGTCGGCTGGCGACCCCCAGGGGGAGAGCCTTCTCTGTGACGGCGCCCACCCTCTGGAATAACCTTCCCCCGGAGTTACGTATAATAACAGACCTCCGGATTTTTCGTCGGGCCCTGAAAACTTATTTATTTCAACTAGCTGGGCTGGCTTGAGCTAAATTTTAAATTGGTTTTAAATTGGGTTGTTTTAATTTACGGCCAGAATATCTAATTATTTTAATACTGTTTTTAAATTTTGTATGTTTTGTTTTTACTTAGGCTGTGCACCGCCCTGAGTCCTATTTGGAGAAGGGCGGTATAGAAATTTAAACAAATAAATAAATAAATAGTGTCAGGATAATGAGAAATAATGTACTACATTTGGACTACTATGCTCATTTCTAGTGACCCCATTAAAAAAAAACATATACAAGAATTGGAACGAATACACAAAAGACTGACACGGTTGATATAGGCCTTGGGGGACATGATCCTTTGAAGAACAGTTGTGTTTAGAACCACAACTGTGGTTGTGTTTGGCCTAAAACAGAATGCTAAGAGGAGACATGATAATAGTTCTCTGATACTTGAAGGGCTGTCACAGGAAAGTGGATGCGACTTTACTCCTAGAACCCAAAAAGTAGGAAGAAACAATGGATAGAGGTTTTACAGAGAGATATCAAAACTCAAAATAAGGAGATATTTTCGGACTGTGGGAAATTTGTATTATTTGCAGATTTAATCAGCATTCCTCTCTACTTTTGGTCCAATTCAAATACTATTGAAGGATAGGGGCCTAGGGAGCCATTATTATGGGTTTTTAATTATGATTTTCAAGGTAGTTTCGTGTCCTCTTGATCATCATGCTATTTAACTGACATTTTACTAACTTCTAATCAGCATGTCATAAGGGACTGTCTCAAGTGCTTTGATGAAATCAGGATATGTTACAGTTGTGTGCAAAAATGTAGTCATATGTGAGATATTAAACTATTGAACATGGCAGGTGCAGAAATTTGGCCAGTCTTTCAGACAATATTTTATAATATCTCCTTTGGCAGAAATAACAGCTTCTAAGCATTTCCTGTAGCCAGCTAAGACAAAAACCTGTTTATTTTTTGCTTTTGGAATTCATTACTGTTCTTTTCGTAGACGTCTTGGAGCACAAAAATATTTTTAGATCTTCTTGCCTGCAGTGCATATTTGAGATCTCTTCGAAGATTCTGAGTCTGGGGAATCGAATATCATTTCAAAAGAAATCGGATATTTTAGAAACATAAGTATCCAAGAGAGCCAGTTGGTATAACGCTTAAGGCATCAGGCTAGAAAGTGGGAAACTGTGAGTTCTAGTCCCACATTAAGCATAAAGCCAGCGAGGTGACCTTGGGCCAGTCATTCTCTCTTAGCCCTAGGTAGCCAACAATGGCAAAACACTACTGAAATTATGCCAAGAAAACTATAGGGATTAGCCCAGGCAGTCAACACTGACTTGAAAGCACAGAACAAAACAAAACAAATCTCCAAGCCAGCTATGAAGTACTTACCAGAAAGAAATATAAAAGTTTTCTTATTTTGAATGTGCAAACAACTGCATTTAAGGAGTAAGTATGCATTCAAAGTAAGGACGCGGTGGCTCAGGGGCTAAGATGCTGAGCTTGTCGATTGAAAGGTTGGCAGTTCAGCGGTTCGAATCCCTAGTGCCGCATAATGAGGTGAGCTCCTATTATTTGTCCCAGTTTCTGCCAACCTAGCAGTTCGAAAGCATGTAAAAATGCAAGTAGCAAAATAGGGACCACCTTTGGTGGGAAGGTAACAGTGTTCCGTGCGCCTTTGGTGTTTAGTCATGCCGGCCACATGAGCATGGAGACGTCTTCGGACACCGCTGGCTCTTCGGCTTTGAAATGGAGATGAGCACTGCCCCCTGGAGTTGGGAATGACTAGCACATATGTGCGAGGGGAACCTTTACCTATGCATTCAAACTTGCAGAACTCTTTAGGGTTTTATTGTACCATGTGTCAGTTTCAATTCACTTAGAAAATCACTGAAACATATAAGTTAGTTAGGGCGCCTTAATTTTTGCATTCAAAAGTATGTCAATTATAGCAATAAAGGTTGTCCTTTATAACGTAGGAGATAGGATCACTGTAAGAGAAAGATGAGAAAGATGTATTTTATAAATGCAGTTGAATTAAGGAGACATGTAAAATGTCAAAATTGTTGAGTTGCCGTCCTATTTTTAAATGGTTCTGATTTATCTGTGCATCACTGTGGCTGGGTTCATACAATATTCTAAACCAAAAACACAGTACTGAGTTACCCATCATTTGTGGTTTATTCAACAGATCAAAGTTAAAGAAAACAGGTCTTCATGCTGTGTCTGAAGCCAGTTAATGGCTGGGCCCACACATCTTTTGATTTTGGATTAGTCTGCTGTATAAATCCTACCATTGTGGTTTGCAAATGTATTTATTTATTAGGTGAATTTATATACTCCACCCCATCTCACAGATGTGATTGAACAAATCATAGTTTATGACAAGGTTAGGTATCCGTGGGTCCCCAAACAACCTCTTGGTCACTTCTGAAACATCTTCCATCCACGAAGACTGGGTCGCAAAGTTTAGAACCATTTTGAGGTGAGAATATACAAAAACTATATTATATATCCCAAATAGACAAAATACAATTTTAAAACCAAGATATCAAAACCACAGGAAAAATGGAAAATCCCTGCCCACTGTTGGGTGTCATATGGTTCCACTATTTTGCACCATCATCCTTCCCACCAGTCCTAGTTCTTTCCAAATATTCATTGCACCCAGGGGTGGGTTCTACTTACCTTTACTATCGGTTTGCAATGGGGTCGCGCACGTGCACAGAAACTTCCTGATGACATCGAGGTCGGTGGGCGGAGCCTCCCTCCAGTTTTACTACCGGTTCTATAGAACCGGTCCGAACCGGGGGCAACCTACCGCTGATTGCACCCCTTATTCCCCCAAAGGGTGCCCTACTCCTAATTCATGCAAACCCAACCCACTTTAGTTTATTTACATAATTATTCTGTTTTACAAATCTTGGGTTGCTGAACCTAGTTCACAGTTTTCTTGCAACTATAATGGGAATTGGAGTGACAGAATCAAAAGAAATCTCAATATTCATTTACTTAGATATTCTTTAAATAATATTGTAAATTTCTAGCATTCTGTAATAGATTATTTTTTCCCTGGGATATTTTACTACTACTAATCCTACAGTTGGACAGTGGACAGCTTGAATTAGACTTAAATCAATGAATTGGACATTTTGCTGTCTCCAAAGAGAAGGTAATCTCATTTCTATGTGTGTATGCCCGTAAAAGACTTTTTGATGCGGTAAAAGTATAGAAAACAAAAAAAGTTTTAAAAAAGGAATAAAAACATATAATTATGCCTTCTATCCTTCTTTCTATTGAATAATTGAATATTCAATTCTGTTCCTTTCCTCTTTCACCCTTTTGAATAATCAAATCCGGAAGTCATCAGGTTTTTTTTCTTCTTTCAACAAAATGCCAATATAAAGTTTCCAATCTTTCAAAAAAGTCTTCATTGATTTTTCTCTTCCAAAATTGATCAGCTTTACCAGTTCCTCAAATTCAAGTATTTTTATAATCCAATCTTCCACTGTAGGTATTTTATTACTTTTCCATCTTTTTGCAAAGCATAATCTTGCTGCACCCGTTTCTAAGTCTTTTTTTCTTAAATTCTTATGGCCTGTTACCAAGCTCAGTTGTTCAAATCTCATTGGCCAGTCTGTTTAGCATAAAAGCCAACCCCAGGCTGAAGGCTTGTATACTGCTGATGCATTGTTTATATGTACATGAACATCCTCTGGGCATGTGCCCCGCTCTCCCCTAATTTGAACCAAATGTGTTGTGTTAATATCCCCTGCTTTTTCTATAAACAAGCAATTGCATCACCAGAGGCACAGAGCCAGGCAGATTCTAATAATATTTTAAGTAATTACTACTTTATTATTATTTGGTTGAGTTTGGCTTCCATCCACAACTTGCACTGTGGAATGTGCAATAAATTTAAAATTCCCTAGAGATTACAAAGGTGGTGGTGGTGGGATAACAACTACATTTCTTTGGCTCTTTACTACATATGATAAAAAATGTTTCTGCGTATGGCTTAGTTATGGGCAAAGTGTGAGCTATCCATGGAGAAAATAAAGTTTAGTTTCCATTTATGTTTAAAATGCAGCCAGTTTTGGGTCGAGATCTTTCTATATTCCTGAGAAAGCTGAAGACCCCAACTATGTCCTTGGTCTTTTCTTTTTCCACCCATTTTTAGTTTTGAAAATCAGTCACTACATTTTATATTCTAGTTCTGGCCAGCTGTTGAACACACAAAAATCTAGTTGCCTAGAAACCGCATTCGTTCCTCCCAACTTTAAAAAATCTAAGAGAGCCTTTAAAATATTGCTATATTGATTTCCAGATATCATTTCATTAATTTTGAAATTCGACTGGATTCGCCCCCCCCCCCCCGTGTGCAATTCTTTTTACATGAATTGGTAGTTAGTTTACTAAATTTCTCTTGTCCTTAAATTAAATGAGGGCGGTGCAGTGAGCTCAGTGATTAAAATGCTGGGCTTGTTGGCAGGAAAGCTGGCAGCCCAATTTCGAGACCTGAGTGCCATGTAATGGAGCTTCTGTCGTTGCCCCAGTTCTTGCCCAGCTAGCAGTTTGAAACAGTGGTAGGTTTCAAATTTTTTTACTACCGGTTCTGTGGGTGTGGCTTGGTGGTCGTGGCAAGGGAAGGATACTGTAAAATCTCCATTCCCGCTCCACTCCAGAGAAAGGTTACTGCAAAATCCCCATTTCCTCCTGATCAGCTGGGACTTTGGAGGCAGAGAATAGATGGGGGCTGGGGCAGTCAGAATTTTTACTACCGGTTCTCCAAACTACTCAAAATTTCCACTACTGGTTCTCCAGAACTGGTCAGAACTTCCTGGAACCCACCTCTTGTTTGAAAGCATGCAAATGTGAGTAGATAAATAGGTACCACTTTGGTGGGAAGGTAACAGTGCTTCATAAAGTCATGCTGGCCACTTGACCCCGGAAATGTCTTTAGACTGCACTAGCTTAAAATAGAGATGAGCATCACCCCCTACAGTCAGCAACGACGACCGGAGTAAAATCGGCAGGGACTCCTTTACCTTTATTTTAAATTAAATGACACAACTGTATTCTAACAAGACTTTCTTAAGTCAAAGGGATGGAATAGATCTGGAAAACATGTGGACTGCAATCAAGATCACCATCCATTTGGAACAGGTCCCACAGGAGGAAAACTTAATTCACAGTTAAAATGTGAATGCTAATCCAATTACATTGATTGTCCACAGATTCAAGACAGACCTGATACCCTGCCCCCCACCCCCACCCCCACAAAAAAACCAGAACAGAGCAAAGCATAAGTATCTCATTTGGGTAGGAGGACAGTGCCAACTCAAGGTCTTGGCAACTAAGTGCACTTTTTAATAGGCATGATTAATGTTATGTGGAATTTGGCCAGTGGTGGTTATAAAAGGGAACTAGAAAAAATTGTGGCAGTGGTGAGGACTATCAAAACATAATATTTTTAATGTATCTATGGAGGTTCCCCATCTCCCTCCTTACTCCGCCCTGTGTTCAGAAGTAAAATATCAGTAACTATCAGTTGCTAGGAAGCACAATAGAAAAGTGGGGTTGCTTTTGATCCTGGCTTAAGGGCCTTCAAACTTTTGGTTGGGTCTCTAGGTGGGAGGCAGATTTTGAAATGCAAGCGTTTTAGGGCACTGATAAATTGATACGTTCAATTTCATACATTCTTTGCTTGGGTTAACATAGTGAATTGCCCTTTTTTGAGCTCACACAATATATTACTCATAAACTAAGAAACAGCCAGAACATAATCAGTATTAAAACTAATCAAATTTAGTGCATTTTGAGGACAATACACAGCCATAGATGTGGTCTGGCCCACAATTTGAGAAGCCCTAATTTGAAGTAATGTGTGAACTTGGCTTTTATTTTGTAGGCTTTATAAAGATGACCAATATTCATTGTAAACTGTAATTCATGGGTTAGCATGTTGTGTGAGCCCATCAATTGAGGTTTTAGTCTGTGTCACGGTTAAGCAAATCATGGCACACAATTTGTATAAAAACAGCAAACATTGACTAGATGGACCAATCTTCTGAGTTGACATAAGGCTGCTTTCTAAGTTGCTATATTTACTTGGAAGCAGGAATAAAATATGTTTCATATTACATCTTTGGAATTTTATTTTTCATTAATGGAGACAAAATTCTGTGTTATGATGCCCAAGATGGCCCTCTCTGGGACTGACAATTGCAAGTGTTTCAGATTTTTCCCATTGCTGTTGGGTGTTGAGGGATCCTTTACAGTTCAGGATAAATATATTATGTTACAGGTTTGTGCTGTTTTTCTTTTTTCTTTTTTACTGACTAAATTTGCCTGGAGAACTATGTAATTTTGTCTTTATTTTTATTATGTGCCTTTATTTTTAATTGTATCCACATTTATCTTTTGAAACCTACATTGACTTAAATGTTTACGTCTGGGTGGAGAAAGTGAGATATAAATATATACTCTAAAATATTTCTGAATGGGTGACTTCAGAATATATGCTCCAGAATGTAAAGTGATACTTTCCAGCAGCAATACCTGCTTCTAGGTATTTTAAGGATGCAGTTTTTATTATTTAGATGGATTAAGAAATTGTGTAGTGAATGGAGAGAATAAAACATAACATAAAGTCAGTTGATTCGTAGTGACTACATACAGTAGATAGATTTTCCCCATGAAAATTTATTGCTATTGTGGTCCTTCATACCTTCCAACAGTCCACCCATCACCACTATAACTTGCTGCTGGTTGTCCTCTCCTTCTTTTTCCTTCCACCTTTCCCAGCAACAGAGCCTTCTCCAGAGTGTTAGATCTTTGTATAATGTCTAAAAATCTGAGCCTGGTCATTTATGCCTTAAATGAAAACCACACGTTTTACCTCACTCAAGAATAGATGGACCAAACAGTAAGAAAAGACTCACAGAGTTGGCTTAAACAAAATAGAATTATTTGTCATAGGACAGGCCTTTTCTTGGCAGGACTTGGATAACTGCAGCAGACAGAAATTCTGTAACAGTGGTAATTGGTGCATCGTTGGAAGATAAGAAAGATAAGAGCCTTGGTAGTAAAGTGGTTTAAAGCACCCTGTTATTAACACAGCTGCCTGCAATTACTGCAGGTTCGAATCTTACCAGGCTCAAGGTTGACTCAGCCTTCCATCCTTTCTAAGGTAGGTTAAATGAGGACCCAGTTTGTGGGGGCAATAAGCTGACTTTGTATAAATATACAAAAGTATGAAGGCTATTGCTTAACGCATTGTAAGCTGCCCTGAGTCTCCGGAGAAGGGCGGCATATAAATCAAATTAAAAAAAAGAAAGAAAGAAAGAACAGGTTAGGGATCATAGAAAAAAAATCTATATGTCACTAAGAGTCACATAATCAATCAACAAATTCCAATCCCTCTCTTGGCTCTGTTGAATCTATTCATACTCACTGCTATGCAGTGGTGGGATCCTCCCTGTTTAACAACCAGTTCAGTGATCGTGCGCTTCACTGCGCACGCATGTGCAGTTTGAAGAAATCTTCACTTCTGCATTTCTTCAGAGAAGAAACACAGCTGAGGCGCAGCAATCTGCTCTGCTGCGTGAATCAGCTGAGAAGTTAAAGGTAGGAAAATAGGGCGGGTGGGCAGGTGGACCCATCTGATTGTTGGGACGAACTGGTTTGCTCCCAGCTGATCGTCAGATTTAACCGGTTCTCCCGAACCAGTCTGAACCGGTAGAATCCCACCCCTGCTGCTATGTCTGTTCTAAAGGGTGTGTGTAGCATGTGTTGAGCAAAGTGATCAATAGATTGATTGACTCAGTTTTGCTACCATTCCTCTTTAGCAGGTCACCAACAATGGGAAACCAGTTCCCAACACTGCGGCCCAATGGGGCAAGCCTAATTGTGGGACCTACATCCTCTGCAATGACCATTCAGTGCTCTTAGACTTTACTCAATGCTGGTTCTCTGATTTTATGTAGATGTTATGAATGGTGAAGTATAACAGGTTTTAACCAACTTGCTGGATGCTGTCAGCATATTGGGGAAAACACCACCTTAGCACCAGTGCAGCTAAAATGACCTCTTCATTCATGGACTGGGGACAAAGGCAAAGTCATGAGGATACGGTAGGCAAAGAGTTATTGTCTGGTGTGTTTTCCACAATGGTTAGGGTCAAGAGGAGAAATGTTAAAGAAGAAGCCAGGCCAAAAAAGGAGAACCTTTTAAAGACTGTTTTAGAAAAGTGGCTTCTTTAGCCAATCCTCTCGTTTCATTTTGACATCTTTTTAAATATTTGAAAAAGTACACATGCTCTTAATCCTCTTTCTTCTAGACTAAACACGCTCCATTTCCTCTTACTCTCCTCATGTAATTGTGTTCATTTCTCTCAAAATATCATTTTTGGATGAATTGAATTTGAAGTTTCTTAAAAGGTTCACAGGTCCACAACTCTGTGTGGCAACTTCTGTTTTCTAAGGGCGAGATCTGAGGGTGTCTTCAGCTTATTTTGGGATGTTGCTAAGTCTGACATTGCCAAAGATGTTATGTAGTGATGCCAATGGCAAGGCTGTAACCCAAACAGAAGCCAGACACCACACCAAGCCACTATGAAGTTTATAAATAAGTTTATGGCTTAGCATTATGTATGAAACAGGTCACTAGGATGAACAAACAAAATATAGTTAAAACAAAGTTAGTTTAATGAATCCAGACACTAGTCTGTTAGTCATTAACTTCCTAGGTTGGTATACTTGATATTTCTCTACTTTTAAGGCTCCTTCTGAGGTCGGTAAAATGAGGACCCAGAGTATTGGGGGCAATAGGCTATATTGAAAAATTCTCAGAGCAACCCTACAGTAGCAAGGGTGTGCACATGAAAGCGACTGAGAGCAGTTGCGAATAACTACAGCCAACACACAGATACACTGAGTTGTGTTTACTTTTCAGGAAATAGTAATAAGGCACAGTCCAATAAACAGTCCCGGTCATACACAGATAAAGCAGTAGATAGCAAAACAATAGTCCAGGGATATTCCAATAACAAAGTCTTCTTACCAGTCGTCATAGTCATACACAATAAAGAGTTGCAAACAGTAGCAAACACAGCAAATAGCAGTAAAGATCAGCAAAGAGCAATAATGGTCAGCAAATATCAGCAGAGAGAAACTAACCATGTTTCAAGCGCTCTCTTAAGGACATTGGCTACAGAGCTAACCAATCAGGACACAGTACGATGCAATACAGCAATACAGTCTTAAAGCTATATTGAGGTTTTATATATTGCCAACCCAACAAGTTAGGCAATTATCATTTCCTAACAGGCTGATTCTGTAAACTGCTTAGAGAGGACTGTAAAGCACTGTGAAGTGGTATATAACTCTAAGTGCTATTGCTATTACAGTTTAAAAAGGACTATGCAGCATAAAAACAAACATCTAAACAAACAACTCCACCCAACAGGATGGCACGTTCTGCATTTATAGCTCTAGAAAATTTATAAACTGCAACACTTTATTCATGACTTCCATGGAATAGAACTCAAGCTTATTTCTCTAGAATACTATTTTACAGAAAATATAAAAAGTAAAAATGTGTGGCAGAGTGGCTCAGGGATCAACATGCTGGGCTTGTTGGCTGGAAAGTGACAGCCTGAGTTTGAGACCCGAGCATCGTACAATGGGATGAGCACCCATCTTTACCTAACTCCTGCCCACCTTGCCGTTGGAAAGCATGCAAATGCAAATACCCACTTTGGTGGGGAGGAAACAGTTGTCCATGAGTTCATACTGGCCACATGACCGTGGAAAAGTCTTTGGACAGCACTGGCTCAGTGGCCTTGAAACGGAGTTGAATGCTGCCGCCTATAGTCGACAATCATAGTGGAGTAAAATCAGCAGGGACTCCTTGCCTTTTATTTTTCTAGGGTACCATTTTACAGATATTGGTTTACTTATTTATTTAAGTGAACTAAAACTAAAAAAATCTAAAACTAAACTCCCAACTCCTTTAGGGTTGGTAAAATGAGGACCCAGATTGTTGGGGGTAATATGCTGACTCTGTAAAGCACTTAGAGATGGCTGTAAAGCATTGCAAAGCGGTATATAAGTCTAATAGCTATAGCTATGGCTATTGCTATTATAGATTAAAAAAAAAAAGACTGTGCAGCCTAAAAACAAACATCTGAACAAACAACTCCACCCAACTATTGTTTGAGTGGTCTCAAGCTCCACTCTACCCCAAAGCCTGGGAAAATAGCCAGACCTATAACAGATTCCTGAATGACATCAGAGTGGGAGATCTGATGATGCTATGATTACTACACCTGAATGGAAGCAGTCATGGGTAATGCAGATCATCAGAGCAAAACAGTCTTAAGTTAGTCCAATTTGGGATTTCTCTCAAGATTCATGTGCCCTTTCACCTTTTTTTTTTTTGCTTGGCTAATGATTGGCAGCTCTCAGAGTGCTCCTCCTAGCTGTCCTACACCAGCTGGGGTTAATTACAGCCATGTGAGTTCATCTCAATTTACCAAACAGAAAGCAAAACTGACTATTATAAAATCAGAAAGAGTGGGCAGAGCAGGCAGGCTATCTGGCAGTTGGATTTTCTTTTCTTTTTTAAGAATGTGAGATGGTTTTTACCACTAGGCAGCTAAACCTCAAAGAAACATTCAATTTTCTCTGCTCACTTTATATTCAGATAGCCAGGTCAACATAGAAATGGGATCACCCCCCAAACTTGGTTAGATAATTAAACCAGAGATGAGGAGTTCAGGTTTTCTTGGCATAGAAATGTTACATCCAGGAAGAGTGTGTAAAAGGAAGAAATTAAGATTTGTGTCTCTGGTTCTGAATTATGTGCACTGAGTGCCAAATGTGTTGAGTGGCCCCATGCTCAGCTTCAGCTAAATATGTATAGGCCAATGGTGAAATCCAAATTTTTTTACTACCGGTTCTGTGGCCATGGCTTGGTGGGCATGGCAGGAGAAGGATATTGCAAAATCTCCATTCCCACCCCACTCTGGGGCCAACCAGAAGTGGTATTTGTCGGTTCTCTGAACTACTCAAAATTTCTACCACCGGTTCTCCGAACTGCTCAAAATTTCTGCTACCGGTTTTCCAGAACCTGTCAGAACCTGTTGGATTTCACCCCTGGTATAGGCTCCAGACAAGACAATCTTGCCCTGCTTCCCTCTCTGGAGATCCATTAAATAGGTCAAATGGTAGAGAAACATCTTGCTAAAGCCTGGCTTTCAGTGAAGATGAATGACTAAATATGACATATATGACTAAAGAGGAGTCTTTCTTCTTATGGAATAACTACTACAAACCCTTCTTGGATGATCTTACTACTGCTGCTATTGTTGTATGTGATGTTTTTATTCTTGGCTGTTCACCGCCCTGAGTCCTGTGGGAGAAGGGCGGTATAAAAATCAAATAAATAAATAAATAAATAAATAAATAAATAAATAAATGAGTGAGTGAGTGAGTGAGTGAGTGAGTGAGTGAGTGAGTGAGTGAATGAATGAATGAATGAATGAATGAATGAATGAATGAATTGAATGAATGAATGAATAAATAAATAAATATTCTTGGTCGATACCAGTGTTACAGTACACAAAATGGTCATATTGTAAAATTAAAGAATAACAAAGTTGGAAGAGACCTTGGAAGTCTTCTAGTCCAACCCCTTGCTTGAGTAGGAAACCCTATACTATTTCAGACAAATGGTTGAACAATTTCTTTTTAAAAATCCACCAGTGTTGGAGCACCCACAGCTTTTGAAGGCAAGCCATTCCACTGGTTGATTATTCTGTCAGGAAATTTCTCCTTAGTTCTAGATTGCTTCTTTTCTTGATTAGTTTCCATCCATTGCTTCTTGTCCTGCCTTCAGGTCAGTGGTGAAATCCAATTTTTTTTTTACTACCAGTTCTGTGGGCGTGGCTTGGTGGGCGTGGTGTGGCTTGGTGGGCATGGCAGGGGAAGAATACTGCAAAATCTCCATTCCCACCCCACTCCTGGGGGAAGGATATTGCAAAATCTCCATTCCCACCCCACTTCTGGGGGAAGGATATTGCAAAATCTCCATTCCCACCCCACTCTGGAGACAGCTAGAGGTGGTATTTGCTGGTTCTCCAAACTATTCAAAATTTCCGCTACCGGTTCTCCAGAACCTGTCAGAACCTGCTGGATTTCACCTCTGCTTCAGGTGCTTTGGAGAATAGGTTGGTTTGGTCCCTATTCTTCAGTCTTCTCTGTGACAGCCCCTTAAATATTGGAACATTGCTATCATGTCATCCCTAGTCCTTCTTTTCATTAAACTAGACATATCCAATTCCTGCAACTGTTCTTCATATGTTTTAGCATCCAGTCCCCTATTCACCTTTGTTGCTCTCCTCTGCTCTCTTTCTAGAGTCTCAACTTCTTTTTCATATCATGGTGATTAAAACTGGATGCAATATTCCAAGTGTGATCTTACCAAGGCATTCGGTTTATGTGATTTACCAGTACTTCCACCCACTCTTATACGGCCCAGAATATCCAGGGTTGTTACAGTGGGATATTGCACAATCCAAGTATCAGACCTAATACCAAAGTTTAGTACAACTCTTTTTAAAACAGATCATTCTTTGTTAACAAAGATCCTTACTGATATTCACATATGCTTATACTACAACAGAGGAGGTCTTCTCTCAGGATATGATGGATTTCTTTGGAGGTCAGGGCATGCAGGCTTCAAAAGTGGTGGGTTTTTTTGGTCATCCTAGCTCGTTTGGAGGTCAGCCATCTGCTTTTCAGATAACAGGTCTTTTATTAGCAAATCCTTTCGTGTAGCAGCTTCAGTGTTCTTGTATCTCCATCATGGCAGGCTGGAATCTGCCCACCATTTCTGATGTTTCAGCTTTCCAAGTGAACCCAATTTCTCCCCACACTTCATCTGCTTTCAGCTTTTTGATCTTGCTCATAACTCATTCTTTTTGCTCTTGCAATATTTTCCCACTTGTCCTCCATTCGTTTCCTTAAGTGCTTACAGTGCATTTGGGCTGTAATCAGAGAGTATAGATGTCCCAGTAATAATCATAAACAAGTAATTAGAACAAATCAGTTAGGTATACAAACGGTACTAAGTATGAGATTCACCCCACCAGAAATTTTATAAGATGCAACAAGAGAAGCAGCCACCCAACTGATTCTCTGTAAATATCTTGGATTTCAGTTCCTTTGTCAATATAATCAGTAACTATTTTGGTTGGCATTTACCAATCCAGATTTGTTGGACTTCAATTCCTGCTGTTCTTTCTTGCTGGAAGACAATAATGGGAATCCAACTTCAGGGGGGAGGCTGAGGGTTTGGGGAAAGCTAATCCAACTAAACTAAATACTTATAAAGGAGAATATTTGTAGCTCAGGGTTGAAATGAAGAGTTCTTGTTGCTCTCTGAGCTTGGTTGTTTCCTTCCAGCGCTGAAGATGCCACCTGGTTTGGGTATTGAAACATCTGCAAGAAAACAACCAAGTTCAGAGAGCAACAAAGACCCCTCAAACCAATGCTTAGTTTAATAACACATATAGCTTTGATTTAATTGCATGGATTACTAAGATTACATTCCAGAAATTGGTAGGGGTCAGGACAACATTTTAAGATTTATTTTAACTAGAATTAAATAGCAATAGCATTTAGACTTATATACAGCTTCACAGTGCTTTACAGCCGTCTCTAAGTGGTTTACAGAGTAAAAATATTGCCCCCAACAATTTGGGCCCTCCTTTTACCCACCTCAGAAGGATGGAAGGCTGAGTCAACCTTGAGCCTGGTGAGATTTGAACTGCCAAATTTCAGGCAGACAGCAGAAGTAGCCTGCAGTAGTGCACTCTAACCACTGCGCCACCGTGGCTCAATTAATTCCATTATTACCTATCACCATTCCATGCTGAAATGGGGTTCGGTAGGTTGCAGTTTTGCATCTTGTGGGACCTAGTCATTTTCTTAAAATCTTGTGAATTGGGTCATCATATTAAACCATAATGTAGTTTCTTTGAAAATGAATACATCCTGTGAATAAGTAATTGTGATTTGTTAGTCCTGTTCTAGGATAGAATGTGTTGTGTGAATTTAAGTTATGTATTAAATAATCGCCACACTTTGGCTTAAGAAAATATTATGGCTAGGCTTTTTATGTTTTTTTTTTTTTAATTTGATTTATATGCTGCCCTTCTCCGGAGACTCAGGGCGGCTTACAATGCGTTAAGCAATAGCCTTCATTCTTTTGTATATTTTATACAAAGTCAGCTTATTGCCCCCACAAACTGGGTCCTCATTTCACCTACCTTAGAAAGGATGGAAGGCTGAGTCAACCTTGAGCCTTGGAGAGATTCGAACCAGCAGAAATTGCAGGCAGCTGTGTTAATAACAGGGTGCATTAAAATGTTTCATCCAAAGCTTTACAGATGGGATGGAGTAAAAGAGGAACATGGAGAAGAGGAAACACAGTGCTCAAGACAGAGGAAAAGGGGGAAAAAATCAAACTGTTTTAGTGATCAATCTTTATTTCTATGGCCTGGCACATTTCAGACTTCATGTTGCTCTTGTTCAGGAACATGAAAAAAAAAACCCACATAAAATATTGTGATTATTGTACATGTTATTAGGAACCGGGATATGTTATCAATTCCCCACCCAAAACCCCTTAGGAACAATGTACTGCAACATTTATTATAGTTAAACATGCAAGACACCTGAAAAAAAAATCATTTGTCAAAAACAATATTTAAAAAAACATAACAGACAAATTTATTTTAAAAAGGAGCCCTTAATGCAGCTTGTCACATCAATAAAAAATAACACATCTTTTTCCAATTAAAGGGAGAAGAAAAGCTCATTCTTTTCATTCTGTGATACAGCACAAACTCAAATGTTTACAAGCTTCAGAATAAGAAGATTCCCGCTGCTACAACTATTTAGCAGCTGTGTTAATCAAAGACTTTTTGCAATAAGAAGTTAAAAGACTCTGACCCGGACTTTGTATGAAAGTATGAATCAGCAAAAGAAAAGTGAGAGTCTCTGCATTCTCACATTTTAGAGGATATTAACACTCCTTTACTATGTAAACAGCAAAAACAAAATGTCTCTAAATTCCCAGATAATGAGATAGCACAGATTTGTATCAGGGATAGAAAATTCTTCTCCTTACTAAGATGATAATCACTGTAACTACAAGATCCAGTGTAAAAGAAATCTTACAGTAAATTAACCATTTATGTTTATTTATCATGTTTCCCTGAAAATAAGACCCTGTCTTATATTTTTTAACCCCGAAATAAGCGCCTGGCCTTATTTTTGGGGAGGTCTTATTATTTTGGGGCATGTGGAACAAGATGGGGCTCCTCTTGCCGTCTTACCTGATTTCCAGCTCTGCATTTAAATATTTTTGGGTAGGGCTTATTTTCGGGGGGAGGCTTATTTCAGCGCATGCGCTCAATAGCCCGATTGGGCTTATTATCAAGGGATGTCTTATTTTCGGGGAAACAGGGTATCATTTTTTTCATAAATAAAATGCCACTTGTGCTGAGAGTCATAGAGGCATTTTTCAGACTCAACCTGGTTTTATATCTATTCCATATTCTCAATATGACATACCAATCAATCAATCAATCAATCAATCAGAATAGAGCTGGAAGGGACCTTGGAGGTCTTCTAGTCCAACCCCCTGCTCAAGCAGGAGATCCTATACCATTTCAGACAAGTGACTGCGCAGTCTCTTCTTAACGACCTCCAGTGATGAAGCACCCACAATTTCTGAAGGCAAGCTGTTCCACTGGTTAATTGTCCTCACTATTAGAAAGTTTCTCCTTAATTCCAGATTGCTTCTCTCCTTGATTAGTTTCCATCCATTGCTGCTTGTCTTGACTTCTGGTGCTTTGGAAAATATGTTGATCCCCTCAAATACCGGAATACTGCTATCCTGTCACCCCTAGTCCTTCTTTTCTCTAGATAAGCCATACCCAGTTCCTGCAATCGTTCTTTGTATGTTTTAGTCTCCAGGCCCTTAATCATCTTAGTTGCTCTTCTCTGCACTTTTTCCAAAGTCTCAATATCTTTTTTTGTAACGTGGTGACCAAAACTGGATGCAGTATTCTAAGTTATTCTAATAACTAATTCTAATAACTAATAAAGCAGTACTAATACTTCATGTAATTGTGATTCTATGCCTCTGTTTATGCAACCAAGGATTGTATTAGCTTTTTTGGCTGCTGCTGCACACTGCTGGCTCATATTTAAGTCATCATTCACTAGGACTCCAAGATCCCTCTCACAGTTATTGTTTTTGAGCCAGGTTTTGCCTAATTTGTACTTGTACCTTTAGTTTTCCTTGTCTAAGTGTAAAATCTTGCTTTTAAATTAAATTTCATTTTGTTGGATAGGACCTATTGTTCAAGCCTATTATCCATTTGGATCCTGAGCTTGTCTTCTGGGATATTGTTTATTCCAGCTTAATGTCTTCTGCAAATTTGATGAGTTCCCCCTCTATTCCCTCATCTAAATCATTTATGAAAATATTGAAGAGTACTCGGCCTAAAATGGTACCTTGTGGTACTCCACTGCTTACTTATCTCCATGTAAGTGTAATACCATTAAGGACTACTTAATGAGCCACGTTGGTGCAGTGGTGAGAGTGCAGTACTGCAGGCTGCTTCTGCTGCCTGCCGGCTGCCTGCAATTTGGCAGATTGAATCTCACCAGGCTCAAGGTTGACTCAGCCTTCCATCCTTCTAAGGTGGGTAAAATGAGGTCCCAGATTGTTGGGGACAATATGATGACTCTGTAAACCACTTAGAGAGGGCTGTAAAGCACTGTAAAGTGGTATATAAGTCTAAATGCTATTGCTATTGCTACTTGTTGAGTATGATTTGTCAGCCAGTTACAAATCCGACTGGTGGTGATTATATCTATCCCATATTTTTCTACCTTACCAAGAAGTAGGTTGTGGTCTATTTTGTCGAATGCCTTATTGAAATCTAAGTATACTATATTCACAGCACTTCTAGCATAATAATTTTTAAAATCTACATTAACCTTAGCTTTATCATACTATAATTGTCCATACCACCCAAATCTTAGATTGTGTCCTTCTAACTACAAAAGCTAAGAAATTGCCCCAAAGGTAAATATCATTGAATGTATGTGAAGTATGAAGCATAAAATCTCCTAAATCAGTGGTTTTAGAAATCAAGGTAGTTTGGAGGAACCTTCTTCCATTTTTATTAAAAAGTCCTGGAAAAGAATCTGATGATCATGAAAATACACCTCAAATTGTTTCTCCGCCATTTCTAGAATATTCAGCTCTATTCTTATCTCTAACTTCTGCTATCTCCTTTCTACATTTTCTAGTTTCCAGACCTCAGCGATCTCCTGAAGACCTGAAAATGCTAATGGGAAATGTGAATCAGTTAAATGAAAGTTTTCAGAATCTTCAGTTGAAAACAGGAAAGCAGTTACCCTTCAAAGGAGACATCCTGGACCAAATTTGGAGCCTGCAGGACATGCTTCAGAATCATTCTGACTCTCTGCTAATATTGAGCAGCTCACTTCAGAAGTTGGAAGGGGCACTCAGGAGCCTGCAGACCCAGGCAACTCAGGCAGATCAAGTCCTTTCTGGCCTACGGGATAGCCTGAGCCAGCAAAATGACATGGCCCAAATGGAAATCTACAAGCTTGCTGTAGAGGGAAATAGTAGCAGTTTGCTTTTGAGGCACCATGAGGACTTACTCTCTAAACTGGCATCTCAAGTGGAGAGCTTGAATGACCAACTGACAGAGGTAGGTGGGCATGTGGGTAGCATGAACCGGACTCTGTCTTATGATGTGGGAATCCACCACACCCGTATCCAGGACCTGCAAGTCCTTATCAGCAATGCCTCAGAAGATGCTCGGCAGATGCGCTTTGTCCACATCGCCATGGAACAGCAGCTCAAACATGAGCTGGCCATTCTGAACAACGTGACCGAGGACCTGAGGCTCAAGGATTGGGAGCACTCCATTGCCTTGAGGGATATCTCAGTGATACGAGGTAAGGAGCGCAGCAAATGCCTCTTGGATTCAGGTGTAATTCAATGTTATCAAATTGAGGGCACTTCATGACTAAAGGCCATGACTAAATACCTATGAGACAGTGGTGAAATCTAAAGTTTGCTACTACCGGTTCTGTGGGCGTGGCTTGGGGGGGTAATGTGATTGGGTGGCCGTGGCCATTTTTTTTTTTACTTTTAAAACCATTTTTTCTACAATCTCTTCAGTGAAGAGATTTTAAAAAAATGCTTTCAAAAGGCTCTGAGGATCCCAGCTGAGTTGCCTGATCATCAGAGGCTTTTTTTCTTTTAAATGCCTCTGCCGATCAGGCAACTCAGCTTGGATCGTCAGAGGCATATAAAAGAAAAAAAGCCTCTGCCGATCAGGCAACTCAGCTGGGATCCTCAGAGCCTTTTGAAAGCATTTTTTTTACAACCTCTTCGCTCTGAAGAGGTTGTAGAAAAAATGCTTTTAAAAGCCTTTGACGATCCCAGCTCAGCCGCGCGATCATCAGAGCCCTTTTTTTTTACTTTTAAAAGCATTTTTTCGGCCAAAGAGATTGTAGAAAAAATGCTTTTAAAAGTAAAAAAAAAAAAGCCTCTGATGATTGTGCGGCTCAGCTGGGCATGGGGGGGGGGGACAGGGATTTTTGCTACCGGTTCTCCGAACCACCCGCCTCCATCGCTACCGGATCGGGCGATCTGGTCTGAACCGGGAACATTTCATCCCTGCTTTGAGACCATCTTCTCTGGATTGAATCTGCCTGCCCAGTGAAATCAGGAAGAATGGGCTTGCTGAGGATTTCTTAGTTAAAGCAATGTCATCTATAGGGATCATGAGGGTGAGTCTTTTCAGTGATAGCTCCCTTCTTTGGAACAGTTATTCCTCATTATTTTTCCTATTCGAGTTGAATGGGCTTCTGAAGGGCCATGACAACTTTGCTCTTTAGGAATGCTTTTGGGAATGTGGAGGTTTAGCCTTTGATTGGTGCTATCATGATATATTGGTAGTGTTTATGTGTTGGATGTCTTTTAGCCCTATTGTGGCCTTCTATGAGCCCACTTGAAGCCTGTGAGAATTTACTAGCTATATGCATATGTAGCTTAGATCAAAGCAGTAAAGCTATATACAATGCATTCAGCTAATCTTTTGTACATTATATATGAGCTGTGGGGATGAACTGGTTAGAATGCAATATTGCAGGGTAAGTCTGCCGATTGCCAGGATTTTGATCCTGACCGGCTCAAGGTTGACTCAGCCTTCCATCCTTCTAAGGTCAGTAAAATGAGGATCCAGATTGTTGGGGGCAATATGCTGACTCTATAAACTGCTCAGAGAGTGCTGTAAAGCACTAGGGAGCAGTATATACAGTAAGTCTAACTGCTACGATTGGAGACAACACCAAGATGTCACACGGAAGGAATGACTGATGTATTAAATGTTTGTTTGTTTTAAAAAAATAAAAAACTTTAAAAAAAAGTCTAAGTGCTGTTGCTATTGCTATTGCTCTAGCACAGTAGAAAGGTGGGATATACATTTTTTATAATAAAATACATTTTGACCATTCCAATTTATTCATGGGCCATATTGTAGAGGTTTAAATATATTGTCTACCAGAGCTGATGAAGTCTCACCCCCTGCATGATATATGCAGTATTAATTAACTTAATCTGGAATCATATCCCTCCCACCATCCCCGAGATCCATATGGCTTTCCCCTGATTACATTCTAGCCATTCTCCCATGTTTGGGGGCAGAATGAAAATGTAGCCCCTGCTGTTTGCATTTTCTTTGGTTGTATATTGTTTCTGGGACTATTCGTGATTCTTTTTTATGTCTTGTATTTTTTGAACTTTTAATTTTAAGGCTTCTAGTATTATTAGCAGGGACGCGGTGGCTCAGTGGCTAAGATGCTGAGTTTGTCGATTGAAAGGTCAGCAGTTCAGCGGTTCGAATCCCTAGTGCCATGTAAAGGGGTAAACTCCCATTACTTATCCCAGCTTCTGCCAACCTAGCAGTTCGAAAGCACGTAAAAAATGCAAGTAGAAAAATAGGGACCACCTTTGGTGGGAAGATAACAGTGTTCTGTGCACTTTTGGCGTTTAGTCATGCCAGCCACATGACCACGGAAACGTCTTCGGACAGTGCTGGCTCTTCGGCTTTGTAACGGAGATGAGCACTGCCCCCTAGAGTCGGGAACGACTAGCACCTTTACCTTTACCTTTTAGTGTTATTGGTACTTGGGCTATCTATACATTGTATAAATATCTTGTAACTATAGGAGCAAAATTTCTTAAAATCTGGGACAAGGGAAATAGGGTGAGAACACCGAATAAATCTGTGTGAGGACAAAAAGCATTGTTTTTATTCTTATTTGGATTTGTGACATCATTGGGTAGCTAATAATTAGCTATGTGGTGCCATCAAGAAAATATATTCAGATTAAATGTATTGTTCTCGCTCATTTCTGGTTGTGATAGTATTATGTGACAAAGAGATCCCCACCACATACTGCCTATATCAGGGATCTGCAACCTTAAACACTCAAAGAGCCATTTGGACCTGTTTCCCACAGAAAAGAAAACACCGGGAGCCACAAAACCTGGGTGGGCTGCAGGTTGCTGACACCCGGCCTATATGATCTGAACACAGAAATTCTGTTTCAATCTACATGAAAAAATTAAAGAGAGAAATGCTTCCTTTTCAACTAGCTTCATGCTCACAGTGACTTTGCCACCTAGTGGCGAGACTTCATGTGTTTGGCCTTTTCTTCTAGAACAAAATGTAATTATGGATATTTGACAAAATAGTTCCAGTATTGTTGTTCTGGTCCATGGATTCAGATGCTGATTAAATTCTAAATTAAGCTATGCTTGAAATACCAGCAATTTGATTGAACAGTTAAACCCATCAAATGCTCAGTTTGTTTTGTATCTGTAATACATTTTCCCCTCACTTTCTTCCCAGCGGCCAATGTTGCATAATATGATTTTGACCAAGGAGTTGACTTTGGGTTTTGAATTGGCATTAATTTCTTAGGGATGGATAGATCATTCTGTCAGCTTCACACATGATCATTCATTCTGCCGCTCTCATATTTGTAGGGCTATTTCCAGATGGTGTCAATTTTACACATGTTACCCATAAATCCGTTTAATCTAATATCCAGACTACTATGTAATATTTTTAAATGCACAAAAATACACAAATATATATCAAAATGGATTTTCTGTCACAGCATGTTTTTATAAATGTATTTCACCCAAATCATTCACATATGGATTTTTATTTTTTTTCTTCAAATATGGCTTTAAAAAAAAACTTTTTGGTAAAATTTTGAAGGTGAGTCTAGGAATTAAGGAACAAGTCACTTTTAATCACTAGTTATAAAGAATTAAAATGTTCAAGTATTCTTAAAATTTCCTGTGCAGCTTTCCATATATTTTCACATTTTTAAGAAAATTTATTTTAACTAGAATTACATGCAATTAATTCCGTTATTGGAATTATTGGAAAGATGAATTCAGTAGAGCTGAATTCAGTAGAGTTGGAGAAAGCTGGCTATCATTTTAAATGTACTAAATGCATGGTGTCTCACAACAGTCGCTCAGTTCTTCTCACCCTGCAGATGGTGTCATTATATTGAGGGCCACATCAGGTTGTGTTTGACCTCCGGGGGGGGGGAGAGCTGGGGAGGTGTGGCCAGAGTGGGCATGGCCACCTCGACATCGCTGGTGTCGGGGGCACCTCAGGGCCATGCACAGCTCTTCCGAGCTCTGTTTCTGCTAGCAAAGGTACCATGGGCCAGTCCTTCGCTGTTTCCAAGGCAGCCCCACGGGCCAGATCTAAGCACCCCGTGGCCCGGCTCTGGCCCGCAGGCCTTGAATTTGACACTCCTGGTTTACAGGATTATGGTAAAGCACTCTACTTGATGTTGCCTATGAATATGATTTAGAAACTACAATCAAATAGTGCAGTGTTGGCTAACCTTTTCGGCACTGAGTGCCGAAACGGGAGCGGCGTGCACGCATGGGGGAGCGTGTGTATGTGCACGGGGGAGTGCTAGAAACCAAAGAGCAGTTCCCTGGCACACACGCGTGGAAGCACTAGAAACCTGGTCTTCTGGTTTCTGGCATGCATGCGCGTGCAAAGACCAGCTGGCCGGCGTGCATGTGCATGCCAGAAACCAGTTGTTCAGCTACCCTGCATGCATCTGCGGGCCAGGGAGCTGCTCTTCTGGTTTCCAGTGCTCCCGCACGGAACCCAAAATAGCAATGGGTGATGACTGGCGTGCCTGGAGAGATGGCTCTGCATGCCACTTCTGGCACGCGTGCCATAGGTTCGTCATCACAGAAATAGTGGGTCAGACAGTTTGACAGAATGACACCTATTCTTTGAGAGCTGCATTGATTTCCAGTAAGTTTCCAGATACCTATCAATGTGCTAGACATTACCTATATAGGTACTTCTCAACTTACAACCATTCTTTTAGTGACTGTTCGAAAATATGACAGATCTGAAAAAAGTGACTTATGACTGGTCCTTGCACTTATGACTGTCGTAGCATCCCTGAGGTGACATGATCAAAGTTTGGGTGCTTGGCAACTGGCATGTTTATGACAGTTGCAGTGTTCCACGGTCACATGATTGCCACTTGCAACCTTCTCAGCTAAACTTCCAATAAGCAAAGTCAATGGTCCAAGATGGACTGGCTCAACACAGAAAAAAAAAAAAAGGTCATAAAAGTGGGTGCAATTCACTTAATGACCTCATTGCTTAGCAGTGGAGGTTCCAGTCCCAATTGTGGTTGTAAGTTGAGGACTATCTGTAAAGCTCTTTAGGGTTCAGATTTTCTACAGTTCTTGTAGAAATCTCTGCTCCGACTGGAATTTTCCAATTTTGTGCACTCTGATTGGGAGAATGTGCTTCTGATTCCACCTCCCCAGATGGTGTGGAAGCAGGAACACAGAGATAAGACTTTTCCATGGCTGTCATACTGTAATTCTTTGGAATTAAGGAGGATGTAAGGTTCCTTTCCTTTTCCACTGGTGACAAGCGTGGTAGTGCTATATACAGAGGTCTCCAACCTTGACAACTTTACGACTTGGGGACTTCAACTCCCAGAATTCCTCAGCCAGCGGCTGAGGAGTTGAACTGGGAGTTGAAGTCCCCAAGTCGTAAAGTTGCCAAGGTTGGAGACCCCTGCTATATATGGTGTTCTCAGAAGGCTGATGTCAATCTTTTACACTGATTATACTCTATAGCTTAACAATGTTATGGTTTTATATTGGTTTATCTTTTCATGTTTTCATTACTTTCATTACTGTGACCAGCTTAGATGGCGGCAGAGAACAAATGCTAAAAAAAGAGAGAGCAAAAGAGAGTGAATGCTTAAATGCAAGCAGGAGCTTAGACAGTATCTTGACACCAGAAACAAGTTGCTCTGCCTGAGGATTTTCCAAGTCATGGAGCAAAATGATTGGCCCTTGTCAGTTAGGTGACTAGTACTCAGAGGTGGGTTTCAGCAGGTTCTGACCAGTTCTGGAGAACCGGTAGCGGAAATTTTGAGTAGTTTGGAGAACTGGTAGTGGAAATTTTGAGTAGTTCGGAGAACTGGTAAATACCACCTCTGACTAGCTCCGTCCCCATGTATTCTCTGCCTGCCGAGTCCCAGCTGATTGGGAGGAAATGGGGATTTTGCAGTAACCTTCCCCTGGAGTGGGGAGGGAATGGAGATTTTACAGTATCCTTCCCCTGGAGTGGGGTGGGAATGGAGATTTTACAGTATCCTTCCCCTGCCATGCCCACCAAGCCAAGCCAAGCCACGCCCACCAAGCCATGCCACGCCCACCAAGCCACACCCACAGAACTGGTAGTAAAAAATTTTGAAACCCACCACTGCTAGTACTGCATGCTCCATGGTCCTATTGGAATACAGAGATCAGTCTGACAGATTTGATCAGCTGTTCTTTGATTTTCCCACCCTCTTCTTGTTTCCCTGAATGACTAGAACCTGCACCTTAGCCTTCCCCTGCCTCAGGCTGCTAAATATATAATTCTAAATATATGATTCTGACCCCCTTAAACCAGGGGTGGGGAATGATGGCCCTTTTATGACTTGTGGACTTCAATTCCATGCTGGCTCAGATATTCTGAGAGTTGATGTCCACAAGTCATAAAGGGGCCATCGTTCCCCACTCTGCCTTAATCCAAGTGTTGTTTTAGCCTCCTAAAATATGACATCCTCTGCAGTGTATATTTATCTATCCCACAAATTCCGGAGCACCAAAAAAGGATCACAGGGACTAAGGATGGGAATGTAGACCAAATCATCAGGGAAAGGTCAAGTTATAAAAAGAAAGAGCAGGAGCTTAGTTATTAAATGAGTAGAGAGCTTTGGGGCTAAAGCTTGATAGAATATGATAGAAATGGATTAGCATTGGACAGGAAACTGAGCGGTTGCTCCAGACGGCTGAACCATTAAGATAACGCAGATGATGTGAGGCTCCGGTACTCAGCTGGTAGGACCTTCAGTTGAGGTTCGTTCATGAGTTTGATTGCCCCTGAGAATCCCAAATACGGCTGATGGTTTCTTTGCTAACCTTTGACAGTTATAACATACACCAATGCTTTTTTCATGTTCTAGGGCCACCAGGACCAAAAGGAGATCAAGGCAATGAAGGAATGGAAGGTGAACCTGGCCGACCTGGTACGCCTGGACTGCAAGGTAGTGTGTTATTATTCAAAGTGTTTATGTGAATCCCATGCTGTTACTGAGTGACTATAGCAGAGACCCAGAAAGCCCAAACTCTCTCAGTCCTTGTGATTTCTTCTAGGAAATCCTAAAAGGAAAAAAAAACAACAACTCCCTAAGCATTGTCTGCTAAAAGAGGATAATAATAATATTATCCTAAAAGAGGATAATAAGATGACTGGGAAGATCCCTTTTTGCTCAAGATCCTGAGACCTTCTGTTATTCCTTCATAGGGTTCAATGGACGGGTCTGATTAAAAAGCTGTTTCCTGGGCAAAATAGGTGGCATTAAAATTTGAGTTTTTAAAAATTCTGCTGTTATAGAATTATAATAGCATGTATCATGTATCATACACATTTGCTCTTGAAGCAAATTTTTCTCTCTGCTCCCTGATTTAATTTGATGATATGCAATTCCTCTTGATTGCATGCAAGTCCTCTTCATGTTTTTATTTTAGCAAACAATAGACATTTAAAAGATTATTGTGGCATTTACGGACCATCCTCAGTTTATATTGGCACTGGATCATTAGCGACTCTTAGCTGCATTTCAACTGCAGGAACAGGGAAGTGAGAGAGATGCTTGCAAATCTGGTGCTTGAAGGAGGGGTGGAATTAGGAGGGTGGGGTTTATTTTGTGGGTTCTTAGGGAGCCTCTGAAGGTTTCAAAAACCACTTCTCCCCTCTTTTGAAACCAATGTTTGTAAAGGGAAATTAAATTAAATCCCTGAAAGAGATTTGGAAGCTAAATAGAAGCTTATGTTATATATGTTGTTAAAGGTTCTGGCCAAAGAACCAGGCCATTATTAACTGCTCACAATTGGCTGAAATTTCTGCCCCAGCAGAATTAAGACAGAAAGGTTGTGGAGAATCAGTTGCCTTGAGATATATGAGAGCAGTCCTTTCACAGTGTTCAGCCACTGTTTTAAAGCAGAGACTGTCCAGGGTTTAAGAAGCTCTCTTACCTGGGAGTCCTAAGGAGGATTTATCCAGCTCTTCTGGTAATCCCTTTGTTGAAGGAAAATTAAATTCAGAATTACTCCTGCACTTCTTGTGAACTCCTTTTAATCATCAAGATTACTGAATATTTTTTTATTTGGGATATATTCTATCAATGGCTAGACAATAAAAACAGAAGTTAGAAAGGAGGAGATATAAAAAGAGGAAATGTTAAAGAATAGAACAGAACAGAACAGAACAGAACAGAATTCTTTTTTGGCCAAGTGTGATTGGACACACAAGGAATTTGTTTTTGGTGCATATGCTCTCGGAGTACATAAAAGAAAAGATACATTCATCAAGAATCATAAGGTACAACACTTAATGATAGTCATAGGGTACAAATATGCAATCAAATCATACTAGGAAACAATCAATATCAATATTGATTGAGCCTGGTGGCGCAGCAGACTAATAGCCTGTTATTAACATTCAGCTGCCTGCAATTACTGCAAGTTCGAATCTCCCCAGGCTCAAGGTTGACTCAGCCTTCCATCCTTTCTAAGGTAGGTAAATTGAGGACCCAGTTTGTGGGGGCAATAAGCTGACTTTGTATAAATATACAAAAGTATAAAGGCTATTGCTTAACGCATTGTAAGCCGCCCTGAGTCTCCGGAGAAGGGCGGCATATAAATCAAATTAAAAAAATATATAAATCGTAAGGATACAAGCCAAAAAGTTACAGTCATGCTGTCGTAAGTGGGAGGAGATGGGTGATAGGAACGATGAGAAGACTAATAGTAATAGTAATGCAGCCTTAGTGAATAGTTTGACAGTGTGGAGGGAATTATTTGTTTAGCAGAGTGATGGCGTTCGGGAAAAAACCGTTCTTGTGTCTAGTTGTTCTGGTGTGCAGTGCTCTATAGCGTCGTTTTGACTGTAGGCATTAAAACAATTAATGTCCAGGATGTGAGGAGTCTGTAAATATTTTTACAACCCTCTTTTTGACTCATGCAGTATACAGGTCCTCAATGGAAGGCAGGTTGGTAGTAATTGTTTTTTCTTTTTCTAAAAAGTGTTTTAATGTGGAGAGTTGTTAAAGAAGATGATGTAAAGTATTATTGTTATTATATTATTAATATTATGGTGATGAATATTACAACAAATACGTGGATTATGATTGTTTAAAAATAACTGCATCCAGATCACACACAGTTTGATGGAAATTGAATGTTATATAAATAAAACAAATCAAACATGGGGGGAAAATCATCAAGATGATCTGGAAGCAGCCAAAAACCAGAAGAAACTATGTTGTAAAAAAGACAATACAATATTGTGATAGCTTAACAGAATAACAGAGTTGGAAAGGACGTTGAAAATCTTCTAGTCCAACCTCCTCTTCAAGCAGAAGATCCTATAGCAATTCAGATGAATGGTTTCCCTGTCTCTTCTTAAAAATCTTCAGTACTGAAGCACCCACAATTTCTGAAGGCAAGCCATTCCATTGATTAATTATTCTAATTTAATTATCATCTTAAATGTCTTTCCTGAACACACAGACCTGGTACCTGAACTTTCCTGAACACACAAAGGTGGTGCCCCAAAGTCAACACATAGACACATACAAAGGGGAGGAAGATCTGTTCACTCAGCAAAGATAAGGATATTTCCACCAGAGCTGCATCTCCACTATCTGGAATGAGCTCCCCCTGGAGATACGGAGGATCCCGGATCTACGCACCTTCCGCCGCGCTCTTAAAACCTGTTTATTCTATCAGGATGGCCTGGCCTAATTTTTCCCTTTTTTCCTTTTAAAATACAAATTTTAAATTAGTTTTAATTTATTGGGGTGTTTTAAATCGGTCTTCAGCCAAATTATTTAATCCGGTTTTATTCTGTTTTAATTTTTGTACTAATGTGTTTTTATCTTGTGGCTGTTCACCGCCCTGAGTCCTTCGGGAGTAGGGCGGTATACAAATCAAATAAAACATAAAACATAAAAACATAAACACTAGAATAAACATTTCAAACAATTGTAGTAGCTGCAAAATGGAATGTGTGTCCTTGTTCATTGCAGTGTGAGGCTACCAATGAGTTTGGGTCTCCATGCAGGGGATGTCGATAGATTACATTGGAAGTATTTCCCACCTCCAACTGTAATTACTAACCAAGCCTATTTAGTGCAGTTAGTAGTTCCACAATTAGGAGAGCTACGTGGCATGCAGGCTAGGCTGCTAGTTTTTATTATTCTTTATAAAGCATTATGCATGCTTTTTTAAAAAAAAGCAAACTCTACAAATGTCTGAGACTTGTTCTGCTTGAATTGTTTTGTTTTCATCTTGAATGTAGGGTATCCTGGTGAAAGAGGACAACGAGGGCCAAAAGGGGACAAAGGAGATATTGGCCAACGTGGGCTACTTGGCCTCCGGGGAATGACAGGTATTGTATTTGCTGTTTGTTGATGTTCTGATAACAAAACTGGATACAAAACCACCATAATTAACCAAAAGAAGTGTTTGTTCAAATTTCATAATTGGTCTTTCCTGCAAAACTCTAGGTGAAGAAAGCTGTTGATTTCTGATTCAGATAAAACCTATGCCTGCAGCTCTCCTTCTGTAGCCTAAGCTATTGCCTATGTTGAAAAGCCTGGAGTGAAATACTATTATAAAAAAAATCACATTTGGAATTTGAATTCAAATTTGCATTTGGAATTTGATGTTCAAATCTGGCAGCAAATTGAATTCCCAGCTGTAATCTTGTGAGGGCTTTGATTACTTAAATTAGCATGCTCTGTCCAAAAATATTACATTTGATTCCATGTTATAAATTAGGAGCAACATAGTTTGCTATATTATTGGAAGCTAACTATTAAATGCCAGACAAAAATGTTCACATACAACAAACATATCCCAATGACATGACCTTCATCTACAGAGAACTGGGGATGGGCTAGCTCTGTTTGCAAGTGATTGCTGCTTCTTATCTCATACTACATAGATATATGTACACATGAACTGCATCTTTACAAATCTCTTACAGCTAGAATGTAGATTCAGAATAAACATATCTTCCTGAAGCTCAGCTATTTCACATCTGAACTGCTAGAAGAATTTGTCCTTTACCTTCTTATGGATTAAATGTCAGTTTTTTTTCCTGATATGCTATTGGAAAGGAGTTAGATGTATTCTGTAAATAATAATGTACAGGCACAGAAGTTACGGCTTCTCTACCATTCCTGCTGAAGTTTCATATGAATGCCCCATCATCTCAGAAGTCTTTCCTTCCTACTGGTTAGGATTCTTGATCTAATCTAGCAAAGGGTCCATGTTCTGGATGCCATGATACAAAACCTTGGAGACAAAACTAGGAGAATATTTATTTAAGTATTGGTATCCTGCCTTTATTATTTTTTATAAATCACTCAACGTGGCGAACATATCCAGCACTCCTTCCTCTTTCTGTTTTCCTCACAACAACCCTGGAAGGTGAGTTGGGCTGAGAGAGAGTGACTGGTCCAAGATCAGCCAGCTGGCTTTCATTGCTAAGATTGAACTTGAATTCACAATCAACCACTTTCTAGCCTGATGCCTTAACCACTAAACCAAACGGGAAAACAGGCAACATTTCTTTAACTTTTTGACTGGCAATCAAGGGGTTGGTGCTTTTTTATTCAAGTAAATGGCATTTTGTTGCTATGGTTAAGTTCGTGGCTTTCACATCCTTCTTGGAGGGGATCACTCCCCCTTGCTTCTCCCTCTCCTCTGTGCATTGGTACTTGCCAGCAAGCAACTTGATAGGTGACTTATGCAAAAATATAAGATCAGAGTCAATTTTCTTTTGATATGAGCCAAGCAATTCCCTTTTAACCGCACAGTCAATTAAATGCATATTTGGGGATTTTCTCTCTCTCTTTTTTTTCTGAGCCCAAGTGGGTGGCATGGGCCACAAAGCACTTTAGAGATTTCAGTGGTGTCGAAGGCCAGATCCTATAAAAATGTAAGAAACATCTTGCTGGATCAGACCAAAATGGCTTCACCCAGTTCAACTTTCTGCTTCCAACATCAACCTGTCAGAAGCTTCTGAAAAAAAACACACAGGCTGGGCAGAGTTGTAGTCTGATTTATTTGCAGGCTTCCAGTCCTACTCTTTTAAGCTAAATCATGGCTCTCGTGTAGCACTTTAAAACAGCAGGAGGAGCTGAAAAGGTAAGATAGATCATCTTTCTAACCCCCTCCTCTATCTTTTAAGCACTTCATTAAGGTGATGGCAACACAGCTTCCTTGCTCCCCTTTTGCTTTCAGCATCTGGAATCCCATAAAATGCAATCTGGGTACTGCAAACTGACAAACCTGGGGGATGGAAGAATGAACAAATGGGCAGGAGGAACACAGTTTGAGAGGGTGTTTTAAAGATTTTTAAGATGGCATGCTAGCAATGAACTCCTAAGCTAGGGAAAAGAAAGACCATCTGGCTTGGCTCGGTTCCCAGGATGTAAATCTGAATTCCCTACATATAAATTTCCTGATAGGCCCCCATTGCAGCTATTAGGTACACAAAACAGCTCAACCTATTCATTATATATGTGGGGATACATGCCAAATCAAACCACATGTTTAAAAACAAAACCAGCCCTTGAAATTCAACTTCTTATCAGCACAATCTCTTTTTGTGCTGATAAGAAGTTGAATTTCAAGGGCTGGTTTTGTTGGAAGAGAAAACCAGTGAGGGAGATTTGTTTGTGGTCAGAGCTGGCCTTGCAGGTGCTGGATTTAACACATTCAACTTTGTTGAAACTTCTTGAGAGGGAGGCATTTTCTAAAATGAAAACTGCAGCATTCTTGAGCTAACTATTTGTTGGCTCAAGAATGCTGTGATGCCCCCACTAGAAAAAAAACTGAGAACTTAAAAGGAATCCTACAGTTGGTTTTAGGCCAAAGGTGCACCTAATCAAGTATTCTGTTTCCCATATAGCCAATCAGATGACTGTGAGAAGATCCTAGGCAGGTTTGGAAGGTGGGGGCAAGGCTCTCTCCTGCTGTTCCTAGCTGGCAATTAATATACTGAAGCATGGAAATAACACCATCATCATGATGAGTAGCATTTGATTGTGCTCTCCTCCTCCTCTTCCTCTGTGAGTTTCTATAATCCTCTTTCAGAGTTCAAGCCTACGAGCCAGAGGTAGGTTTCAGCAGGTTCTGACCAGTTCTGGAGAATTGGTAGCAGAAATTTTGAGTAGTTCGGAGAACCGGTAGTAAAAATTCTGACTGGCTCCATCCTCATCTATTCTCTGCCTCCCAAGTCCCAGCTGATCAGGAGGAAATGGGGATTTTGCAGTAACCTTCCCCTGGATTGGGGACAGAATGGAGATTTTACAGTAGCCTTCTCCTGCCACGCCCACCAAGACATGCCCATCCAGGCCATGCCACGCCCACCAAGCAACACCCACAGAACCGGTAGCAAAAATTTTTGAAACCCACCACTGCTACGAGCTATATGAATTAGCATTTCCAATTGCCTTTTTTGGATGATCTCTTGATTCTAGGATTACAAGAAAAAAAATCCTATCCACTTACTGTACTTCACACCTTGCATCAATTTGCACATATCTGCGTAAGTAACATCTTGCCTGTTATAGTATTATCTTCTATAGTGTTATAGAAGAGCAACAAAAATAATTAGGGGATTGGAGACTAAAACATACAAAGAATGGTTGGTGGAATTGGATATGTCTAGTTTAATGAAAAAAAGGACTAGGGGTGACATGCTAGCAGTGTTCCAATATCTCAGGGGCTGCCGCAAAGAAGAGATGGTCAATCTGTTCTTCAAAGCACCTGAAGGCAGGACAAGAAGCAATGGGTGGAAACTAATCAAGGAGAGAAGCAACTTAGAACTAAGGAGAAAATTCCTGACAGTTAGAACAATTAATCAGTGGAACAACTTGCCTCCAGAAGTTGTGAATGTTCCAACACCGGAAGTTTTTAAGAAGATGTTGGATAACCATTTGTGTGAAGTGGTGTAGGGTTTCCCTGCCTAAGCAGGGGGTTGGACTAGAAGACCTCCAAGGTCCCTTCCAACTCTGTTATTCTGTTATGTATTGTTATTTTCTAAACTAAAATACTTCTAAAATCTACATCTTTTCCTCATAGGGAAACTAGTCAACCCTGTACTCATTTTGGATTGATCTTTTTTCCCCCTTTACTGAAATAATCTTGTTCAGAAACATATTTTTGCATGTCTGCTCACTGTTTACCATCAAGAGCAAGGGACAAAAATTGCACAGCTGTTCTTTCTTGGCATAGAATTCCACCTCCAATCACATGGTCCATTGAATCCACTATCATCCAATTTGCTTGACAGCTGTTCCTACAGTTCTTTGGAGATCTAATATGTTGCTAAAGATTGGCTTTGAATTTTTGTATAATAAAGAAATGCAAGTGCTGGGCCCTTATTTATGCCCTACTTTACTGTTGAAAAACAGCTGTTTATTAAAGAAAGTGTTCAAATAAATAAGATGATTTTACATCTATTGGAAATAAGCAAGAGAGGTGAATGGCTTCCCTTGAAAAGGTGAGGTTGCCATGCATAATATCCCTGTGAGCACCGAGTTCATCTGGATCTGAATCTGCTTAGCATAATTCCTCTTTGTGGAATAATGCCCTGAGAATAAATCATAAAATTACTTGCAAGACCACCTCCTACCGGCCTCCCACCGCCCAGTGCGCTCACATAGGACTGCCCTCCTCCAGGTGCCATCGGCCAGACAATGTCGGCTGCCGGCCCCCAGGATGAGGGCGTTCTCTGTGATTGCACCGACCCTCTGGAATGGGTTACCCACCGGGCTCCGGACGGCCCCCGACCTCCGCACTTTCCACGCCGACCTAAAGACATGGTTTTTTCAGCAAATTCCCTGATCTGCCGCGAGGTTTTAATTGTCTGGGGATTTTAAATTGGCTTGTTTTAGCACTATTTTATTGTTGTGTTGTTTCTATTCTGTGAGCCGCCCCGAGTCCTACAGGAGAAGGGTGGCATATATAATAAATAAATAAATAAATAAATGCCATAAAACTAAATAGGGACATTTAGTGTTCAAGTCCAATTCTGCACTGCATAGGATTCCCAATTTAAGCATTCCAGATGGGATGTTTGCAGTAGCAGAGATCTATTAATTCCATGCCCTATTTTCTGGGATTGTGCTGATTAATCTGTGACTCTGTATAACTTCCTTTCAAATTCTTGGAGAATGTCATCAGGTCTTCTGTCTAGTTTTCTCAAGGCAAAACACTTCACATTCCTTCATAAGTCTATGTTTTTGATGCTCTGGGTATCCTCATTGCCATTCCCTAAATCTGTTTCATTGTACTTAACTTACACCAAAAACATAGGGCAAAGTCAGAAAGATCTACACAAGCAAAAGAATCTCATTCTTTACACTGTTCCTGTCATATGACAGTTTGGCATTTCGCTTGCCACTTTGTCCAATCTGTAGCATCATTGGACCATATATGCCTATGGCTCCCATGTCTTAGAATAAAATTCTATATTCCAATCTGTAGAAGCCACTATATTTGGAAGTGAAGCATGGAAGCTTTTTGAATTCAGAAATATAAAGAACAAGTTAAAATTAAGTGAATTATAGGGATGCAAGCAGATTGAATAAGTGCTTCCCAGCAGTCAGAAAAGTTCTTTCGATTTCCCTTCTCCCAGACACGATTTTGTAATCACATCATGGGATTATGTAGCTTGTTTTTTGTCAGTGTATGAGAGTTAATGAATTGGAATAGACATGATAACAAGTCAACCAGTGGGGACTGTTTGGTGACCCAGACGGCTCGGAGCCTGGGCATGGTTTAGCTTGAGTGATTTGTATATAAGAGTTGCTTTGTCCTTGCAATATAGCCTCTGTATTATATAGATTCTGTGATTCTGGATTCTGAGTTCTGGTTCTGTCTTCTGCTACATGGGTATTGTATACATGCATCATGCTTTATATTACTATATATAAAGAAGTTTCTTTTATACATGAATCCTGCCGAATTCTTTACTTGTGTGCTGGTTGGATTGCTGCAAACTCTGACATTTTTAGAGAACCCCAGGATGGAAATATAGATATATCCTGAACTTCATTGGTAATTTGGAAAACATGATCAATTTGGTTTTTATTTTGGTTTCAGTTCCTCCTTATAACATAAGAATATTAACAAATATACTCACTTCCTATGAAGGTGATTTAGATAAGTTCTCCTGGGTATTTTACATACTCAGCAATACTTTTGAAAAAAAAAACCGCAACTACTTTTAAAGACCTGGGTGACTAAGAATCTTCATAGACATTTACTTTTAAAGAGGGTGTCCTTGGAAAAATAGTTGTCGCTAGCCATTAATTTTTTTTTTAATGCCATTTTGATTGTTCGCAATCTGTCTTCAGGGGATAGAAAGAGAGATAAAAGTTTTGGGAAATGAAAGAACCCTGCAGACTGCTGGCTCCTCTGCCAACGCAAACAGACACGGGTAACACCCCAAGGCCAAGATAAACTTTAATAGTAAGAAGGGAATCCAGCTGGGTTGTTCGTAATACTTTTCCCAGACCCAGGAATGTCAAGCTGGGCAAATGGAGACAAGGGTTCAAAGAAGATCTTATCTTTTGTTATTAAACCCAGATTTCAGATTCATGGTATTTACTAGATATTTGTGTGTGTGTGTGTTTTAAATCACACATGTTGCTATTTACTTGCTTAAATGTTTTTCTTATGGTAGTACAGAGATAAGTGTTGACTTTGCTACACGTAACTGTAATGGATTTTCACTGCTGCTGTTGCTTCTCTCTGTTCCCCAGAGTTAGGCAAACCTTTTTTTTTTGCAGAAAATATATCTGTGGGCAACTGTGAAGTTTGTATAGCATAAGAAGCATGCTGGAGAGAAAGGAAGGCTTTTCTGTGGAAAAATTATTCCACTTCATGTCTATACAAAGACAACTTTGGAGCCAATGGTACACTGATTGCTGCTTTTATAATCTCTCTCTCTCTCTATATATATATATATGTGTGTGTATGTGTGTACATACACACTATATACATCAGTGGTGAAATCCTCCATGGATTGCCATTGGTTTGCTGCCTGTGCATGCGCGGTGCGTGCCAAACATGCGCCAAAAGCATGCTGCGCGTGCATGCACAGTATGTGCCAAACACGTGCTTCGCGCAGAAAAAGAACACTTCCCAAGGTAAGTAGAACAGCGAGGGGGTGGGAACAGCTGTGCTGTGCAATTTAGCTTTGCTAGAAAGCAGGATTTCCTGCTTTCTAGTGAATATAAACCATGCGGCACAGCTGATCGTCGGAAATACCAGTTCGAACGAACCAGTAGTTTTTATCACTATCGGTTTGCCGAACCGGGGTGAACCGGTAGCATTTCACCCCTGATATACATACACATACATACATACATACATACCAGTGGTGCGTTCCTCCCGGTTCGGTCCGGTTCGGCCGAGCCGGTAGCAGTGATGATATGACGTCACCGAACCGGTTCTCCCCCCCGCCCTCCCACCCCCCACCCACCCACGTTATTCTTACCTTTTATTTGGTCCCACCCACAATCTATTGCTGCCTCCTGAGTCCCAGCTAATGACTAGAGGGAAAAAAACTGTTTAAACTCTTGCCGCGGGGCTTCAAGGGGCCGTCCTACAGCTGATCAGTGTTAAAAGCAAACAAATGAGTCAGGTCGTAAGTGCGAGGACTGGTCGTAAGTGCAAGGACCTTCCAGAAATGACTCTGACCAGCTAGCCATGCCCACCTAATCACATGACCTCCAAGCCACACCCACAAAATAAGCCACGCCGACAGAACCGGTAGTAAAAAAATTTAGAACCCACCCCTGATACATACATACATACACATATACATTCATTCTGGTTCACTTTTAGCAAAGCATATGTATTGACTATGTAATGCTGCAGACTGAAAAATTGGGATGTAAAAGCACACAAAAGCGGGGAGGCATGGGAAGCATTTCAAAAGGTATCCTCCCTAGTTTTTTGGAGAATAAAAGGAGAGGAAGGGGAAAATACTTTCAGTCTTGCAAGATTCTATGGAAGGAAACTTACAATAAAATTAGCGTTAGAACTCAGGGTTGTGCATCTTTGTCTGAAAAACTGAATCTCAAAGGGCTAACCCAGAGTAGAATTAAACCCGTTCATAGCATCCAGAATGAACGCTTCAGGTCCAAAATAATAAGTAATTTATATGTTCCAATATGAGATCTGCATTTCTGAGCTGTCTAGTCTTATGATAGGAAAAAAAAGGAGTAGAAAAGAAATAATCTCTGCAATCTGTAGGAAGCAGACCGGAAGAAAAACCAAAGTGCATAAATCTCCCAACCAGGGAATCAGTGGTGGGATTCAGCCGTTTTGGGCCAGCTTAAGTAGTTTAAGTAGTTAAATTGCTGGCTGGCCCCACCCTCCCTGCCCCACCCCTTCCAGGAGTCCCCACGTGCCCCATTTTGGCTCCCAAGTAAGTGCAGGGAGGCCACCTAGGTCCAAAATAGGGTGGGGGGTGGGGGTGCCTCCCCGTGGCCCGTTTTTGCTCCCAGGAGGCTTCAGGGAGGCCTAGGCCCAAAATGGGCATGGGGGGATAGAGGGCTCTCCCTGTGGCCAATTTTCACTCCCAGGAGGCTGCAGAGAGGTCTACTAGGCCCAAAATGGGGTGCGGGGGGGGTGAGGTGGCACGTCCTCCCCCACAGCCCTTTTTTGCTCCCAGGGGGTGCAGGAGGCCAAGTGCTGCCTGTCACATCCCCTCGCCATGCCCACCATGGCTACACCCATCCAGCCGGTCATTAGGGCAGAGAACTGGTTGTTAAATTATTTGAATCCCACCACTGCAGGGAATACAGGGTCAAGATTAAGATAGAAAATAGGGAGTTGCTTGTTTGCTAACTCTACCCCTACATAAAGTAGAATAGAATAAAAATGGCAAAGAACTGACAATTCGGAAGTGGCGTCTCTAATGCAAACATGACTGGGTTCTAGTTATCATGCCTTGGGTTTTGTATATTTAATACAGAGGGTTATTTTTAAAGCGAAAAAAATCAAGTTTTTTCTAGACACTTTAGGAGATGCAGAAATTGAAGGGTGGGGGTTTTTTTTTGCCTCCCTTCCAACCTTCTTTTGGTGCTTTGCCAGTTCTGTCTTAAACTGTACAACCTGATCTAGTCAGACAACCCCATCTGGTCAATTTCATAATGCTTGAGTTAATTCCTCCAGACACTAGAAAATGGCAAGGATTCAGCTTCTGTGCTTCTATTGATAGCATGTATCTTTTGGCAACGTCCCATGAATAAAATAATATAATTGTTATTTGCATTATGCCCAGCCATGGTCTATCTTAAAAGCAGACCTGGTGAAAACAACGGTCTCCAGCATTTGAAGGGAAAATAATGTTTAGTTTAATTTTATTTGATTTGTATACCGTCCTACTCCCGAAGGACTCAGGGCGGTGAACAGCCACAGGATAAAAAACATAAATACAAAATTTAAAACTGAATAAAATTGAATTAAACAATTTGGCTGAAGACAGATTTAAAACACCCCAATAAATTAAAAATGAATTAAAATTTACATTTTAAAAATGGAAAAAAGGGAAACAGTTAGGCCAGGCCAGCCTGATGGAGTAAAAAGGTCTTGAGAGCACGGCGGAAGGTGCATAGATCCGGGATCCTCCGTATCTCCGGGGGGAGCTCATTCCAGATAGTAGGTGCCCCCACAGAGAAGGCTCTCCCCCTGGGGGCCGCCAGTCGATAAAAAATGCTTTAAAAAGGCTTTTTTTTTTTAGTTAAAAAAATAAAATGGAAAGTTGATATGCTATGCGATAAAAGTGCCTATTGATTTCTAAACCATGGATCCCACAGCCCACCTGTTGAAAAACAGAAAACCAAACAGAGAATTGGGATTGTGGGAGACAAAATCTGAGCAATTTTTATCCATTTTCCTTCCAATAATAGGATCTTTTTTGAATGGTTGTGACTTTTGTGAGATTGTCCAGAATATGCAAATCATTCATGTATGTGCATATAGAGGCAACCTATTTGCCTTCTCAAGGGTCTAGTCATTTTCTATACTTATCTAAAGGGGTCCAACATGGCATATAGTATGTCCTACATTAAAATGGGGTCTTTTAGTTGACTTTAGAGAGTTCCAATTCATTCTCTATACGTGTATCAGAGGTGGTATTCAGCAGGTTCTGACCAGTTCTGGAGAACCGGTAGCGGAAATTTTGAGTAGTTCGGAGAACCGGTAAATACCACCTCTGACTGGCCCCGCCCCCATCTAGTCTCTGCCTCCCGAGTCTCAGCTGATCAGGAGGAAATGGGGATTTTGCAGTAACCTTCCCCTGAAGTGGGGGGGGGAATGGAGATTTTACAGTATCCTTCCCCTGCCACGCCCACCAAGCCTTGCCATGCCCACCAAGCCACATCCACAGAACCGGTAGTAAAAAATTTTGAATTCCACCATTGACATGTATGTATGAATCTGTGTGTTTGTGTGTGTGCATGTATGCCTAAATGATAGTGCAATAGTTTGATTTCCTGCATGCAAGCAAGCAGGCACATTCAACATCAGCTAAGATCTGATTCTCTTATGAATGGATATGAAATTAGCTATGCTTTTTAGTTGTACTAAATATTCAAAACTGAATATAAAAAACCCCTTTCCCACATGGTATAAACATGCCCACTAAAAATGTGTTTCTTGCCAAGTGAATAACAGCAGTTTGACATTGGAGCTATTGCTAGAAATGTGCTGGCCTTCCAGCATTCAAATAGAACTGTGTTGGGATGTAGGAATTTTGAGAAGTGTCAACCCATTTGGAAGACATCAACTCTACACAGAAACTTTTAGTTTAAAATAAAGGTTGATATCCCTACCCACCCGCCTTCCCCAATCTGTTTCACTTTCACCCTGATGGTTTTCTGGAAGTACTTAACATTTTGGCAGTTTTCCCTGGGCCTGGTTTAGGCTGCTTATAAATTTTGTTCAGGATTATGTTTATATGGATCCATAGGCATTTCTTTTTATTGTTTTCTGTTTTATTTTTAATGTAAGTCACCCAGATTTGTTCTGAAATCAGGTTTAAGGTGGCCTTAAATCTTCCATTGAGGACCTGTATACTACACGAGTCAAAAAGAGGGCTGTGAAAATATTTACGGACCCCTCAATCCTGGACATAAAGTGTTTCAATTCCTACCCTCAAAACGACGCTATAGAGCACTGCACACCAGAACAACTAGACACAAGAACAGTTTTTTGCCGAATGCCATCACTCTGCTAAACAAATAATTCCCTCAACACTGTCAAACTATTTACTAAGTCTGCACCACTATTAATCTTCTCATCGTTCCCACCACCCATCTCCTTCCACTTATATGACTGTAACTTTGTTGCTTCTATCCTTACGATTTATACTGATATTGTTTCCTGATTGCTTATTTGTACCCTATGACTATCATTGTTGTACCTTATGATTCTTGATGAACGTATCTTTTCTTTTATGTATTCCGAGAGCATATGCACCAAGACAAATTCCTTGTGTGTCCAATCACACTTGGCCAATAAAAAAATTCTATTCTATTCTATTCTATTCTATTCTATTCTATTCTATTCTATTCTATTCTATTCTATTCTATTCTATTCTATTCTATTCTATTAATAACAAAACAACAGAAATAATGTTGGAGGGTGGGAATGGATAAGGATGAGGCCAGACTCACATATGCAGCTGACAAGTATATAAAATCTGTTTATTGCTTCATAAGATTAGTACATGGTGTATTTACACGAATTTTAGGACCACGCATTTATATCTATATCTATATCTATCTATCTATCTATCTATCTATCTATCTATCTATCTATCTATCTATCTATCTATCTATCTATCGTGATCTGGCATAAATATATGCATAATAAACCAAACAATGCAATTTGCGAACAGATCTTAACTAAAAGATGTAAATTTTTTACTTTATAATACAAAATACTTAGCTGCTTGTTTGTACCTTCTCCCACACTTATCTTCAGTACATAATGCTAACAACTTCTCTCCGTAACACACACCTGCAAAGCCCTGAATCTCTTGCTTTGCCACAATCTATATTCCAGGGCAGAGGCAAATTTTCATTTCTGCTCATCTTGCAGGTTCCTTCTTTGGCTTCAGCTGCCACAGGTTCCTTCCTAGTTTTATTCCTTGGCCAGTGGTGGAATTCAAATTTTTTTACTACCGGTTTTGTGGGTGTGGCTTGGTGGACGTGGTGTGGCTTAGTGAGCGTGGCTTGGTGGGCGTGGCAGGGGAAGGATACTGCAAAATCCCCATTCCTCCCCACTCCTGGGGGAAGGATACTACTGGTTCTCCAGAACCTGTCAGGACCTGCTGAATAGCATCTCTGTCCTTGGCCAAAGATGCTCTGACTCTTGGCTCTTCCAGCCAGCCTCCCTTATGCTCCATGCCCTGTCACTCCAACGGCATCTCCTGCCAAGCCTAGAAGAAGACACTCCACCCATTCATCCTCATTATCTGGTCTAGCTTATTTTTATTGTTCTTTATTTCAAAACCCTGGTACCAGTTTGCAGATAATTGTAAGGAATTTAAACTTTATTTTCTTTTCATCTGTAATTGTCCACATTCCTGAAGCTTGATTTAGACTTGCCTACAACTGTATGTAGGCGTTGACATCTACCTACGTTGATTGATGAGTGACTGATGCAGGTTGCAGATGGTTGCAGACGGGCTGATGTGCACACCTCCCAAATCTCAACTATGAGTTGTATGGAGATTCGCATCCTGCATGCTGATTGATTGATCTGACTTCCTGCTGGGAGGTGGGCGGCACATTCAAATGACAAAAGGGAGCAGCTAGAGGGTTTAAATATAAATGCAACAGCTATGCAACTGTCTCTGAATGACAGATTCATACATCATACGTTCCCTGACATGCAATGATGCAGAAGTCTTCTCCAGGCTTAAGGTATGCACTGACAGAGTACTACAGAGAGAGAGAGAGAAAAAAAATTAACCTTGGCGGTTGTGCATAGCATTTTTCTGTTTCAGCATAGTCACCCTTATAATCATAATTGATAAGGAAGACTAGAATGGTGATAGGCACTTGGATGCATTCTCAAAACACCTGGAGCACCACCTGAGCATTATCGACATTGACAAAATCACCCTCAGTCAATTGCATAAGGCAGCTTTCCTTGGAACAGCTTACATCCTGTGACAATACTTTATTTATTTAAAATAACTTTATCTATTTATTTTGTCAAGCAGGTATAAGATAACAGTTATACAACACCTGCCTATCCCAGATCCTTGGGAAGGACTCAGTAGCTGGGCAAAAATGTCTGTTCCAGTCTAAATATACTGCTGCCTGTGCAACCAACAATAATAAATGAAACAAATAGGTGACACTACCTTTAGTGCTTTTAAAGATCAAGATCCGTTCTGTGAATTGGACATGGATCCGGTACAGTGTTTCAGAGGAAGTGTGCAGCATTCTTGATCATTCACATAATTGATGGCTTTCGAATGAAGCAATTATACCCCGATTAATGATGTGACATGTCATTCATGGGTCAGAGGCAACTGGACTGATGAATTTGGGGTGCCATTATGGGACACGTCCAAATCGTTTACTGTTTGTTGGCCCTAGTAAATAAGCTGCAACTGAGCCCTGCAGGACAGAAAATTTGACAAGATTTAATTTTTTAGCTTTTTATCCAACTATGTATGTCGAACATAAATAAATGGATGCAATTAGGGTAACAAATGGGTTATTAACTTAGCAATTTTGTTTTCAATATATCAATAAGGACAGCAGGTTAGGAGACTGACATGTCTAATTAATCTAGCACAGTTCTTCCACAACAGCCTCATTGCAATTAATGGGGGCCCACCAAGAGCACTTTTTAAGCGGCTTATCATTGGGCATCAAAATGTCTGAGAGCTATATGGTCCTGATACTGATTTCTAAGTTTATAATTTTCTACATGATACTTTTTTCTTCTATTTTCAGGTGAGCGGGGCCTAAAGGGAGAAAAAGGCGAGAAGGGAGACCAAGCTGGAGAAACAGGTACCGTATACCTTAAATGCCCAGTCTCCAGTCCCCTAATCATCTTGGTTGCTCTTCTCTGCACTTTTTCTAGAGTCTCAACATCTTTTTTATAGTGTGGTGACAAAAACTGGATGCAGTATTCTAGGTATGGTCTTACTAAGGCTTTTTTATGACTTTTGATAGGACATATAATCTCTCAAAGTGGCCCTTTCTGCATACTACTTGATTATCAATACGTACCCATCATGCTATTTTCCTTTGGAGCCATGCTATGCAAATCACAGAAAAGGAGTAAGAAATTGTAAAGCAAAGATAAGGAAAAAGCCAGGGCCTTCAGAACCTCCAGAAGCTCCCATAAGTGAAGAGGAAGAAGAGGAGGAGCCTCTTCTCAATGCACGGGCGCGCAGAGCTGCCAAAAGGCAGGAGTGGCTCCTTAGAAGGAGATCTCCTCGAGAGTAAGGCTTGGGGCTAATTGGCCACTCCCCTAGCCTGTTTAAGGAATGACGACAACTGAGGCAATTTGCAGAAAACAACTTCGTTCATATTTCTTCGCGTATTGACTCCAGAAACGTCTGATCGTCTCTTGCTTTTCTCTTGTCATTTTTCCTGCAAATTGCTTCTGGGCATTCTGCCAACCACAGTAAGCTTAAGGTTATCTGAAAGACTGTGCCTCAGAATTGAGTTATTATTCCTTGGACTCTTGTCAGCTGTTAATGAAGTTAAATTAACAGCCTTTGTTCAGAAAAGACTGATTTAAACTGTACTTGTGTTTGAAAAACTACTAAGAAAACTCATTAGTAGTCCTTAATTAGTAAACTAAGGTTTGTACGGACTTTGTGTGTGCTGCGTTCTATGTGGTCCGTAGCTGGGACAGAACACCTATACACACTTTTACATTCCCGGGTGAGCATATCACAAATATCACCACAAGCATTCCTTATACATTTATACACAAATCATTAAACAACTAAGAACGTGCTACAGATCTGTTTCTTGTTTCTTGCTCAACACTGAACCATTTGCTAAGCATTCCATGTAATCTTATGCATGCTTTGTTTTCATCTAATACCACTTTAAATCTCATTCAGCAACCAACTTTTATCTCCTTATTTGTGGAAAACAGTTGATAAGTCAAGCCCATTTATTTAATTATACACTTTCACTAAGTTAACCAGTAAATAAATTTTATTACATTCATATGTTTCTCAATGGGCAACTGAAAAGCAAAATTTGATCCGTATGCTCATCGCCCGGTATAAAGCTGGACTGCACTTCCTAAATGTGATTGCTGTTATAACTTGTACTTTTCAAAGATAATTCTACTTAATACTTTCCCAGCTACATTTAACAAAGTAATCCCTGTCTAGTCTTCCATATACTTTTATTACTTTTCTCTGTTACCAGTAATGGCCTTCTTCCAGTAGTCCAGCACAGATGCAGGCTTCATTAAACAAATTACATAGCAGCTTCTTTAAAAAATTACATCCATTATTCTAATGTTATTTCATTTATAATTCCTATTCCTGCAATTTTGCCATTTTTAACATATCCACAGCATTTATGCTGTCCTTTTCAATATGTTTGTTGAATATTTATAGTATTCTTTTCCATTGTACTCTTTAACATCATTATCACCATATTAATCTCTCAAATAGTCTTTCCAGGACTGTCTCGCTTTCAATTTCATCCCAAATTATTTCATCACTTTTATTTTGAGTTCCATTCTTTCTGGTGAATGTTCCTTATTTAGCCTTTTCCACCCACTTTGCAAAGCAATTTTTATTTTATAATTGCTCTGAATTTTCTCTTCCTTTTAACCTTAGCGTTGCTCTCTTTGATTATGTTCTTTGCAATTATCTTCTCCTCCCTGGATACATTGTGTTTTCAAAACAAATTACCTTCTCCTAAATAGATACACACAGCAGTCACCATTCTCATTCATTCTGGTATCACTAAATGTCGCAATCTGTTTTTCTTTTCTTTTCTTTTTTTTTTTTGACAAGTTTTATTGGTTCCCCCCCCATACGCACCCACATATTTTTTGAAATAGAGTATTGACCATATTATATCATATCATATATAATTCATGACATCCAAATATATTTTACTTAGTTACAGTTTCTGCCAAAGTGTTCTTTTTCCATATTTGTTAATCAAATCTTAATTTTTCTATTCTTATTTTTCTAAACAGTATTTTCTTTTGCCCTCAAATTCTATTTTTTCTATTCTTAATCATATACATTCTCCTTAATTTTATTTTTTTTATTAATTCAATCTTTATCTTAATATATTTAAACGTGTTCGGGGATGCCTTTCTTCCATTTCATCTTTTTTGTTTTACAGCAATCTTTCTTCTCTTTCTCTTCCTCTCCCTCCCTTCTTTTGTCCTTCCTACCTTCTTCTTCCCTCCTCTCCTATTCCTTCTCTACTTCCCCTTCCTTTCTCCCCCTCCTCCTTTTCTCCCTCCTATCTAACCTTCCCTCCTACTCTTATTCCCCTTTCCTTTCTTCCTCTCCTCTTCCCTTTCTTTTGTTCCTCTCTCTCTCCTTCTCCCTTCCTTCAATCTCCCTACTCCTTTTTCTATCTCTCTCGATTGCTATATTCATTTTCAATTCAGTGCTTTTTTCTATGGTGTCCAGGCATCCCTGTTTTTCTCTCCCTTTATTGCATATATTCCTCAAAATTCCCATCATATTTTAAAATTCTTAACATTATGTTTCAATTTGTTTCATTTTTACCTTAAAATCTTTCAACTTAATTAACTTTCCACCTCTTTCAACCTTTGTGATCTTATTCCCATTCATGTCATCTAACAGAATAGATTTTTCTACATTCATTCTGAATATAGAACTATTTTTCCTTGAAGATCATCTCTGTTACATTTTTTTTATACACCACTCAGACTCACATAGGTGAGATGGTTGACTATATAAATGTGATAAATAAAAACGATATAAGTAAATAATCACTCAATGAACCATATGAATTTCTACATTTTTACACACCTGTAAAAGCCTTGATGACACAAATTGATATTTTTCGACATGCAGTTAGTCCTTTCACCCATAACTAAAGTTCACTTTCCCACAGGCAGCGGTGAAATCCCCTCCGGTTCTATCCGGTTCATTGAACCGGTAGCGCCGGTAGTGGGAGGCTCCACCCACCCGCCGGAACGTCATTATGTCCCCTTTTTTTACCATCTGCGCATCTGTTTTTACCATCTGTTCTTCTTACAATCGAAGTCCAACATTCCATATGCCATGATTGTTACTATAAATGTAAAGATTGAAGCAGGTGAAGCAAGAATATTTCATTCTCATAAGCCATTGTGTAAATAAGTAGATGGCAGACATTTTCAAGACTGATAAAAGAACACTCCCTGATTTAAAAAAAGGGGAGGAAGAGACCCAAGAATTGAACCTGGAACTAATGTATTTTTTATACACAATACATTCTTTAATGCCTTAATCATAGTGTTGTGCAAAGAATCGATTGATTGATTGATCAAATCATTTTTGATGCCTAGCTATCACATAGATTAGGTTTTCTTTAAGATTGTGGTACAGAAAGATAAATATTTAACATCCAATAATAATAATAATAATAATAATAATAATAATTAATAATAATAATAATAATAATAATAATAATAATAGTAATAGTAATGGCTGTGAATCTCACTAAAGATTAAATAATAATAATAATAATAATAATAATAATAATAATAATAATAATAATAATAATAAAAATCAACAATTTAAAAATAAAGCAACACATAAAAATAATTTCCCCAACACTCCTAAACTCCTAGGATTTAAATAATAATTTTGAATTCAGCTAATATTTATAAAGGAGGAGGAAACGGTTTCTCTAGTAAAGCATTTTCTGATCAGGGCTCTGGTTGTAATTGCTACTATTGTGTTGTGGTGCAGCAAGATATCAGAAGTTGCTTCACATGGCTCTCATTATGTATTTTTGCTTGTTCTCTTCCCCCCCCCCCCATCCAGTTGGATCCTAAAACCACATACAGCAAGAGCATGGCCCTCTCATGAGCTTTGTTTTTTTTCAAGTGAGATCCACTGAGCCATCAGAGAGGAGCAGCAGTCCAAAACTGAAGTGATATACACGTTACTATGTGGCTAAAATGGGATTGAATGGCTTGGAATTCAGTTTTTAGTAGACTTGTCTACTATAGTCCAGAGGGCAGGAACAAAACCAGTGGTTAAAACTAGAAGGAGAGAGGTTCAGACAGGAGGAACTTCCTGACTGTACATGGTGTTTGCCAATGGAACAAGCTTCTGCATTAAGTGGGGAATTTTGCTTTGCTTGAAGTCCATAAGTCCATAAGTCCATAAGTGACGGTCACCAGTGACAGGTGATGCTGGTGAGGTTGAGTTGAATTTGAGGTTCAAAAATATGACCTCTAAAATCCCTTCCAACTTGATGATTCTGTAGTTTTATGATACTCTATATCAGGGGTATCAAACTCAATTTCACTGAGGGCCGCATCAGGGTTGTGTTTGACCTTGGGGGGCCGGGGGAGGCCATGGCCAGGTGGGCATGGCCAACTCAACATCACTTGTGTCAGCGCCTGTGATGGCCTGAGTGCTCTGCCAGTGAAAACGGGTTCTCGAGCTCCGGTTTTGGCTGCGACGGCCTCCTGCAACCCTCTGCCAGTGAAAATGGAGCTCTATATAGATAGATATTCGTCCATATTCAGGTAGTCATTGACTTATGACCACAACTGAGCCCAAAATTTATCTTGTTAAGTGAGACATTTTTTAAGTGAGCTTTGCCCCATTTTACGACCTTTCTTGCCACCATTGTTAAATGGACCACTGCAGTTGCTAAGTTAGTAGCACTGTTGTTAAGTCAATGTGGCTTCCCCATTGACTTTGCTTGTCAGAAGGTCACAAAAGGGGATCACATGAGCTTGGGATATGGTCATAAATATGAACCAGTGGCCAAGCTTCTGGATTTTGATCACATGATCATGGGAATGCTGCAAAGATCGTAACTGTGAAAACCGGTCATAAGTCACTTTTTTCTGTAGCCGTTGTAACTCTGAACAGTCACTAAATGAACTGTTGTAAGGACTATCTGTATACTCCATTCAGACATATCTCTTTCTCATGCATACATGCATATAAGAGCCGAGGTGGCGCAGTGGTTAGAGTGCAGTACTGCAGCTACTTCAGCTGACTGCTAGTTCAGCAGATCAACGGATCAAATCTCACCGGCTCAAGGTTGACTCAGCCTTCCATCCTTCCAAGGTGGGTAAAATGAGGACCCAGATTGTGGGGGCAATATGCTATTTAGTATACTGTCTTTGGTGTAAGCTGCCCAGAGTCCTCGGAGAGTGGGTGGCATAGAAATATGACTAATAATAATAAATAATAATAATAATAATAATATATATCGTCTTTATTTTGAAAAAAAGCCAAGGTAGAAATTAGGGGTTTTTTCATACTAAATAGAAAACAGCAATAGCACTTAGACTTATATACCACTTCATAGTGCTTTACAGCCCTCTCTAAGCGGTTTTACAGAGTCAGCATATTGCCCCCAACAATTTGGGTCCTCGTTTTACTGACCTCGGAAGGATGAAAGGCTGAGTCATTTTTGAGCCTGGTAAAAGGAGGCTTATTGACAAATAAACACACAAAGACATAGACAGTCTCATACACATTCCTCAGGAATTTCAATTCTGGCATTCTAGACTTAAGTCCATTTCCGAGGCCCGGTTGACCCAGGAAAATGTGTTTTGTTTTTTTTCCTGGGTGGAGGTGGGGCTGTGAAAATGGAAAGCAGTGCTACTTCTGTGCAGGGATAAATCTTCCACTTCCCTCACAAACACATGGTCCCAGTTATCCAAGCCAACGCTCTCTTTGTACAGCTGCAGCAGTTTGAGATATTGTTTTTTTAAGCACTGTTTAAGTATTTTCCTTATATTTCTCCCCTGGGAAAAAATCTGGTTTGTAATAGGCTTTATGCAAACAAATATATATATAAAAATAATAGAATCCATGGGGAATCTCTTGGAATATACGGAAAGAGGTAGATTAGTGCACTCACTTGTGCAATAAAATGGTTGCTTTCACGGGGCAATAAGATAGAATGTCAAGAACAGCAGTTACTTCTATACATTTCTAAGTATGAAAGAAACCCATTTTCACTTTTAAAAGAGCTAAAAAATTGGAGAGATTAAGTGAGTGTGAAAGGAGACTCGGCTTCCTCATCTCGTCTTTGTGTCCCATTTCAACCTTCTCACGCACCCAGGAGAGTTGCAAGCATAAATAGTCCTCACTTAACAATTACTCGTTCAGAGAGACTTCAAACTTCAGTGATAGCACTGAAGAGAGGGTACTTACAATTGGTCCTTAAGGTCCAGCTGCCATGTGATCATGAAAGTGCGCCATTTATTTATTTATTTTATTTATTTAAATTTCTATACCGCTCTACTCCCGAAGGACTCAGGGCGGTGAACAGCCACAGGATAAAACACATAAATACAAAACTTTAAAATAGAATAAAAACGAATTAAATAATTTGGCTGAACAAATTTAAAATACCCCATAATTTAAAAACAAATTAAAATTTACATTTAAAAAGGGGAGAAGATTTAGGCCAGGCCGGCTTGATGAAATAAAAAAGTCTTAAGCGCGTGATGGAAGGTGCGCAGATCCGGGATCCTCCGTATCTCCGGGAGGAGCTTGTTCCAGATCGTAGGTGCCCCCACAGAGAAGGCTCTCCCCCTAGGGGCCACCAGTCGACATTGTTTGGCTGACGGCACCCGGAGGAGCCCCTCTCTATGGGAGCGTACTGGCCGGTGGGAGGCTATTGGTGGTAGCAGGCAGTCCCATAGATAACCAGGTCCTAAGCCATGCCATGCTTGGCTAGTCATATCAGCATCTTGCAGTCATGTAATTCAGGGGTGGGTTCTACTTACCTTTACTACTGGTTTGCAATGGGAGCGTGCATATGTGCTTGCTTTGCTCCCGTGCACCAAATTGACATCAGGGTGGGTGGGTGAAGCCTTCCGCTGTTTTTACTACCGGTTCTCAAGAACCGGACAGAACTGGGAGCAACCAACCACTGATGTGATTGCCATTTGCAACTTTCACTGCCCACTTCCAACAAGAAAATTCAATGGAGAAACTCCATTGGGTGTACCTTGAATTTACCGCTCTATACTGCTGTAGGGAGGATACACTTGGAATACTGCATCCAGTTCTGGTCGCCATGATACAAAAAGGATGCTGAGGCCCTAGAAAGAGTGCAGAGAAGAGCAGCAAAGTTGATAAGGGATGTGGAGGCTAAACCATATAATGACTAGGTGGCTCAGTGGTTAAGACACTGAGCTTGTTGATGAGAAAGGTCAGCAGTTCGGTGGTTTGAATCCCTAGTACAGGTCTCCTGTGTGAGCAGGACATTGGACTAGATGACCTCCAAGGTCCCTTCCAACTCTGTTACTGTTAAAGTGTAGAACATATTTGATCATCATCATCATTTTCTTTTTATGACCCCATAATTCCTTGCAGGGTAGAGTCTGGGCAACTGAATGGAACTGAGTGTTCACTGGCTGGATGCCCTTCCAGTCGCCAATGAGGAGTTTTGTTCAGCAGATATATTCCCATTGTGCCCAGAGAAAGAAATATCTACCTCTACCTAGGTTTGAATTCACAGCCTTCTGATTATGAGGTGAGAGCGCCACCTCTAGGCCACCACACTAGTGGTGGGTTCCTCCCAGTTTGGCCGGGTTCTCCCGAGCTGGTAGCGGTGACGATATGACGTCACCGAACTGGTTGTGGCCCCCACTCACCTCTGCACCCACCCCCACCCCTACCCCCACGTCCCCCCCATCTCCCGTGTTATTCTTACCTTTTATTTGGCCCCACCCCCAATCTATTGCTGCCTCCTGAGTCCCAGCTGATGGCTAGAGGGAAAAAAACTGTTTAAACTCTTAGCGCCTGGCTTCAAAGGGCCGTCCTACAGCTGATCAGTGTTAAAAGAAAACAAATGAGTAGATCAGTGCCTGCAAAAATAAATGGGTAGACCAGTGCCTTCAAAAATACACGAGTAGATCAGTGCCTGCAAAAATATATGAGTAGATCATTGCTTGCAAAAATACATGAGTAGATCAGTGCCTGCAAAAATAAATGGGTAGAGCAGTGCCTGCAAAAAATAAATGGGTAGATCGGTACAGCTCTGCAAGCAGTTAAAAGCCTGGTAGATCAGCACATCTGCTAAATCCTAAATAATTGTCACATGACCATCAAGCCACGCCCACAAAATAAGCCACGCCCACAGAACCGGTAGTAAAACAATTTAGAACCTACCCCTGCACTGCACCACTCAATTAACATATGTGATGAACTTTTAAAAAAAACCTAGACAGAACTTCAGTAACCATGGCCACTATTGTGATTTCTTTTTTTACTGCACCCTATGGACACCCCTGATATGACTAACAGCCATCATAAAATATCTGCAATTGCATAGTTTTTACTATGCAATTTGTATATTCTATACTGTGTACATACTGAACATTTTTTAAAGTACACCCTTTTATACATGTGTAGACATTAAACAATAGATCATTTGGTTTTTTGAGCCAATCTAAGCTTGATGCAACTGCAAGGGATCATGGGATTGGGTTGTGGGCTTGTAGGTGTAATTTTGACAGACAGTCAAACACATCTATGAACAAAGACAGGCCGTCAGGCATCTGTTAACAATTCACAGTTCATGCCTCCACTTAACTAGCACTTGAGCTGCACTTCTAGGAATAGTCAGGGTGAGGGTGAGGGGCCAAGACAGACACTTCTAATCCTGGTTTTGTTCCGAATTAAATCCATTTATTATTAGGCCAAACATGAAAAAAGTGTATTTCCTCCCAGAATGTTTTGTAGTCCTGGTTAATATTTAATTCTGGGATGTCTCCACTGTATATATCAGTCTGGAGTTAAAACTGTATAAAACTGCTGTTCTGGCCAGTGAAAGATCCCACTAGGAATGTAGTTGTCTACACCCCACAACTAGAGCCTGTGGATATGACTCTGGAGTAAAGAGCAGCTGTTGCCAGAGCAGCAACTCTGTTATAGTATGTTTCCAACTAAGTGCTATCATTTAGAAGGAAGCATCTGGCAGGAACAGTCAATGGTGACAGCTTATTGGGCAGAATCTGAAGGAAATGTAGAAAACACTTAGCTATTTTACCTGCCCCTGCAGTAGAAGTTACAAGAAGTGGATGCTGGGAAAAACATGGATTGTCTTGTCACTTCTGTTCAGTTGAACGATCTCAGAAATTTATTGTTTGGCGGAGTAACACAGCTAGTCCTCAATTTACAACCATAATTGACCCTGGAATTATGGTTGTAATTGGTGGCGATTGTTAAGTAGATCACTGTGTGACTGTGCCTGAATTTATTATCTTTTTGTAATAGTCATTAAGTGAATGCGGCAGTAGTTAAACCAAGCCGTTTTAGCAATGGGAGGTTTTTTTTTCAGAAACCAGAAATATATTGCCAGAAACTGACAAAAAATGTCAAAAATTGTGGTCATGTGACTGCAGGATGCTGCAAACGGCTATAAATGCCAGCTGGTTGCCAAGTGCCCAAAATACAATCATGTGACCATGGGGGAGGGGGTGTTTGCAGCCATTGGAACTCCAGAACAGGGTTGTAAATAGCTTTTTGAAGGTCCATCATATGGACCTCTAATGGTCTCTAAGCAACCATGTGTTAAGTGAGGACTACTGGTAAGGGGAGATTCTCAAACACATCACCTTCAGATCTCAAAGAAAAGATGGATATGAATGTAAGAAAGGATACATTGATTATGAATTGTGTAAAGAGTTCAATTGATTTCATTGAACCACTGAACAGTTTTATTTATTTCTTTAAGGTGGTACTTAAAATACTTAATGGCGTTTCTACAATATTTCATCTTTACATATGGAGGCTTTACGTATTTCATCAGTATTGGTAAGAATAGGCAGAAAATGCTTTTAGCAAAAAATCATTTTTAATCCCATATTTTTATTTACTTCCCCTGTCTCACGACTGCACAGCTGTTACTTTGGAAGAGGGTATTATCCGCTTGATGAATGGCTCTGGTCCTCATGAAGGACGAGTGGAAGTCTTTCACGATCGACATTGGGGAACTGTGTGTGACGATGGATGGGACAAGAAAGATGGGGATGTGGTGTGTCGGATGCTGGGTTTCCGAGGCATTGAAGAGATTTACAGAATGGCCGTATTTGGACAAGGTAAGAAAATAAATACATTCCTGAGATTAAATAAATTGCACTGATGTTAGAATTCAGCCTAGAAAACCGATCTAAACAATTTAGTGTAAGGGTGTTAATGCAAATAAAACAAATAGTTTGTGGTGCTTTTGTTGTAGGATGTTTATCAAACTGGTTTCTTTGACAACTTGGATAAATTTCACTAGACTCAGAGGTGTGGGGGGAATATTTTCCTAAGGGACTAAGAAAAAAAAAATCTAATGAACTCAGCAGGGGTGGGTTCTACTTACCTTTACTACCGGTTCGTAATGGGGCCACGTGTGCATGCTCGCTTCCTGATGACGTTGGGGTTGGTGGACGGAGCCTCCCGCCGGTTTTACTACTGGTTCTTGTGAACCAGTCCGAACCGGGGGCAACCCACCACTGGAACTCAGCCATCTAATCCTGCCTCAGTGCTGTTTTTGGGAAGCAGGTTTTCTACGGTCCAGTGCTAAGTGTGGGGCTTGTCAGCTGATGCCCAGAAGCCCCATTCCTCTTGCTCAGGGATTCTGGAGATTTCTAATTGTTCTTCCTTAATGATCGGGTTTTGCAGCCTGAAGAGTTCCACACTTCCATTCATTTTCTTGAAGAAAATTTTCCCATGAATATGATGCCTGCGACCTACCAGATAGGGTTGTTTGTTAGGATAAACCCAGGATCATAAAAAGATAAAAAAAGATAGTGGTTTTATAGAAATGTCCATGTAGGATTGTTTGGCAACAATACAGAAGTAGTTTTTTCTTATTTTCTGGGATGTTTTTCAACTTCTCTGTCCCTGAGAGGTCAAAGAAGACCTATCCAAGTACTAACTAGGTCCAATTCTACTTAGCCTTTTAAGCTTGGAGTTGTTTAGTTGCTGGCACCAAAACATAACTCTGGAAAATAGTTTGAACATTTCAGAATGTGTAAGAAGTGCCAATTCAATCTCCAATTAAAAGGAATTCATCAGGATTAGAAAGAACCTCCATGACTGAGTCCATTCAACACATTATCGGGCTAATAAAACTAGGCTGCTGTAGGCTGGACAAATCTGGAGGACCACCAGAGGACAGTAGAGAGGCAAAAAAACTCAGTCCCTTGGTTAACATCAACTGAGTCCCTGAGGTTTTCCATCCCAGATCTGCAACCTTAACAAAAAGCAGGTGCAATAGTAGCCTCTTCCTGCCAGCTTTATCAGATAGATCAAATAGAAAACAGATAGGCTAATTCTGCTTTATCGTAAAGCTACATTAACAGAACGTTGTAAGTTTGAGAGTACAATTCTCCCAACATCTCCTTTACAGCCCAGGAAATTAGGGAGAGCTCCTTCTGAACCTATTACCCTACCTAATACTATCCAGCTGCTGACTATGCTCTCTCTTATCTGACCATCTATGGCAGGGATGTCAAACTCATGTCGTCATGGCAGCATCATGTGACGTAGCGGGACTTTTCCCCCCTTCACTAAATTGGGCATGGGCATAGCAAGCATGTGATGCATCTGGCTCATCAGGGCCGTCTTAATAGCATTATGGGCCCTGGGCAAAGCAGTGTACTGGGGCTCCTACGACAACCATTCACAGGAATAAAAATGTAAATGCACTTCCAACAAAATTGGTGTTGAAAAACACAATGATACTCAATTGCTGTATTCATATGATACAAGGTGCATTGAAGGGTTAACATACACAAATTAGTATGGGGCCCCTATGCTCATAGGGTCCATAGGCAAGTGTCCATCAGGCCCATGCATTAAGACAGCCCTGCGGCTCATGGGCTGGGAGTTTGACAGCCCTGGTCTCTGGAGATTCTCAATCATCCAGGTCATGGTTGTTCCAAAGATGCTTTTTCAAGAGGCAATTGGACTTTCTGGACCAGGAAGTTCAGTTACCTCTTGAAAAAACACCTTTGAGATCTCTTATCTAACCATTCCCTCTTCACCCCATCTCCCAACTTCTATCCCAGGTACCAGTGGTGAAATCCGCTTACCTTCGCTACCGGTTCGGGAATGGGTGTGCATAGCATGTGTGCGCTTCTTATGCACATGCACAGAACCTTCGCATGCACAGATGGTAAAAAAAGGGGACATAATGATGTCCCGGCAGGTGGGTGGAGCCTCCCACCACCGGTGCTACTGGTTCGGCGAACCGGAGAGAACCAGGGGGATTTCACCGCTGCCAGGTACCATTATACTTCCCTGATGCCCATTCCTTGCCCTCATCTTCACAAAATCCCACCCCTACAGCTATCAAATCTGGGCTAGAAAAATTCTGATGTGGTTCTTTTTCCCAGTCCATATTTCATGGCAGCTAAGAATTTGAGTTAGAGTTTTTGTATCTTTTTGCTACGTTGTCTAGTGGGCATCCAGATTTTTGGAGCCTCAACATTTTTGAAGCCTGATTATGGGGTCAAAAGAATAATAGGATAATAGTACAGAATGAAGGATGAAGCAAAGAAGGGAAAAGCTCTCATGCTACTATCACATCTGTGCACCCTACACTTACAAGAGGAGCTCTTAGAGTCTCTGGTGGTTTTTTGATGGATTGTTCTTAATTGCTGTCTACTTCTTTTTGGTCTTCTCCTTCCTGAATGAAGAAATGAGAGGGGAGGAGCATAAGCTTACAGTATCATGTCTATGGAGATTCTCAGTCATCTAGGTCATGGTTGTCCCAAAGGTGCTTTTTTCAAGAGGCAACTGGAGTTTCTGGTTTTTCTTTGAAGACGTTCAGCTTCTCATCCAAGAAGCTTCTTCAGAACTTCAGAACTGAAGAAGATTCTTGAATGAGAAGCGAAACGTCTTCAAAGAAAAACCAGAAACTCCAGTTGCCTCTTGAAAAAAGCACCTTTGGGATTTATAGTATTGTATACGACGGCAAAGATCTCCTGCCCAAAGAGATACAGGACATGTTCACCAGTGGTGGAATTCAAATTTTTTTACTATCGGTTCTGTGGGCATGGCTTTGTGGGCGTGGTGTGGCTTGGTGGGCATGGCAGGGGAAGGATACTGCAAAATCTCCATCCCACCCCACTCTGGGGCCAGCCAGAGGTGGTATTTGCCGGTTCTCCAAACTACTCCAAATTTCCGCTACCGGTTCTCCAGAACCTGTCAGAACCTGCTGGATTTCACCCCTGATGTTCACTCTGCTGCCTTCTAGCTGTCTTTCGGTGTGCTCATCTCAGCTCAGTTCAGATGACAGTTTTGCTTTGGGGCCCAGAGAGCTTTAATTATTTTCCCACTATAAAAACTTCCTGTTAATAAAAGTTTCACTCCAACCCTGGCATGTTTAAGGCATTCACAAATTGCTTTATTTTTGTAAGTTAAGGAAAACAAGACACTTGAGATTGCAAGCCTATTGCACAACTCTAAACGTCAGTGTAGTGATCCTCCAATATTACTCATGTTTTTTTTCTAAATGTCCCAGATTACGAGAAACAGGAACTGGGGAAAATTTTACAAGTTCCCAGATTCCCAGATAAGGAGCCTTGGTGGTGCAGCGGACTAAACTGCTGTTAAAGTAGCACTTAGCTGCCAGCTGCCTGCAATTACTGTGAGTTCAATTCTCACCAGGTTCAAGGTTGACTCAGCCTTCCATCCTTCCGAGGTAGGTAAAATGAGGACCCGGATTGTGGGGGCAATAAGATGACTTTGTATAAAAAAGAACACTGCTTGTGGGGGCCAAAAAGCCCTACTAAACAGGTATATATAAAAGTATGAAGGCTATTGCTTAATGCATTGAAAACCGCCCTGAGTCTCCAGAGAAGGGTGGCATATAAATCGAACTAATAAATAATAAATTTAGATGATGGTTCGTCATAAATGTTTAGCTGCATGCAGAGGTTTTCCCTGTGGTGCCTTTCTAACTGGTGGGCTGGCACTGCACATGTGTTTGTGGGGATCAAGGGGATACCCACACACCTTTCCAGAGAGAGGGGGGCACAAGAGGTGTTGGAGGAAAATTGTTCCACACAAAACCTATCCCATGTGATGGAAAAGGCAGTGTCCCGGTTGGATCCAAAGCATAAAGCAATGTTAGCACCAACCCACTGGTTTTTATTGCTTTTTTTTTTTAAGAGGAGGAAAACATTCTTATTCCCACATTTCGATATTCATATGACCAGTTTGTAGAAATATGTTTAGGGATGTGATCTGTCTCTAGCCATTTTACGGTTTTCAACCAGTATGTGTGCCTGCATAGGAAAGAAAATCACTTTCCCCCATGGCTGTGATCACAAAACATGCTTAATCATGCCAGAGAAAGAGCTGGTGTGTATCTATCTATCTATCTATCTATCTATCTATCTATCTATCTATCTATCTATCTATCTATCTATCTATCTATAGATAGATATATATAGATATATAGATAGATAGATAGATAGATAGATAGATAGATAGATAGATAGATAGATAGATAGATAGATAGATAGATATAGATATATATATTTGCATGGCCTGCTAAGCTGGGTTCATTTTAACTTTGCCTAGGTTTTGTGTGGCTTAGCCTGTTGTTTAAACTCAACTTCTTTAACTGGTTTATAGTTCAATGGATTATGCAAGTCATAAAAATTAAATAGGTTGTTGATAATCAGATAGATGGAAGATGGATGGATGGATGGATAGATGATAGATAAGCTAAATGTCAACACAGAGAATCCAGTTTTACTGCTAAGAAGCCTAAGACGTAAAGCCTAAACATAATTGAGGTACCTGTGCACTACTATGGATAGGTTGTTAAGATTACAAGAAAGCTGTTATTAGCTATTGCTAGTAAACACGATTAATGTGTTTTACTTGAGCTTGATTCCTATAGTAAATGCTAATTTACAATAGCACAAACTAGCAACAATCATATAGCAACAACTTTCCTGAACTCAAGACTAATTCTAGCATCTCATGGTGCAGAGTTTGGTCCAGAAACATCTGTTGATCTTTCAGGCATTTTAGAAAAAGAAAAGTGCTACAGAGGGAAGTAATGGCTGTCCTCCAGCTATTTTTGAAGAGACGTTTCCCAAACTTACAGAATTCTGGTAGATAGATTTCCTTTTTTTTTTTTTTTGGTCACTTGGAATAGAAGAGGAAACTGGCAGCATGTTTCTTTGTTTTACTCAACTTCCCAGTTCAAAAACTTTACAAGTGGCTGCATCAGAATTCCATGGGTTACACAAAATGTCACTGCTTCACTCTTTTTACATGGGATATTTCTCTTCCGATGGCATGTCAGGCAAAGAGAAATAGGTGAAAAGCAGCTGCCACATTACTTTCTCACACTAGTTGAAAATATCAGACTATTGATTTGAACATCGACTGGTATACCAGAACACCAATGTCTTTATGCCTATAAGGAATCCATGTAAAGCTTAAGGTGTATCTCTCAGAGCAGTCAGGCTTTATGTGGCAAAATTCTTTATCCTAAACCTACCAAAAATCTCAATTTGCAGAGTACATTTCAAAACAGTCAACGTTTTTTTATTTTGCAGAACAAGGAGAGTATTGTACAAGTTGAGCTTTGCTATCTGTAACTGTAGCAGGGAGCAAGGGAGACAAAGTGTTCTTCACTGATACCGTACAATCTTACGAATCCTCTCACTCCTCCTCTATCTGAGTGCTGGGGGTGGGGGGGCTGGATTATCCAGAGCTGAGGTGGCGCAGTGGTTAGAGTGCAGTACTGCAGCTACTTCAGCTGACTGCTAGTTCAGCAGATCAGCGGATCAAATCTCACCGGTTCAAGGTTGATTCAGCCTTCCATCCTTCCGAGGTGGGTAAAATGAGGACCCAGATTGTTGGGGGCAATATGCTATTTAGTATACTGTCTTTGGTGTAAGCCGCCCAGAGTCCTCGGAGAGTGGGCGGCATAGAAATACGAAAAATAAATAAATAAATAAATAAATAAATAAATAAATAAATAAATAAATAAATAAATAAATAATAAATAAATAAATAAAGTTCCTCCAGATAAAAGGGCCCACCCAAGCAGGTTGTAGTGGCACAGTGTGATGGAATGTTGTTCGGATTCCCAGGAGCATGTGAGTGCATTCCAGAGAAGCAAGAGACAATACAGTTTAGATCATTTATTTGAGAGAAAGAGGGTGAAGATATCTCCTCCTCAATAGTTACCAGAATATATGTTTTATGGTGCAAGAAGTCTGCTTTAGTTTTGGCCAGATGTCTGTCTGTAGATGAGGAACAGTAAAGATGCCTGCTTAGAAGAATCTCAACAGGTCTTTCTTGCTTTTTTGGAACCTGACACACGTTCTTGGATGAAGAGATGCCTGGAATCTGGACAGGCAGAGAAGGAAACCTCTCTTTCCCAGGGATAAAGTTTTAATGGAATGGCTCCAGTTTTTACCTTCATACCCAGAGTTAACTGTCCAAAGAGTTTTAAAATCTGCAGTTACAGCTTATAAACCCAAAGCAGGAATGATCAAGGAAATGGTTTTCATTTTACTAAAAGGATAGTTGAAGTTAATGTTGTATAAAACTGCTTGTCTGAGTTAGCCATCTGAGCAAAAGAAACAAACAGGGAGTAGGCTAAGATATTAAACTACTCAAAGCTGAGCTAACAGGGCTTCAAAGAAATAAAGGATCACCCCCATGACTAATATTCTCTACCAACTTTTACCTTGCTTTTCCAATACTCCCATGGCATTGTAGGTTTAGGCACTTAATTCTTAGCTCCAGTCGCATATTGGTTTTCTCTAGATTCCTGTTTCCTGCAGGAGCTTCCAGCCAATACTCACGGGGAACAAAGACATCACAGGAGGGGAGCCATGTTGCTCTATGGTTGCCCAAAATCAGGAGGAGTCTGGGAGCAGCTTTTCAGTGTAAGACATTTAATTAACAGGCATAAGTTTTTTTATAAACTGTACTTCACTTCATTGGATGCATAGAGTGGTTAAACCAACACCTCGTCCTGGCTGAGATTCTGTATCAGTGTAGGTGTTCTCCTTCTAATGAAGGGAACTGTAGTTCATGAAACTTATGCCTTTGAATAAAATGTGTTAGTTTGAAAAGCTGCTCCCAGACTCCTCCTGATTGGGGGAATTAAGGAACTCTTCATTTGCTTTCCTCTTGAATCTCCTACCCTGCCCATCTCTCACTGGAAAGCACATTGGCTGTATCAGTGGTGGGTTGCCCCTGGTTTGGACCGGTTCGCAAGAACCGGTAGTAAAACCGGCGGGAGGCCCCGCCCACCACCCCGGATGTTGTCATTGGCAATCTGTGCATACTACTTCCAAACCGGTAGTAAAGGTAAGTTGAACCCACCCCTGGGCTGTATCTTGACAGTCCCGAAACATCCCCTCAACTGATCATTCAAAACAAAGAACCCCATTAATTCTCCGTAGTAATTGTGGCTTTTCTACCAATGGCAATCTGTTATATCAGGCAGCCTTTGAAATCTAGCATGATATGTGCTGGATAAATAATTATGCCTGGTCCAGCTGTAGTTCCAAACTTTGCTGGGTGTTCCTGTGGTTGTTCCATACAATCTTTCCAGCTCTACTCTCCTTTGATGCTTGAAAACTTGTTCCCTTTGGACCCACCAAAGCCAAACTCTGCTTTTTCTGGCTGGGATTTAATTCCTGTTATCCACTTTCCCCAGAGAGCTTTTTTACAGAGCCCTGAACTGTGTGTACAATCCCCTTTATAGCTAGTGAGTCAGAGGCTGGAAAAGGGAGAATCCTGACTCATGTCTTCCAGGGAATTGGAGAGACTGGCATTGGCCTGGGATAAGATCTTTCTGTTAGGCTATGGGACGGTCCTGTCCTAAAAACCTGTGAGGGACATTCAGGGATGACTTTTAGCATCCCTGTAACAGATCACTGAACATCTCCTGTGGTTTGGCTTTGGTCCTATTTATGCCGCAAAATGACACAAGCCACATGTGGCCTGAAGCCAGAGCAGCTTGGACATGAAGGATCTGCTGGAAACCAATTGGTGAAGCAAAGGAGCATTTTGCTTAAAATTATCTCAGAAAAGCTCACATTTATTCATTTTCAGAAATGGTTATTGAAGATACCCATTTTAATTTTTAGAATTTATATATATATATATATATATATATATGCAAAAAATTAAAATCTCGGGTGTTTTCCCGCGTCATTGTAAATAAGTTGGTTAAAATATTTAAAATTCTGGTTAAAATCCCAGTTTAAAATCTTCTAAAAATCCTTACAGAGCACTCTGCAAGGTCTTTAAAACCTCAGCTAAAATCCTACCAGTGACTTTAAAAGTTTTTCTTATAGCAACGTTTCGACAGGCTCACAACCCTGTCATCTTCAGGCTCTGTTTCATTTAGAAGCAATGTAAGGATTTTTAGAAGATTTTAAGCTGGGATTTTAGCCAGAATTTTAAACATTTTAACCAACTTATTTACAATGACGCGGGAAAGATTTTAATTTTTTGCATATGCACACCCGCGAAAACTTAAGAAGACATATATATATATGTCTTCTACTGCTACTACTACTACTACTACTACTACTACTACTACTACTACTACATTCATGCTTGGAATACCTCAGTGCTTCTGCATTGAAAGGATTGAATGGCGACATTATAATTGCCCAGGGAATGCCTGATTGGGGACTCCTTTCATGTCCCTATTAAATTGTCTCCAAAATGGTACCTATCTATCTACTCACAGTTGATTAGGTTGTTATTGTTTACATGATGGCAGCCTTAAAAATGCTTCCCAATTTATCATTGGGTTTGTTTGGTTGATCTAATTGATTTTATTTATAGACTTGTGCATCGTCTTGTGCATTGTGTATAGGTGTATAGGTCATTACCCAGCTTGTATCCCCAAGTATGGTAGCTTGTAAATCTCTAGATTAGATACATAGCTTGCATAGAATGGTGTAAGCATGACTGGGGTCAATTGTCTGAATCATTAGCAAAGAATGCTGCATTTCGTATGGGTATAATCAAGGTTGGCAATTTAGTCTAATCCTTCCCTATCTTAGTAAAAACAAAATGTGAATTTGGCAGATTATTCCTAAAAGGAATAAAATATATGAAATAACACATTAAAGAAAGGATAATATTTTTATATCTCTCAGTATAACTCTAGGCAACTTACAAAAGGCTTTACAATTAAAACCAGAATAAAACAAACTATCCAAGTTAAATATAAAAGTAGCTGCCCAATCATAAAACACTCCAGAATGCTCTAACTTTGAATGCCCAGTCAGATAGATAGACAAATAGATACTGTGGATAAACACTATAGATGGACACTGTAGATAGATAGAGGATAAAATGTCTGATCTCCTAACAGAATGATTAGAAAGTGATGGCTGGCTGGAGAATTTGGGGAATTGAAGTCCACATGTCTTAAACTTACCAAGGTTGAGAAACACAGATCTAGATGTTGCAAAGGGTGAATGTTCTCACCGCTATTGTAATATGATGGAAAAATGGAAGCTCATTAGCTGTTGTGTTGTAGCCTAATGAGTCTATTCAATTCTTCTCCCAGGGAAAGGACGGATTTGGATGGATGATGTGGCCTGCAAGGGAACGGAAGATAGTCTTCTCCAATGTAGCTTTTCCAGCTGGGGAAAAACAAACTGCGGGCATGCTGAAGATGCTGGAGTGAAGTGCTTGAGGCAGTAATAGGACAAATTTGACAACCAACGAGTGAACAAAGGACTTACTGGAGAAGAAATTATGAGACTTCAGAAGTTGCTAGCAGATACTGTGCTTTCTTATTGCCAATGCTATCAAAAAGGAACAGCTAAACTTCTGCCTTTGTATGTCTCAGGAGCTACAGTAGAAACTACTGTAATTTTTCTATCCAGCCTGTAACGCTACCGGGGGAGGCGCCATTTCATCCTTTTCCAACTTATATCCTCCATCTTTCCTAACGTATACAACAAAGTTACAGGAAGCCAAGCCACTTAAGCCTTCCATTCGTTACATAGAATTTGAATAGCAAAGGTTGCCGAACGTATTATTGCAAGCTATGTGTGATGCAGCCATCAAACCAGCAGGACAGCTCCGTGGCTGAAGATATGCTATACAGGAAGAAGCTGAGCAGCTACTGATGTAATAACCTGTTTGCTTAGCAAGCTGATATGATTGTCGCATTCTGAATAATAAAAATATTTGAGATGTTCTGTATTTCTCTGTGTTGCACAAAAAAAAAAAGTTCTTCCTTTTACAAATCTATATAGGATAGGAGGGGGCCTACATATGAAACAGTGCAGTATTTAGCATAACAGTAAAAACTGTACTGTAATTATAAAAGTCAGGGACGGATCCCTTGAGGTTTATGTACATGCTGAAATGTACAATTCTTTTGTCAGGGAAAGAGATGGTAGATCATGCTGATAGAACATATATCGTGAATTGCGTGATATTTGCGATACAGTGGCAGTATACATGAGCTCAAAACAGTGTCAGTGGCCAGTGGAAACGGGCTCCCAGAAGTCATTTTCCATAGATTGCAGAATTATACAGAGCCTAGAATAGGAATCAATCTATCACATTTAATAACAAACTCTCATGCACTTCAGCACTCACTTTTTCTTTACAAAAAATAACATGCATTCAACTAATCTCAGAGTCGATTTATCACTGATTCCTCAGACACATTTTCATGCAACCCTTCCTCCCAAATCTTTCAGAATAGGTTATAAAGCAGAAAGTGGTAATAGACAATTTGAAACTTTGGAACAGAAAAGCCTGTTCAACCCTTGCAAAATATTTGCAAAAGTCAACCTTAGACATGTGTAGCTAAGAGAGTTATTCTACTGTTCCTTTCTTAAAATGTTGACGCTTAGACGTTTTAAACTCTCTGTTGTATTGTTTAAGATCTAGTAATACTATGAAAACTGTATCTGCTGCCAACAGTGCACTCTACAGCTTGGTGGCTTGGAGATGTGTAGATGTGATGTGGAGACTAGCTGGCGGAGAATTTTGGGAGTTCAAGTCAGTCTTCAAGCCATGAAGGTTAAAAAACACTCTTGTATAGAAACTCAGCAGCATGGTAACTTAGGCCTCAGGCTAGTATCACTATTTGATACAAAATTATGAATGGAAGAAGTATATTAAACAAACTGTTTAAGTCAATGAGTAAAATATTTCTTTTCAAACGGAAGAACATTGTTTTAAAAATACAATTCTGGAGATACTTGTCTGTTGCACTTCTAGAAATAATAGAAGTTCTCCATGGCTTTTCACTTTAACTCCAGCAATCCCTTACAGCAAATAATGGACAATAGATATGCTTTACCTCAAAGGTCCCCTAATGTTTCCAGGATGATTCAAATGTTTAAAAGTTTGCTTCTGTTCTTTCTAGTCATAATTTGCTTCAAACTTTCCAATACTGGACTCTTTAAAAAAACTCTGTTTTTGTCAGCTATCTGCTCTGGGTTTCAAGATTTTTCCCAGTGGTGAGTTCCATAACCTGGAAGTTTTGGGTTTTCCTTAACCATCAGTTGTGCTCCATTTGACCATCAGCTCCGATCTTCCTCCAAATTATTTCTGATTTTCTCAAGTTGATTCTTTCTTGCAATAGGTTAAGTAAACACTTTAAAGCGGAGTGATATGCAGAGAAGATACCATATAATATGCTTCTATCTATAGTTTTTCCCTAACCTTTCTATAGAACCACCAAGATGTCCAGTGCAAGGAAAGTAAATTTATTTATTTATTTTATTTAATTTATATACCGCCCTTCTCCCGAAGGACTCAGGGCAGTGAACAGCCATAATAAAAATGTGCAAAATAGAATTTAAAAACAGATTAAAATAATTAAATCATAGGCCAAATTTAAAACTCTCATTTTAAAACCAATTTTAAAACTCCATTAAAACCAAATTAAAATCATTTAACTCATTTAAATTGAGTTTGCATAGGAAGAGGAGGAGGAGGAGGAGAGACACCATTGCTCTGGTGCAGTTCCTTCTCCTCCATTTCTTGGTAGTTGTTTGCTAGCATTTGAACTTGTAAGGCCTAGTTCCACTTTCAAAATATTTTCCTCCTGAACATTCCCACCTGCTGGACATTCACTCAATTAAAAAGGTTTCAAGATATAATTGTTCATTCTCTGCTCCTTCGGATCTGGAGGCAGGAGGCTTAACCGAAGCAATTGTTGCAGGTGTTGGCACAAACAAACTACATCATCAACCCATCCCCTGAAGCACAAACTAAGAATTGAGCTTGTTTTTTAAGATAACTGGTCTTGATTAGAGAAGGGGACTAAGCGCTGTTTGGCTGGAAGATGTAGCCTTTTGTTAAGATAAACAACTGATGCTTTTATGAAATGCAGAGCAAAACAGGGCCTTGGGTTTTATAAACATTTTTGCAACCTTTGTCCCCCAGGGAGGCTAAAAGTTTGGAAAGATTCATAGGGTGAGTTTTGCATTTTTTAAAAGAAGTGTTGTGTTACAACCACAGAATTGTAGATTTTTACCGTCTCTCAGTGTTTGTTTTAGACTGTAGCAGTTTGGAACAGCTTTCTTAAAAGTGTCTTTCAATCCTGAATTATTTTAAAAATTATTTACATTTTTTAAAAAAAAACTTGAACGTGAGCTGGTGACGAATTGAGTCATTCCGTGTAGGCTACTGAAATCCATCCCAGTTGGGTGGCCAATACATTTAAATAAATAATATAGACATATATATTTATAAAACCATTACATACAGACATGGGGAGGGAGCATAACTTCTTGATCTCTATAAATTCATTATAAAATCTAAAAAATAGAAGCACTACTGCAACCTTTTTGCTATTGCGTGCCGGGAAAGGGGTGAGTGGGAGATGTTCACACACGTGCATGCCCACACCCATAATTCTATGCGCCTGCCCTGAGCACGCAACCCCCTCCCCCCCGCTCCTGGCACGTGATGGCCCAGTAGGCCCATTTTTCTTTCTTACCTGGCTCCAGATCTTCTCTATGCATCTGGGAAGGGCGAAAACAGCCTTTCCCATTCCCTTGGAGGCCTGAAAGGGCCCATTTCCCAACTTCCGGTGGGACAGGAGTGATGTTTTTTGCTGTCCCCAACCTCCAGAGCCTTTTTAGGAGTCTCTGGAGGCTGGGGACAGCAAAAAACGTCACTTCCTGTCCCATCGGAAGTTGGGAAATGGGCCTTTTCAGGCCTCTGGAGGGCCTCCGAGGGAGTGGGAAAGGCTGTTTTCGCCCTCCGCAGATACACAGAGAGGATCTGGAGCCAGGTAAGAAAGAAAAATGGGCTTTCCCCGCCCACCCCAGGCCCTCCGGAGGCAGGAAACAGCCTGTTTCCCTACTTCTGGTGGGCCCAGAAGGCCTGAAAATCAGCTGGCCGGTGCATGCATGTGCACTAGAGCTGAGCTGGCGTGCCCACTGATACGGCTACGTATGCCACCTGTGGCACGCGTGCCATAGGTTTGCCATCACAGCTATAGGCTAAAATCATAAAATCACATGGCTGGAAGGGACCTTGGAGGTATTCTAGTCCAATCCCCTGGCCAGGCACGAGTCCTTATAGTATTCTAGACAAATGGTTGTTAATTTTTTCTTGAAAACCTGCAGCAATGGAGCACCCACAAACTCTGAGAGGCAAGCTATTCCACTGATTAATTGTTCTCAATGTCAGGAAATTCCTCCTTATTTCCAGATTGCTCTCCCTCTGACAAGCTCCACCCATTGCTTCTTTTTCTGTCCTCAGGTGCTTTGGATAATAAATCAACACCTTCTGTCCTGTGACAGTCCTTCAACTATTGGAAGACTGCTCTCGTGTCTCCCTTCAAGCTTGTCTTCATTAGGCTAAACATACCTATGAAATGAATCAGTTGTCCATGGTTCAAACAAAATTTTTTTAATTCTGCACGCTTCCTCAAATGACATTAACTATCAAGCCACCCCACCCAGCCCTGCTTCCTTCTTTTCCTGCTTTATCGGGTGCTACTCAGAGTCTCTGGTTCAGAGTGGATGAGATCACTTTGGGTCTCATAATCACTATGGCGCTCATGTTGGCCATGATGGTGGTGGTGGTGGTGATGATGACATCGGCATTCCCCATGACTCCGATGGCTTCGATGGTACTTCTCCTTGTTGTTCCGGCGAATTTTGCTATCAGTGAAAGCAGCCACTTGGATGGCCTCTGCTACTGCCATGGCTTTCCGAGCTTGGGCACAATCATATTCTGCCTCTGCAGCTTGCTGGTAGGCCAAACTAGCAACTTTGGAAACATAGGACAATAGGTTGTCCTCCCGAGACTGAGCTACTTCTGCTGATTCTTTAGCTTCTTGAGCTATCTTCTGAGCTTCTAAGGTTTCTTTCTTAGCTTCTGCAGCCTCTATTTTAGCATGGGCTACTTCCAGCTTGGCCTGGATGGTTTCAGTAAGAGCCCTAGTAGTTTCTTTCCTGGATTCAGGGTCCTTACACCTCTGAGAAGAAACACAAGAGCAAACAACTCAGGAGAAAATACTTTGTTCACCAATTCTCCATCCCTCTTATTCATGCAGAAACAGCTCCTATCACAACTAAGGTGGTGCTTTCTTCCCTTTCAAATCTAAAACAAATTTATTAAGCAAATAGCAATAGCACTTAGACTTAAATACCACATCATAGTGTTTTACTACACTCTCTAAGCAGTTTACAGAGTCATCATATTGCCCCCAACAATCTGGCTCCTCATTTTATCCACCTTGGGAGGATGAAAGACTGAGTCAACCTTGAGCTGGTCAGGATCAAACTCCTGGCAGTGGGCAGGAGTGCATTCTAACCACTATGCCAACACTGCTAATATGGGGCGCTTATGCTGGACCCTTTCAACACAGGCAAAAAACACTTAGCTTTATGGCAGACATTTATGTCATCATAACCATGCTGAATCCACTTGACATTCACCATTTGATTACCCAGTATTTCACCTAGGTTTGGGTTAAACATTTGAATTGATGACTGAAATTTATGGGGGATTAAAACAAATCCTCCAAAAACAAGGTTACTGTTAGATTAGAGGGTAAGCCAATAATTGCTTTGGAGAGGAGAGGAATTTGGGGAGTGGATTCTTTTTAAATTATGAACTTTCTGGTTAAAAGCCGCATTGTCCATTTTACACCTCCCCAAACCTGATACAAAGTGGTATACCTGAAGGCACTGATAGTTTTGGTCTGTTATACTTTGATTCATATCATTCCTTTGATGTTAATGAGGATAAGATTAACAGTGATTAAATTGAGCACCAAGATCAGTAACTGCAAATACCACCAAGCAATATGGAATATAGTAGGTGAAAAATGGATCCTGGAATTCAAAGAAGAGTAATAAATGTCATATGAGAATTAAAAATAAGAAAGATGGGCTGGAGGAAAGTGGGATTTCTGTAATTTCTTTTCTCCCTGGGCTAGAGTGTGTGCATCTCCATGTGTTTGTATATAAGGAGCCTTGGTGGAGCAGCGGACTAAAGTGCTGTTAAGTAGCACTTAGCTGCCTGCTGCCTGCAATTACTGCCTGCAATTACTACGAGTTCAAATCTCACCAGGCTCAAGGTTGACTCAGCCTTCCATTTTTCCGAGGTAGGTAAAATGAGGACCCGGATTGTGGGGGCAATAAGCTGACTTTGTATAAAAAGAACACCACTTAAGGGGGGCCGAAAGCTCTACTAAGCAGGTATATACAAAAGTATGAAGGCTATTGCTTAACGCATTGTAAGCCGCCCTGAGTCTCCAGAGAAGGGTGGCATATAAATCGAACCATTAAATAAACAATAAATAAATAAATGTCACTCTGAGTCTTTCAATCTTACTAAATCCTTCCTTCTGCTGAGCATACAAGCCCTCCCCCTTTGAGAGTATATTCCCCAGCACAGCTCTCATTGTTCCTCCAGAGTAAACCAAATCCACTGAGATTGAGGCTGGGATATTTGAAGGAATCACCTATCACTCTCAAAAAGAAAAGGACAAGAGAGATATGTTTGTGTGTGGCTCCTGAAGCAGAGGTGAAAAATCCAAGCAAACAGACACAGATTCCTGCATTTGCAAAAGGGGAGAGAAGGAGGCTGATGTGTGTGCCAGACTACAAAACTATTATTTCTTTTCATTTCTTCTCAATGTTTATGCTCCATTTTGGGGAGTTTGTACAATGTGCTCTAAAACAAAGAGAGTTTGGAGCAGTTGTGTTAAGTGGGAAACAAAGAAAGCTTGATTTATGTGAGCCACATCACTTATTGAAGCAGAAAACTGGATGCAATTAATGGTTTAGAGGACGTGTGTCAAACTCATGGTGTCACGTTGCCGACATGTGATGTATCGCAATGTTTTCCTTCATGGAGTTGGGGTGGGCGTGGTCTGCATGTGATGCATCTGATCCATGGGCCACCATTTTGACACCCCTGGTTTAGAGCAAGGGTGAGGGACTATGGCCCTTTTATGATTTGTGGAATTCAACTGCCAGAATTCCTGAGCTAGCCATGCTGGCTCAGGGAATTCTGGGAGTTGAAAGTCCACAAGTCACAAAGAGGCCATTGTTGCCCACCTCTAGTTTAGAGCATCTGTCTTGAAATCAGATCCTTTCAAGAACAATTCAGACGGGGTTAGTGAGTATAAGTGCGTCGTCCATGGATTCTCCCAAGATATTCTACAAACATGAGGCATAAATGAACAAGACGAATAAATTCAAGACATATAGGCATCTTGATTCAAAAAGCTCACCAGTTGTTCTCGCGCTTCTTTGAGAAATGAAATTTCAGTCAACAGAGTCCCAATTTCAGAGACAAGTTTATCCTTGGACCTTAAAAAAAAGAGAGAAGGGAAAAAGAACACTTGGTGACTGCTGTTTCTCAGAGATTCACCTCTTCGGTTGTAGATTTGCTACTGACACTGACCTCTTGCAGTCATCCACATTGTCTTTTTCTGGAAAGGAAAAAGGCTCCATCAGTCAAAACTCATAGCATTGCTTTTGAATTTTCATCAAAGGAAGTTAAAAAGAAGGTATCTGATTTCCCTAAACCAGCTTTTTCCACTGTTTTTTGGGTGCAGTGGTGGCTCCCCATTGCATTTATGATTTAGTATCTAAATCAGTATCATTTAGTATCAAATATCACAAATGTGATATTTAGTATTACATTTATAAGAAGTATCTTTTCATAAATTGGCTGTCCTAATGGGTAAAGCCAAACACAAAACACCGGTTTATCTGAAACAGGCTGCAAGACTGCACCTTGCCACCCTATTGGGCATCTCTGTGATATTCACTATCAATCCTGTTGTACCTCTCTTTTATTTTTGGTGAAGGCATCTGTTTCTTTACAGCAGCACTGGATTGCATCAACCTATTATTTTTTATTTTCTAAAAAGTAATGGTTCTTAGTTTTCATCTGAAATTGTGGAAATAAAATTGATTGTGGAGAGGGTGGTGTTTTGCTGCATGCCAGATTCTTTTCTAATATTTTTCTCTGCAAGATAAATGATACTTTAAAATAATAATAAAAAAAATAGAGTGTAGGAGGCCAAAGTGGGGGTGTGGGGAGTTTCACAAGCATATTGTTGGCAATAGTTGCAACACTGAAGATCACAACAAGTGAACAATTACTAAATAATAACATAATGAAGGGTCAACCTGGTTTGCCCAATTTCCAAGAAGATAAGCCTAAATACTTGGCCCACTAATGCTTGGAACTAATTTCTGAGTTGTTCAATAGTCAGTGGTCATATACGTGAAATACAATAAAACTGGTTGTAAAACATTTAGCTGATTATGAGGTTGACTGTTTTATGAACACTTGAAAACACCAAGTTATGCCTGAAGCAGTGGTGGGTTGCCCCCGGTTCAGACCGGTTTGCAAGAACCGGTAGTAAAACTGGCGGGAGGCCCCACCCATCGCCCCAGATGTCATCATCAGCGATCTGTGCATGTGAACCGGTAGTAAAAGTAAGTAGAACCCACCCCTGGCCTGAAGGTGTCTTTTTTATGGAATCAAAATAGAGGAAAGCTTTACCCTTATTTTGCTGCTTCAGGAAGACAACCTATAAAAGAGACACAAAAGTTTCATCCAGATGGCTTTTCCTGTTACACTGGACATTGCCAACTCTGACAATAGACCAACTAGTAATATACAACCTACCCAGCCACTCCACTCACTTTGAATCTTGACTTGCCAAACTGACAATAATAATAATAATAATAATAATAATAATAATAACAACAACAACAACAACAACAACAACAACAATCCAATAGCTTGCATAATCCTACTTCCTTATTGTCTCTCAAATATATATATTTTAGGTACAGTATGTATATATGTATGTATGTATGTATTTATGCGTGTATGCATGTATGTAATATTACAATCATACCCTGCTTTTTCTGTAGGGATTCGAACTGATGTACCAAGGATTTCTCCTCATTATCTTTAAAAAATCCTCTGAGCTAAGATCCTAGGAGAGTGGGGGAGGGGTGTTCTTCCTCCTCCCCCCTCCCCCCTCCCCCTCCCCCTCCTCTATTGTCAAAAATTCTGCTAGCTTTCTCTTCTGACCCAAGTCAAAGGAATAATGATAAATCTCCCTCCCTTTCCTCCCTTTCTTTTTTTTTTGCCCACTGGTAGTTATGTCAGATAGGAAAGTCTGAGGTATCAATTTGAAGGGTATAACACATGTCCTCAAAGACCCACCCACAGAAATGAAAGCAACTGCTTCTTATTTTCATAGCCTAGGTGGCAAATGTAAAGAAGGAGCGGTTATGGTAAATATAGTTTGAACAGAAAGCCAAGCCATCACCATGATCAGAGTAGAAGAAAAGTTTGAGATACACAAAGGAATTTAGCTTCTTTCCAGAAAGGAAGTTAGTTTCATTTCCAACCAATTTTAGTATAAGAAACAAGAGTTTAAGGAGGAGCCCTTACTGAGGAAGGAAGAAGTTCATTTATTCCTTGGGTTAGAAACAAAGACCTGATCATTCCTACCTAATCCAAAGAATTCATGAATGAATGAATGGAGTGTGTGTGTGTGTGTACAAAAAAACAAAACTGAAACACAAAGAAATAGAAATGATAAAGATTATGAGTTAAATGTATTGCATTGTTTTAACCACATCACTGTGTTTTTTTACGATGTGTGCAAATTATATATTGTTACATTCTCCTACCACAGTCTCTGCTCGTTTTATTATAGATAGAATAAAGCAACAAAATGAGGAGGATGGAAGCCATAGAAGATGGGGATAAAATTGTACGTTTGTTTCAGTTCAGTTATAGGTTTAGTTTCTAGGTTTAGTTTCAATAAGAGAACTTAAGCACTACATCTTACATTAGTTTACAGAAGAGCAACACTTACAGCATTTTTCAACTGTTGGTTTTCTACCAGCACCTTCTTCAACTGAAAGATAACAGAGAAAACACAGAGTGAGCCATTTCTGGAGGCTTTTCCCTTCCCCCCCCTCCCTTGGTCATCTTCTCTTAAAGCTGTGAGAACTCTACCAGCTGAACTGTGGAGAAAGAGCTGATTGCCAGAGGTGCAACCATAGCTGCAAATGACCCCTGCTTTTGATGATTTACTCACCCACACAACTTAGTCTGTTTTTAACCTGGGCTGGATTAGTACCCAAAACACAGTACCACAATGGTGGGACACTAAAACTCAATAAATGCTGAAGGAGAATTAAAAGATTAAAAATTCACTACTATACTAAATTTAACTTTTTAATGATTTATTGAATACCAAACAGCAGTAAGCAATATCAGCAAATTATTTACCTATATTTAGGTAGATAGAAAAATGCAAATTTTAAACACTTTTAATGCATTTTAATACAATTGTTATAAGGGAAAAATTCAAACACAAAAATTTAAAGTTGAGTCTAGCAGAGAAAGAGGCAATAAGGGTGAGGGGGAAATGTGGTGCCCTCCCTTTCCTTGGTATCCTTTTCTTGACGGTTAATCCAGGGCCGGGTTGACCCAACCATTTTATCTCCCCTTCCTATTTATAGGAACACAGATCAACAGTCAAATCATCCTGTTCTATCTTTCCCAGAGAACTAAGCCCTTACTTCATGGGATGCCTCAATCTAACTTCAGGAGCTACCGTGAATGTAAACCAAGAATCCAGAACTTTCATTGGCTTTAAAGCCACTTCAGGCTTTGCATGACTTGTCAAGTAACAAGCTCACTGTATTGCATGGTCGGCAGTGGTGGGTTGCTCCCGGTTCGGCCAGGTTCGGCCGAGCCGGTAGCGGTGACGCTATTACATCACCGAACCGGTTCTCTTTCTTCGGGAGCTGGGCCCTCCCGCCCGCCCCCGCATTATTCTAACCTTATATTTCTTCTTTTTTTGCCCATCTGAGAGGTGCAGCAGAGCGGATTGCCGCACCTCAGCTGGGCAGATTCACAATGTGCTTGCGCAAAAAGAGAACCGGTAGTAAAGCCAGTTAGAACCCATCCCTGATGGTCGGGATCCATTTTAAGAGGTCAAATAAGTGCCTCAAGCTTCTAAAATGCTGACCTCTGATTTGCTTTTTAATACCCTTCCAGAAGTTTTTTTAAAAATGCCAATGGGGAATAGGACTCTGGAGACTACAAATAAGATGTCAGTGAACTGCATGTTGTCCAAGAACAACCATGCTGGATACTGTATACACTTGGCTGGACTTAGCTGAAACTATGGTTTTATTTAACAGAAGGCAACCAGATGCAACCCAGAGAACTGTGCCCTAAAATGCTTGAAAAAAAAATATAAAATATGAAGTCTGCACTTACCAAACACTCCATTTTCATTGCTTTTTCTCTGAGGGGGATAAAACATTCAAGTCATTAAAACAGGGCATCAATCATTAGGATAAAGCTTCTCCCACCTTTTAGCTTCTCCCCTTCTGCTAAGATTTGAATGTAGAGATTTTTTTAAAAAAAGTTTTGCTGCTAATACACATTCACACTGCCCTTCCGCAAAATGTATACTCTACAACAGCAGATTAAAAAAGGTGATCCAATAAACCTGTTAAAAAGCAATATATGGCAATGGCTGGGGACGGTCAAATAAGTCTAGTTTCTTTCAGTGTCTCATTTTTGCTATAGTACTGGCTTTGGTTTCACTTTGTTTCTCACGTTTTCATTGATTCATTTGCCCTAGAACATAATACCTTAATTTGCAAAGGTCTAGTAGTGTTCTGTTCCCCTGCAACATTTTCAAAGTTAAGGTTCATCCTGGAAAATCCTCTATCCTTGCTACATTGAAAATTATGATATTGACTTGTTCACTTGTTATATTTATATTCCATCTTGCCTTTGGAAGTTCAAAGCAGCATACATAGCAGCCCTTCCCACAACAGCTGTCCAGCAGGGTAGGCTTGCTGGTACAGATTGGCCTCAAGTCAAATTAGTATGAAATTGATTTCCTGCTTTTCCCACCCATCCATAATTAAATTGGTATTCCTTTTGGGAAAAAAAGTTGAACTTTAACCATATCCTTTGGATACCCCTGCATAGACATGATATCATACAAAAGAGTGGAGCTCCAAATTAACCTATGGAAGATATCCCAGATTCAGTGGTTATGTTCTCATATCATACATAATCTGGTTGCTCAATTCCCCATTTACTGAGTTGTCCAATACACTGAATCATAAAATAACAAAACCAGATGGATTTACACAACACATTTAAACAGTGAATAATATCACAAAGGTCAACACTACAACCAGACTTGCATAGTATCAGAGTGATTCTTTGCACCACATCCTTACCTCTCTGAGCTCTTATCACTACTACAGCAGCTCTCTTGATCTTTGCTTGCATAGTCCATCTCTGGCTTTGACCTCCTGTCAATCCTCTATTGAGAAAAAATAATTATCAACCATGTAAGATTACATGATTAACTTCCTCAAGATTTTTTTTTTTAAATAATGGGTTGCATTTATGGTCTGCTGAAACAATGTAATAGAGCAAGAATGTAGGAAACAATGTCAGTAACCCTAAAAGGTCATTGTTTTGTTAAATGGTATCCATCAACCAAGCTATTTTAGAAAGAAGAGTTTGAAATATGTTCCCCTGCTGAACCTCTGTGCTTTGATCCAAGTGTAAACCTGTTCTGACATAGGCTTCCTTAGAAAGCATACAGCACAATCTTAGTCCCAGCAAACCTCTTTAATTCATACGGCTGTGAATTATTGTCATTCCCAGTCCGAAAGGCTTCTCAAACAGTCTTTCAAGGGAGTGTTTACAAACACCCATCTTATTTCCCTTGGAATGCTGCCAGAGAACTAATTGCCACACGCAGGGCAAGACAGAGTCAAACAGAGCTTTTCCAAAGCTTTTTCTGACCAGATGAACTAATTGCTTCCTGCAAAAGCTCACGTCCCGTTCGCTTCTCTTTTATGTTTTATGAGAGGGGCCAATCATCTCCAAGCCTTACTCCCAAGTCAACCTTGTTTTCTTAATTGTTCCTGTCTTCTGGCAGCTCTGCGCATGCACACACTGGGAACAGGCTCCTGCTGTTCTTCTGCCTCGTTGATGTCAGACTCCCGAGACTCCGGAGGCAGCAAAGAACTACCAGATGGCCTTGCCCCCCTCTCTGCCTCCGACTCAGAGCCCTCATCCGAGCCTTCCCCAGACTCCAGGACTGGCCCACATTCCTCCCCAACCTCCTCACTATTTGAATCTGCTGCCAGCTCTGCTGGCTGCTGGTGGGTCACAACAAAACCTCACAAATTCTACTTACATATAACAACAAGCCTATAACTATTGAACTTTGTCCTACTTTGATATTCCAGCAAAATTTTAAATAAAGAACCAATTCATGCAATTTGTAAACTCAAATTTCTTGGATTATGTTTAGTTACAGGCAAAAGAATTAGTCATTTAGATTGATGCTCTATTGGCTGTATTTCAGGCATTAGTGCAAGTCGTTTCCACTCCCTCACCCTAGGAACCCATCAGCTGGAGACAAGGAATCATTGGGTGTTTATGTCCTGGAGGGGATGCGAAAGGTATTGTCCAGAAACAACATGTATCCCATTAGCCTTCTTTTGATGGTGGGCTAAGTGCATTTACTGAACTTCAGTACAGTAGCCCAATCTCAGCCTTTTCCTATCTCTTTTTCCTGACATAGAAAACTGGGAGAAAATTCAGGCAAGCCTTCTTAGGAACTCTGCCAAACCTCTCCACCCTTTCCCCATATTTCATGAACACAAACAGATGGGAACCGCCCCAGTCATTCTGTGTATTGTTGTGAGTATGACATTGCTGTTAGAACCTAGATGACCTTCACAGACGTTGAAAAATAGCTACATGGAATTGGTTCAAGAAACCCTAGAGCTGAAGATTTAAGTGGGAAGGATTTTGTGTTTTTTTAAAAAAAAAATCCTGGAAAATTGTTTATTTTGTTGCCAAGGGTACTACATATAGACACTCTGAATTTGCTTTGACTCGGGGGAGTTTGACCTTTTCGTAGTATTTACAGAGGTGTGAAGCCAATGTTTTAGTGACGATCCTTTCACTGACACCAATGTGGAAATTGTATGAGAAGGTAGTTCAAAAGGGGACAAGGCAGTTAAAAACTAAGATGAATTTGATTATCCAATTTTAATGGAATGTATATTAAATGCATTGAATATCTTTACATCCTTATCTTTCACAGTTTTGCTTTATCATATTCACAATTACAATTCATCAGCAAATTCAGAGACGCTCTCAAGAAATTGTACTTTTGTTTTAAAAGTGTCATCATTGGTGCTTCGTTCTCACTGTCAGGTTTCCCATTACTTATTTTTTTTATTTTGCCTTCTACATGTTATATTATCAGATTTTGTTTATTTCTTTAGCTACACATTCAGAACAGGACTTTGCTGTTTTACTTATGGCTCTCTCCATGATGGCCTCAATGGCCTCAAAAAGCTGAAGAAGCTTCTTGGATGAGAAGTGAAACGTCTTCAAAGAAAAAACCAGAAAGTCTAGTTGCCTCTTGAAAAAGCACCATTGGGACCTCAGTGGTCTTGTTTTCATATGAGAAAGCCATGTCAATTGTAAAGATGAGAGACTGAATTTGTATAATGCTACTTACTTTCTGTCTGTCTGCCTGTTCATCCATCCATCTAATTAAGTTTGTTCAAATTATACTTACTTCAGATGTATATATTTCAATTCTTGGAATTCTCAACAACAAAGGATATCCTAGATGGAGGATTCTGAGTTTTCCACCCATCTGGAAAGTGCCAGTGTCAAGGAAGGCTAGATTTTACAAAGATGATGCTGAATGTTCTCAACTGCAGAGATTTATTATACATGAAAGCTTCCCCCCCCCCGAGTCTCAGTTTGTTTGCTCGCTTGATTCAGTATAGCAAAAAAATCTGCAGTTTATTATGTATCTCATATCTTGTCTTGACTGTAACATTAATACTGACAGATGTTGGTAAATTATCTGGATTCTGAGATTTGTTTACGTTTGGTTTCTAGGGTGACCAATTTTTCTTGCTTCAGCTTTCTCCCAACATGCTGCGTAGCAAATGGTAACTCCTTTTAAATATTTTTCACTGTTCCCCAATGGAGAGACCAAGATATATTTTCAGTCATATTTGGTTAGTTTTGTAGAATTCAGCAATATAAAATTTCATAGTTTGGATGACAGCTTCCTTTCTCAAGATGAAGATCTTATATCTCCATGGAAATAATGTAGCTGGATCTTACAGTGTGAAGTTACCTAACAGAATTGGACTTGGGCCTAAAAGTGGAGGCAGATTAAATTCACGCTGAGAACATAAGACAAAAACAAAAACAAACCTTTCAAAAATAGAGCAATTTCCATGGTTCTTTGATATGGGAAAAATAATATACAATCTTGGTCACTTAGGTTGAATAATCCTCAAAAGTCCTAGCATTGTTTTATAAGCGTATGTGGGTGTCCTTACCCTTAGTGCTTTAATTCGTGAATTAAATCTCCTCTTACAACCATGGCATAAGCCAAATATTTTTAAGGCTTAGATTCTCAATTGTAATATTTCAGTATGAATTAAATCTCCTCTTAACAACCATGGCATATGTTAAATCTTTTTAAGGCTTAAATTCTCAACCGTAAAAACGCAAGCCAAGTACAAGCCAATGTTATTGGTAGGAGAGTAATTTTAAGTGATGCCAACAGACCAGTGGTGGGTTTCAAATTTTTTTACTACCGGTTCTGTGGGTGTAGCTTGGTGGGCATGGTATGGCTTGGTGGGCGTGGCTTGGTAGGTGTGGCAGGGGAAGGATACTGTAAAATCTCCATTCCCACCCCACTCCAGGGGAAGGATATTATAAAATCTCCATTCCCTCCTGATCAGCTGGGACTCAGGAGGAAGAAAATAGATGGGGGTGGGGCCAGTCAGAGGTGGTATTAACTGGTTCTCCGAACTACTCAAAATTTCCGCTACTGGTTCTTCAGAACTGGTCAGAACCTGCTGAAACCCACCTCTGCAACAGACATCTTCTGCTCTTGCCATACTAATTAAAAAATGTCACTCATCTCATCTGTGGAAATTCTATGCAGAATGAGAATTGATGAAATTTCCTGTGCAGAATTGAAAATAAGCTATTCCTGTTTTTCATGGATACACGTTTCCTGTAAGATATAGTGAAAGGCCAGTTGCATTCTCAACAGTTAGATCTCAGCAATTGACATACCAGGTTATTATATTAAAAGCCTTGTTCTAATCTGATTATATTATATTCTTCAAAGAGTTTTGTAGTGGTAACATATATAATAATAGAATGAGCTAATTACACATTTGAAGAATTGCTCCAGATAATCTTATTAGAAAGATAGTTTGGAGGTTCACAGCCTATTTAAATGATGTGCCTATAGAGTTGTTAGGAACTTCATTAAGAAGATTAAGGGGGGAAAAAGAATGACCTTATAAAACACAGTTTAATATAATACTAAGTATAACAATAATGCTGATTGATTTAACTATTGCTATGCCAACAGGTTTTTGTGACTAGATTCTTGCAAGATTTCATCAAGAACCAAATCTATTGGAATATACTCTTAGAATAGAATAAAATAGAATTCTTTATTGGCCATGTGTGATTGGACACACAAGGAATTTGTCTTGGTGCATATGCTCTCAGTGTACATAAAAAGAAAAGATACATTTGTCAATGTTGAGAATTATATGAAATTATATATGAAATTATATGAAATTATATCTCTTGAGATTATATGAAAATAATTCAACCAACTGTAAACATTTACTTCTAAAATACTAAGTATATCTTTAGGAAATTGTCCTGTTATGTTCAGTGGGTTTATTTAATTTGTTAACTATATGAAGAAATGGAACTCTTTGAAATATGGAAAAAATACAGATAGGGTTTTTTTGGGGGAAACAGGCCACATATTTGGAATTTTGATATCATGCTGTGATTACATTCCCAGAAAGGCTACTATTCTCAAAGTGGATGTCATGGTAGGTGCCAGTTACAAAACACCCCTTTAAGAGAGTGTAAAAATAAAAATGTTAGAGGCAAGGCCTTTGCTTTACAGCGTATGATCCTTCCTTCCTTCCTTCCTTCCTTCCTTCCTTCCTTCCTTCCTTCCTTCCTTCCTTCCTTCCCTTTCAACTCACCTTGAATCTTAATTTGGGTTCATCTTGGGAAAGCGGCAAACAAATTGGAGTGAAGAATGTGCAAGAGACAAAACATGGTTGCGAGTTGCTGTTTCGAAGAGGGCGGCGGTGGCGGGTTGCTGAAGAACAACGGGAAAAGTCTTCATAGCTCTTGTAAGGGATCATTTGGAAGGGACATCTTCACTCCAAAGTCATTTTTCTTTGAAGGTTCCAGGCGGCAGTTAGTCTCCATAGCAACATCTTAGAGATGACTGACCCTTATCATTCTATTACTGGAGAGGGAGGGATCACTTGATAGATCCTAAATATAAATGAACTGCTTGATTAATTCTAAAATCAAAGATGGAGAATGGAGAACTGGAATATAGTCCAAAAAGTTTCAAAGCTTTTACTCTGAGCATTCATGAAGTACCTCTCCACTCTCCCAATTTAGTTATTGAAAATTGCTCAACATAGAGAGAGATTAAATTGGACGTTTCATTTTTGGTTTCAAAGCCTGTATCTTTTCAGGTGATCTTTGAGTTGGATTAATAACAGACTGGCTTTATAATGGATTTTCAATTCCATCAAGTGTACCAATACTCAAAATTTCATATTAATGTTTTGGTGCATTCGTTTGCCAGTCTTTATATGTTCCCAGCTTCATTCTCTTCAACAGCAAAATGAATCCACTGAAAGTAAGTTTAGAAAAATAAGTTTTGAAAGAATCAATCAGAAGATGATATGAGTTCATTGGTTTCTCTCCCATGAGGACCCAGAATGTTGGGGGCAATATGCTATTTAGTATACTGTCTTTGGTGTAAGCTGCCCAGAGTCCTCGGAGAGTGGGTAGCATAGAAATATGAATAATAAAGTAAAATAAATAAAATAAATGATGAATCAGTAAAAGAATTCAAGTGCCTCACATACATTTTCTTGGTTTCTTTAGCTTCAGTACTCTAACATAGAAAATTATATTAATAGCTGGCTTCAAATTGATCTCGCTGTAGCTTTAAAAATGCTGCAAACTTGTGGATGGAGCCAATGAGTGTCTGCTTGAAAAATATTTGATTATTTTCTCACAAGTTACTATTAACATAAATCAAGATAAAATTATGATTAAGATATTATGCTGCTGCTAGGATGGTGAATCACCATCAAAATATTATGCTGAATTTTAACTGATGATTTCTACTTTATGGGGGGGGAGTTATTACATAGGTAAAATGGTTAGAATTCTAGCTGAAAGAGGTCTACCTCCCTTGCTCTTTGTTGGCTTGCAAAGTTTTGGAGTTCAAATCAGATTCCCTGGAATGTAAAGTGCAATCTGCAGTCATTTTTCAAGCAATTATTCCTACCAAGATTTTTCCTTGGATTATATGTATCTGTTTACATTTGATTTTGGCTGATTTTGAAAAACCAAGCAGGGTTAGCCCTGGAAACAACTTAGATGGGAGTCTATCAGGAAATCCCAGGACTGTATGATAGATTGGGAAGACAGTGGGGTAGTGGGAATCCTGAAACAATGCAATTGCAAACTATTTCTATACCTTTGCGAAGACTATGAAGTCTTCAAAAGCTGAGGTCAACTTGAAGGAAACTTTACCTAATTTACTTCCCCCTTTTAAGGTGTGTCAAATTTTTCAACTTTCAATTTCTAAACATTTGGGGTGCTCAAAAGTTGGAACATGCCTTGGGGATTGTATTTTGGTTATTTTAATATAATTTAGATGTACTTGGTAAGTAACTACATAAATATAACTGTTTAACATTTTGTTTCATTTGTCCACTTATATAAATTTATTCCTTTGGTTGCTTTTTGCTTAAACTGGCAGCCTTTCCTTAAAGTCTATGTTTTGCAAAACATAGTCATTTTGCATTTTCTTCAGAGCAGTGGGTTTTTTTAGAGTTGGATTCTAGAAACTCTGGCTTCCCTTCTGGAATCACAGACAGCACACTATAAATACCATTTGTTAAGAAATTCAGTGGAAAAGAGCTATCATCTCTCTGTCAATGTGTAGAATATTGAACTAAATGATCCTTCATTTGCTCCACCAGACCTTTTTAAAAATATACTTAAAATTTTTCACCATTCAATAATCTGGATCAGAGTATAGTTATGTGTCAGACACTTAAAACTGGAAGAGGATCAAAGAACATCTTTCCCATTGAAAGAATGAGTAATCATGTACTTAATTTTAAAACAAATATGTTCGTTAAGTTTCCCTTTCATGCTGAATCCTAAACTAATCAAGCAGGCTGGCTTTGCATAGCCCACTTTCTGCAAAACAAACAATAATTAAAGTCAAAATCAAATCTATTATGTTGTGCTAATGAAACCATTATTTTTTTATGACTTAATTGAGCATCTTGTTAAAGAAAGCAAATACATGAAGTCAGCCTCTGCAGTTTTACTAAGTGAGATCAGGACCTTCTAGATAAAGGTCAGAGTGTACAGATAAGCCAGGATTGGCACATGGATGCATTTGTGATACTACTGTATTGAAAAATTTTCAGTTCTTACTCAGAAGCCCAAATATAACATTCATATTATAGTCTGAAAATATCTTATATCCTCTTCCCCAGTACAAAGAGTTTAAATCCTTTGTCCCTCTTTTCATTCATGTAATCATTCCTTCACATCCTTTCTTTATTGCTTCACCAGTAGTAGAATGGAAGGTCTCTCTCTTTCCCTTTTATGACTCTCTCTTAGCAAAAGGTTGTAACATGGATGTATGTGGGGCATTAGAAATGAAGCTATGCCTTACTTCTGAGATTACTACCAAGAGTATAACAGTTTCAAGATAAATTGCAGAAATTATCCCTTTACTAGAGTAAGGATAAAAATCAGGAACCTTCACAGTTAACCAAATATGCACACACATGCATATGTTTGCAGATTCCACATTATAATATCTATTTTCTGTTACTTTGCCTCCACAAATCATCATGCTTCTCAGAAACCCATCAAAATATTGTATTTTGATCTTTTAACCTATGTCTCCCAAATCCAGTCCTGAAGTTCCAACACAAGAGAAGGACAACAAGTTGGAGAAGGTTTTACCAAATTGGAGAAGGATGTGAGCAGCTTTCCTCTTCCCTGCGTGTTGCCAGAATTGCATTAATTATGGAGAGAGTTATTATTATATTGTGCCATGGAGAACAGAAAAAGGAATATAAAACTGAAAATGAATCTATTACCACAGATGGCTTTTGGTTTATAGCTTGTTGAGATATCTTCAGTTCAGTTCACAAAACCGTCTCTTATCCAAACAATTTAGTACTCCAATCTGGTATCTGAAGAAATGCTTGGCAACCTGTTCTAACTATGAATGACATCACACATAACATCATAAGGAGAGCAAAAGGAAAGGAAAGCTTACTAGCTTTCACACTAGGGCTGGGCAACCTCTGGTCCATGAACAAGTGGTCATCTCAGGTTGTTTGCAGCCTTCTAAAACTTCCCAGTGATATCATTGTGCCAAACTCTCTGTGACTTGGAAACTGGGGGAAAAAGGTTTTTTTTTTAAAAGTAGATTTAGCTTTAGCTTTAGCTTTAGTTGTCTATAGCAAGGTTCTTCAAAGTGGTCAATACAGACCCTTCAAGGGTTGATGGGACCATTAAGGAGTCGTGTTTGTTATAATAATTCACAGTACTATTAATTAAAGTAGTATTATTTTCATATATATGTATAATGAGAAATCACAAATAATGTAATTATTGTAATATTGGTTTCTTCATCACAGCATAGTGAGTGAGGAGCTGCTAATAATTGTTATAGGAACAAATAACACAAAGGAGGCTTTGAATGGATAGCATTACTCTAGCAAATTCTGCTGCAGTAGTATTTCATTTTCCACAGTCCCTTGTCCAGGACTTGAATGAAAATTCCATTTATTTCCATTCACATGTATCACTTTCACTTATATGCTGTTCTATTTCCAAAGCATCCAAGTGACTTGAATTAACAACACAAAATTAAAACATAGAAAACCGACAGCATAACCACCACAGCAAGAAGGCCTTGATGTGTCAATCAGCAAAATCTCCAGGTATCCCTAGATTCCCCTTCGAAGAGCCATTTTTTGTTAAACAGTCGGCTGAATAGGAAGGCTTTTATCACATTAAATGTGATCATTAGAGTGATCCAAACAGGCAACTCGTTTCTGTTACCACTGAACCTTTTCTGCATTAGTATTTACAGGATTCAACCTAATTACAGAGACCCGCAAAGGAATTCAAGAGGAAACAGGGACTTTGTTATCCCATTTCTATAGGAATAACAGGCAGGCAGCTACTCAATCGGCTTCCGTAGAAGGCGGTAGGCCTTCCTTCTGGGTTGTTAGGGACGCTGTTTCCATGGTAACGGAAACAGGCGGTTGCTGAGGCCGGTGGAGTACCAACGCCGCCAAAATGAGCACCGCTGTAGCCGAAGGGGAAGCGGGGACAGATGTCGACGTGGAGGCGGAGGCGGCGGGCGGGGCCGGCCGGGATGTTGGCAGCGGCGCCATCCCGCGTGTCAAGGTGGCCAATTTAAACTCAGATGACCCCCTGGAGCGCATCGCCGCCCGCCGCGTTCGCATCGCTGTCCGCCTGGAGGCGAAACGACGGTCGGTTTGATGGAGGGGGCGGGATGGGGGGGGGGAATAGTCGTACATGCAAGAATTGAAGCCTGAAAGGCAAATCTGCCAGTCTTTTTCGTAATTGCAAAACCGCAGTCCAGCTGCAGATATAATAAATGCTTCCTCCACCAGGTAACCGTGAATTTATGTGAATCCTCGTGCCCTGTCAGTCTTCAGCAATCTCAGGCATTGGGTCTTCATCCCATTTGGGTCTTCATCCCATTTGTTCCCCACTCATCCCCCAAATCCACCCTCGTCTATTTGGTTTCCACTAAATGGGGCTCATCCCTATTGCCCCCTCCATTGCCTGCATCTAAAAGGTCGCTCCAATTCAAATTGAACAAAAATCATGGATTATGAATACTACAAGGCTTTTAGAATGCACTAAAATTCCCTAATATTGGGATTTTAGGGGATGGGATGGTGAGATATCTCTTACATCAGTGACGCTCCCAAGTTTTAACATCTTTATTTTTGCCTTTTTCTTTACCAGGAAAAATAAACCTATTGGAAACCTGCTTCGGATTCGCTTTTTATTGGTACCCATAGCGGTAAACCATTCATAGGTTAAATAGATATTTGTGTTTGTTTTCTCCCTTTTAGGGAAGCCCTTGGGGAAGATCCAGATGCAAAAAAATTTGTAGAAGAGGAACAGAGCAGGAGTCACAAGCAAATAGAGGACAGTAGGCAGGTTAGTAGAGGATTAAGGAATCAATGTGTGAATAAAAATGCATGACATATTTTGCCTTGTTGGACAGGCTAAGGAGAAAAGTTATTCATTCCATAGCCTGTCCAACAAGGCAGAATAAGACAGGAACTTGATGTCTCAATAGTTTGAGACATAGTTTCAAACTATTATAAAAGTTTGAAAAACCATTATATTTAATTAAACAATTAAATATAACTCTCCTATTCTCCATAGGAGAACGTCTTCAAGATCTTACATACACTGTAGCCATTTCACAGGGACCCCCACTTTCATGAGATCTTCAGCTGTGCTGACAAAATCAAGGTTTAAGGGATTGCTAGAAAATCAGTATGATCAGGGCCAATCTCAAATTGGGTGGGGAAATGTTCCGCAAAGAGGATGCCATGATAGTGAATGTTTGCCTCCATGGTGCTGTCAGATGAAACTGCTTGGCAGACGGGACCTGAATATGCCCCCTCCCTCCCTGCCTGCATTCTGGAACAGGTAGATGTAACCTGGGAGAGACAGTTCCTCAAATACTAATTATATTCTGCAAATCCTGAAATGGGTTAAGTCTATAACTAAATTTGGTATATTGTATGAATGTATAATCTGATTCTGACATATTTTCTTTCAGAGATTGGCCAAATTGTTGCTTGATGGCACACAGCTAGTAACAAACATCCAGGTGGCAGCTGATTCTCGGGAGGCACACAGGCGATCAGAGGAAGAAGAGCTGACTCGGCAAAGGTAAGACCTCTGTATTAGCATCCCTTGGAACTGTGAAGTGTTTAGGACGTGGAAGAAGGATAAAAATCAAGCTCAGCAGTATTAGAGTTGTCTTAATAAAGCATCTTCTCCTTAAGTTGAGGCATTGGGGGAGAAAATGGTCAAGATGGTAACTACAGCTGCACAACCAAAGCCCTGCATCTTTTAAAATACATTGTGTGTACACTGCAGGATGCCTTCAAGAAGATTGTAAACTTTTTATTAATAACTATGGCTTATAGAAGCCATTAGATGTTCTCTTCATATTATTTTTTTCAGGCCTCTTATATATGTATATGTTTGCATGTTTTGTCCATATATGTGTAGTTGATGTATTTTAATGATTTGTCATCCTCAACAATTGTAATGCCCACCCCATCCCCCACAGATATCCTTCCTTTTGAATAAAAATTAGACATGGCATCTGTACTTCATTTTAATGCATAAGCCTGAACTTGAATGAATTACAAGGCCCAGCAGACAAAGAATACAAACAGAAAAGGCTGCTTTGTACAATTTTTTCAATTTGAAGCTTGGTTTTTCCCCCAAAAAGAAAGACTGAGGAAGGAACAGAGCTAATGTTCCAAGGAACATTTCAGATTATTCATGATCCATAGCAATCCCCAACAAATGTATGAGTTTTTAATCTTCATATAGAATAGAATTGAATTTCATCTAGCTTGCTTTGAGTAAACTTCCTAGATATTGTTATTCTCAGGGTTGAGAAACTGGAAAATGAAGCCAAGGCCAACTTGGATAAGTTTGATGAGATCACCGCCAAGTGGGCCAAAGCCAAGCAGAAGACCATCCCTCAGGATCTCTGGGAGGCTCTTAATCTACAGCAGCAGCACTGTGCATTGCTGATTGAAGAGAAGAATAAGGTCATTAGTGAGTTACAACAGGTAGGATTCATGCTTAGTGTACATGCATCACATTGCTCTCAGCAAATATGGCTGCAGGGACATGTTGAAAGGTCCATGCTAAGAAGAACACTGAATTTAGAGAAAGAAATTTTAAAGAGAAAGATTATTTATTTATTTATTTATTTTATTTTATTTTATTTATTTACTGCCCTACTCCCGAAGGACTCAGGGCAGTGAACAGCCACAAGATAAAAATACATCATACAAAAGTTAAAAACCATTTAAAAGTATATTAAATAATTTTGACCCAAAAAACAAATTTAAAAACACCCAATTTGTATAAAACTTAAAAGCAAATTAAAAGGGAGAGTCAAGCCAGACCGGCCTGCTGGAATAAAAATGTTTTGAGGGCGCAGTGGAAAGTGCGTAAATCTGGGATCCTCCGTATCTCCGGGGGGAGCTCATTCCAGATGGCAGGTGCCCCCACAGAGAAGGCTCTCCCCCTGGGGGCCGCCAGTCGACACTGTTTGGCCGACGGCACCCCGAGGAGCCCCGCTCTATGGGAGCTTACTGGTCGGTGAGAGGCTACTGGTGGCAGAAGGCGGTCTTGTAAGTATCCTGGTCCTAAGCCATGGAGTGCTCTAAAGGTGGTGACCAAAACCTTGAAGTGCACCCGGAAGACCACCGGGAGCCAGTGCAGCTTGCGCAGGAGGGGAGTCACATGGGAGTGCCACATCGCTCCCATAACCACCAGCGCGGCTGCATTCTGGACCTGCTGGAGCCTCCGGGTGCTCCTCAAGGGGAGCCCCATGTAGAGAGCATTACAGTAGTCCAGGCGTGAGGCGCAAACTTTAATAGTTTGCATTTCAAAAGATCTCACACACATATATAATATTTTATATACATACCGTGTTTCCCCGAAAATAAGATCCTGTCTTATATATTTTTTTTGAACCCTGAAATAAGCGCTTGGCCTTATTGCCATGTGCTCAAAAGTCTGAGTGGGCTTATTATCAGGGGATGTCTTATTTTGGGGGAAACCGGGTACATACATACATACATACATACGAATGAGACTTCGTTGAAACGTCGCCAAGACACCTCCAATTTTACGTGGGAGAAAACCCGAATAACCAAAGACCTTCATACAAACACTCACGAAAACCTCAGAAAACACACACACACACACACACACACACACAATTTCTTTGTTTCTCCCTTTATTTCTTTGTCAGTAAATATAAATTTAACACAGAAAATAGTTTGTCGTGAAAGCGACTGCCTGAGGGCTCCTGGATTGGGGCTGAAAGGCAAAACGAAGCAGTATGCTCCTTCCCATATTTGGGTAGATCAGGTTGCTTCGATAGAAACCCCATATATGTATTATATATATAAAATAATAACTGAAAGGAAGAATACAAGCAAACTCTCAGACACCTCCCAACTCTATTTCCCCTTGTTAAGAGGGAGTACAGTAACTAATTCTAGCTGAAACTCATATGTTCCCCTCCATTATATTTTTGTTTGTTAATGACCCATTTGTGTGCCTATGTGCATTTCCCACCCTCTTAAAAAGTCAACAGTGGTCTTTATGTTCCCCATAAAATATAAAATGGCCCACTTCCTTATAATTCACAAGCAATATCTGAGGTAAAATAAATCTTTTCTTCTTATCTGATATATTTCCTATTTTTTAAAAGTTAAAAAGCCTGGGAAATAAAATAGATTGTCATCGCAACAAACTATAAATTCCAGATGATACTCTCTGGGAATGGCTTTTCACAGCTGGGTACTATTACTGGAAAAATGGCAAGCGTAAGCATGGCAATGTGAATGGGAGCTATTTCTTTTGCCCTATGATCTTTGGAAGAAATATGAGATTTTTAAAAGTAATATCCTCAGCAGCAATTGGACTAAACAGCTAACAGCACCTTTTTTGGTGCTTTAAAGAATGGTGTATCCATGACCAACAAGCTACATGTGGCTTCCAGTGGTGAGATTATGATCCCCAGAACCATTTTCAAAATTGCTATGAGTTCTGATAATAAATTTTAAAGTTTCCATAGATGCTGAGGGTATTTAATCTGCCACCACATTGTGACGACTGAAAATATTTGTGTTCTCCCCCCCCCCCCAAGTGATTTCATTTAGTTTATTAATGTTTAGCTGTTTGGCAAACTACAGGATATTTTCTTTGAAGTATGATAACTGTTTTTGCTGCCGTATTAAGCATGGTGATTTTGAGCCCCAATTCTGGGAAAGAAGGGATCACAGTTGTTGGAGAGAAAAGCTTATGGGAAAACACCAATTTTGATCAATGCATTGGGAACTAGTGAGAGAGGAAGAAGAAAATGTGTTTGTGTCTGTATGGAAGGGTGGGAAGATACAGTTCACATAAGTGTGTTTACACTGTATGAGGAAAAATAGATGTGTATGTGTACTGAATAAACGTGTGCCTGTGAGGGTTAGGATGTCTCTTTGTAGTAGGGTGTATTGCAGTACAGGATAAGCCTCATCATAAGTCACATCCATTTCATCCTTGCCCTGTCCATTTAGATCATCCCTGGTAGCGTAGTCTCCTGCCCTAAAATAATATGCATTTCTACTCAGAAATTTGAGGGCGAAGGCAGATTAACTAGATTGGTATAATCAGCTTGAATTGATTCCAAATTGGCTTACTTACTGAACTACGAAACTCACCAAAAACACACTGTGGGATCATATAACAGCTAAGCTATAACAGCTCAGCTATAAAAAAGTTAGATCACAAATAACCAAGCTTCGTATGTTATGCTAATGCAGATGCTAGGCCTTGACTGATTGTATTACTGAACATATCTTCTAGCTCAGGGGTCTCCAACCTTGGCAACTTTAAACCTGGCAAAGCCGGTTGGGGAATTCTGGGAGTTGAAGTCCGCCAGGCTTAAAGTTGTCAAGGTTGGAGACCCCTGATCTAGCTTGCTGAACAGCATTCAGTTTTACAGAGGTAAACAGTGGAACAATGCCACAATTAATTATTTTTCACAATTAATTATTTTTCTGAATTTTTTTTTTTTTGCTTTTCTGATTGTTTTTGTGTTTTCAGGAATTGAAGAGTAAAGATGATCAGTATGTGAAGGATCTTAGGAAACAGAATGAAGACATTAATTTGCTGCTGGAGCGAATGGAAGAACAGATCCGAAATCTCGTTAAAAACTACCGTCGAGAACTTTTGCAGATAGAGGTATGATTTTTTTTTTAAGCAAAACATGAATCTTGTTTGTTGTGCATGTAACAAGAGGTAAGAGAAAGAAAATATAAAGCATTATATGAAGAAACAATAAAATGTATATAAAATGTATTTTGTCTCTTATTAATTTATAAATAGCCTGTTATATGTTAAACTTAATCTAAAATAGATGAAGAATGTTATAGACTACTGACAGTATTAAATTAATTTAAAATAAATAGTAAAAGACTAAGGAAATAATGTTTTATCAATTCTACATGTTGAGCTAAATTATTCAGTTTAGTTTCAAAAGTTAAGGGGACTAGATAGCAAATTAATAACTTTGAAGATTAAGCTCCATAGTTTACAGACACTACTAAAGAAAATTGTTTTTATCAGATTCTTGTTTTTGTTGTAAAATAAATAGTCAATACTGGGATTTAAGACTAGCAGCCTGGTCTTATTTTTATTATTTATTTTTATTTATTAAATTTATATGGCCGCCCATCTCACATATATGACACTGAATGGGGCACATGATTATTATGCCATCTATGTATGTGACATACAGAGTAATATGAAGGCAAAAACAGGAATAATTCATATGATAGGTCTCTATTCTGAGTTCACAACTAAATAATCAACATTAACTCAATTATTTGGGGATAAGTATTAATCCTTTAACGGAGAGAGAAATGCTTATGAGGTATATGCATTGTATCAGTTTACTATTATATTTGTTTGCCAAATACAAACAATCTCTTGACTATGAATGGAATAGATAAAATATTCAGTATTTATTCAGTAAATAACTGATCACAATAGGAAAAGAATACAACACAAAATGAATTAATGTATTTTGGGGAGTCAAGTTATTCTTCAAAGCAGCTGAAGGCAGGTTAAGAAGCAATGGATGGAAACCAATCAAGGAGAGAACCAACCTAGAACTAAGGACAAAATTTCCTGACAGTGAGAACAATTAATCAGTGAAATGACTTGCCTCCAGAAGTTGTGGGTCCTCTTAACACTGGAGGTTTTTTTAAAAAAATAAATTCTTATTTTATAACATATAAAAACACTGGAGGTTTTTAAGAAGAGATTGGATAACATTTGTCTGAAACGGTATGAAACGGCTTGAGCAGGGGGTTGGATTAGAAGACCTCCAAGGTCCCTTCCAACTCTATTATCCTGTTAATGAAAAAGGAGCATAACATTTTACCAGTGAAAACTGTTTCAAAAACTATTAAAAATTTAGAAGGAACCAGAAGTCTTGACTGATTGATTCAATTGGTATAGCATGCATCTGAACAAGTGTTCTAAAAATATTGTCACTTGAGATTCACTTGATCTTACTTGGCAGTAGCACTTGGGAAAGGCCCACTTGTATAACCCAATTGTACTTCAAGTTACAGTGTAGGGAATTGGCATCAATTTTATCATTAAATGTTAGCTCTATAAAGAGATTTTCCTAGCCTTATTTGAGATTACTCACTTCTTTATTCGTAGACTAAGAGCTGATTAAATCTTATGCCAAAGGTGCTTTTTCAAAAGGCAACTGGACTTTCTGGATTTTCTTTGAAGATGTTTCACTTCTCATACAAGAAGCTTTTTCAGCTCCAGAGCTGAAGAAGCTTCTTGAATGAGAAGCGAAATGCCAGAAAGTCCAGTTGCCTCTTGAAAAAGGACCTTTGGGACAACCATGACCTGGATGACTGAGAATCGCCATAGATGTTTAAATCTTAAGGTTTTTTTTCCCAGAAAGCCTTTGAATTGGAGCGTCGTGAACTTCTCGCAAGCAACAAAAAGAAATGGGAGCAAGCCATTCAAGCTCTCAACCGACAAGAGGTAATTTGGAGTTTTTTGTTCTGTTGGATCCAGGGAGCAGTGATAACCCAAGAGAATTCTTTGTGGAAAAGCTGATGAAAAAGAAAAGTATATGGCAACAGCTGAATATAAGAGGAAAAGGGAAGATGCTTGCAGAGGAAACTTGAGTAACAATCTTTTGTAAAGCTTAAATATTAAATATTTTTTGGAAAAGTTCTTGACAATATCAAGATTTTTGATGGCTTGATTAATGGCCGATGCTTGAGGGTGAATAAATAAGTATAGGCAGAATGAGCCTAGATGTGATTTCCAGAGTGTAATTTAGGGTGACTTTATATTTTAAAATCTTGATTTTAAATCAGGCTCTTTGATTATGTCTTTCATAATGGTCTTTATGAAAAGTCTTTCATAGAAGACTTCATGCAAAGTGCATGTGTGAAGATGCACACAATGATAGGAAAAGCGCTTACCCCCCAAAAAATATGTGTTGTAAATGTTATTGCCTCTGACTACACCGTATTTATTTAAAAAAAAAAAACCTTAGAAAATTCTTTTAAAATCTTTGAAATAGCATGAAACTGAAAGGAAGGAGAGGTTGCCTTTATCTTTGGCAATGTGGGAATAGGCTGGTGTTAATAGGATGCTAATGTATAGAAAATTTTTAGAACAGATCATTAGCTGATAGAAGAGAATATTTGTATATTTGTATTAGTGTGGAGTCCCTGCTGCTCTCTTGGTTGTTTTCTTGCAGACATTTCATTACCAAACAAGTAAACATCAACAGTGCAACAGCTGATCATTAAGCACAAGTTGCCTTGAACCACAAGATGGCTGGCTTCTGATAGATAGATAGATAGATAGATAGATAGATAGATAGATAGATAGATAGATAGATGATAATAGACAGACAGACATATAATAAATAAATGTGAGAACTGTGAGAAATGTGAGAAAATAATTCTGATATTGTAAAGAGCAAGCATAAATTTCCAAAGCATAAGTTCCCAACTGAAACCAGTAATTTTATATTTTCTATCATTGTGATTTCCTTGGTAAAAATACAGGAATGGTTTACCATTGTCTTCTCCTATTTAGTATGAATTGATGCCTTTGTCATTGTCACTGAAGTGATTATGTGCTTCTGGCATCTTCCTATATTGCTGCTGCTTAATGCACATGCCTACTTGCTTTAGCTGGGCAGCTGGAATTATCTTCATGCCTTGGGTGGCCCTGCTGGGAAAATATACTCTGGGTAACACTCTTGACCTTCTCGCATCCCTCCCAGGAACAGCCCCTCCCTCCCCCTCCAATGAAGCAGCACAGCAGGTTTTGTGTGTGGGTGGGGGGGGGTGTTGGTATGTTAGAAGAGCCAAAGGTTAGAACTAGATCATCATGGAGAAAATCTGTGTGACCTTGACTTCACGGCATATAATCAAGTGGAGTCTAGGGGAGAACTTTAGCTATTTTTAATTAGAACCCTACTTAACATATTTTCCCCCTTTTAAAGTTGGATTTTATGATGGCTCGCTTGAAGAAGGTGGAGGAGTATGAACAGGAGCTGAACCAACTGCGGGTGCAAGATGCTGAGGAGTACAATGTTATAAAGATCAAATTGGAGCATGATGTACAGGTGTGAATCGCTCATTGGGGGGGATGCTGAATAAAGTAGGACAATTTGTTCAGTGGTGGGATTCAAAAATGTTTACTACTGGTTCTGTGGGCGTGGCTTGGTGGGCGTGGCATGGCATGGCTTGGTGGACGTGCCTTGGTGAGCATGGCAGGGGAAGGCTACTGTAAAATATCCATTCCCACCCCACTCCAGGGGAAGGTTACTGCAAAATCCCCATTTCCTCCCGATCAGCTAGGACTCGGGAGGCAGAAAATAATTGGGGGCGGGGCCAGTCAGAGGTGGTATTTATTGGTCCTCCGAACTACTCAAAATTTCCGCTACCGGTTCTCCAGAACTAGTCGGAACCTGCTGAATACCACCTCTGAATTTGTTCCAAAGAGCAGTGGGAAGTTAATGTTGCCATTGGTAGATTCCTCAGTGTATGTTTCCTTATTTCATCTGATGGACACCAAGAAACTGGCCAGGTTGGTTCACTAGAAGTAGATATCCTTAGCACAACCATTAATATGTATAGATTTCAGTAAAGTACCTGTATTTGGAACTTCCAACTTCCTCAGCTCAAGATCAGGATCATGATGTTCTAATTGTGCTATTTAATATCCCTTCTGCTGTAAGGATGAGACTATTCAACTTCATACAGTGTTTTGTCTTCAGTAAGAGAACTTTCATCTCTGGTTTCTTCTCAATAGCTCTGCTTTTTTATTTCCTTTCCAGATTCCCAAGCTGGTTACCTGTTTTCAGACGAGGGTGCTTGGAAAGCTCCATATTGGCACCTTAAAGTATACAGTAGGCAAAGTTGTTGACATGTGATGAAAACGCTAAAGGGATAGCATTATTGCTGCTCCACCTGATTCACATGTAGCAAAATCATGAGTGGAATTTATATCACAATCCTGGCTTACCACTCAGTGTAAAAAAAAAAAAGTAGTAGTCTAGAAGCATCTTTTTCTGACTAACAAGTTTTATCAAAGGCATGCATGCCTTTTAATAAAATTTGTTGCCCTAAAAATCCTATTACACTCCTGATTTTTGCAGTCCTAAACTAGCGCAGCTCTGCTATTACAAAGTTGACTTAGTGTATTGTTTTTGTTTGTGGTACCAGATCCTGGAGCAGCAACTCCAGCAAATGAAAGCCATCTACCAACTAAACCAAGAGAAGCTAGAATACAATTTCCAAGTGCTGAAGAAGAGGGATGATGAGAACACCATAATCAAATCCCAACAGAAGCGGAAGCTCAATAGGTGAGAGTAGCAGAACAGCTTCCTTGCTTCATATTTTTATTGCTTCCTCTTTGTAGGAGAAGGAGTAGCAGAGCCTGGGGGTTAAATCAAAAGTGTAATCAGCCTAGAATCTCTATGTTGCCACAAGCAGACTAAGTCCAACCCTCTTGAGTTCTGTTAACCCTTTAACTAGCGCAAAAATAGTACTAACTGTTAGTTGACTAGATTCCTGTGCATAGGCATGAGCAGCAAATCAGTTAAATTGTCTATAGAGTTTCTCAGTCATCCAGGTGATGGTTGTCCTAAAGGTGCTTTTTCAAGAGGCAGCTGGACTTTCTTGTTTTTTCTTTGAAGAAGTTTCGCTTCTCATCCAAGAAGCTGCTGCTTGAAGAAGCTTCTTGGATGAGAAGCGAAATGTCTTCAAAGAAAAAACAAGAAAGTCCAGCTGTCTCTTGAAAAACCATCTTTGGGACAATCAGTTTAATTGGAACTTAACGTCTGGCCCTGGACTTTTGCACCTGACATTTCTGCAGTCACCATTTTTCCTTGTCCTGGAAAGGAAGTGCAAATACAGGTAGTCCTCAGATTGTGACTGAAATTGAGCCTGGAATTACAGTCGTAGTTGTTGGGGTTGTTATATGAGTCATCATGTAATGGCACCCAATTTTATGAACTTTTTTGTGGGTTGTCATTAAGCCAATGCTGCTGTCATTGAATTAAACAGCTGTCATTAAGCAAATCTGTTTTATGGGCAATTTTCTCCTCAGAAACAGGAAGTAAATGTCAGAAAACAGCAAAAATGTTGAAAAATGCAGTCATGTGACTATGGACCCCTGCAAACAGCTGTAAATGTGAGCCGTTTGCCAAGCACGCAAATGCGAACACATGACTGTAGGGGTGTGTGTGTGTGTTGACAGTTGTAACTTTGAAATTCGATCATAAGTATTTTTGACCTGTCATTAAGCAAGGACTACCTGTATTGTGAACTTTATGCTAGAATGCACCCAAGTACAGGTAGTCCTTGACTTACAACATTTAGTGACTATTCACAGTTGGAGGGAACAATGGAACTGAAAAAAGTCACTTATGACAATTTTTCACACTTACGGCCGTTGCAGCATCCCCACGGTCGCATGAATAAAATTTGGATGCTTGGCAATTGATTCATATTTATGACAGTTGCAGTGTCCCGGGGTGATGTGATCCCCTTTTGTGACCTTCTGGCAAGCGAAGTCAATGGGGAAGCCAGATTCACTTAACAACCATGTTACTAACTTAAGAACTGCAGCGATTCCCTTAACAGCTGTGGCAAGAAAGGTTGTAAAAAGGGGCAAAATTCACGTAACAAATATTTCATTTAGCAACATACATTTTGGACTCAATTGTGGTCATAAGACGAGGACTACCTGTATGCATATCCTCAGAAGATTCTCAGAGGGCAATGTAAAATTGTAGTGTCTAAAATCCATGATATATGAACAATGAAATCCATTATTAATAACTCTGCCTAATAACGCTTATTGCCACAAAGTGATGAAATACTTTAAACCTTGAGTTCTAAAGGATTTAAGCCCTTTTTAAAAAATCTCTGGCTGCTGTGGGTGTAATTTGGTTTGGGCATTGATTCATGTACTTCTTTGTAATAGATGCGTCTGTCTCTTTGCTTCTCAGGCTGCATGATGTGCTCAATAACCAGCGCCTGAAATTAGCCAAGCAGATCAAGCAGTATCGTGAGGAGAACTTGACACTGACAGCTGACTATAAGCGGATTGTGGAGCAGTATAAGGACTTGCAGAGAACAATGAGGTGGGACTGCACCTCATGGAATGAGGGGCAAATGAAGGCAATTTGAGATGCTTTGTTGCTTGGCCTAGAATTCTGCACTCAGTTATGTTGCCCTCAGAACAGATGAAGAATTGTGTTCTTTACACCAAGAGTCCTGTAAATCCATGTTGCGGGGAGGGGATGAAGGATGAACTTTTCTTTTTGTTTACCTTCAACAAATTAAACTATAAACCTAGATGAACAAGTCACAATTGTGTACACACACACACACACACACACACACACACACACACACACACATATTACAACATACTGAAGCACAAACCACATAAGCTTCTTTTTATACATGACTCTTCCTCATGACTTGTTAACTGCAACGCAACATTTTCCTAACCATTAAAAGACCTAATCTCACAGTGTTGCTTTCATCTCATCACCAGCCCACCATGAAGACAGTTTAAACTCATACAGGTGGTCCTAGCTTAACAACCATTTGTTCAATGACTCAATATATGGCAGGTGCTGAACGAGTGGTACTTAAGACTGGTCTTTGAAAGTTCTGTCTGTCATAGCATCCTTGCGGTTCTGTGAGAACCATTTGCACCCTTTACCGCTGCCTTCGGACAAACAAATCCATGGTATTATAGTAGTATTTTTCTTCTTTTCCTGACACAATCCTCCACCTCAATGTTTGTAATGATGAAGTCAGAGTACAATTTGCCCAGTTCCTCTAGGCCACTTTAAGGTATTCCAAGCATATCTATCTCTGGTCAAACTACACTTTTTAAAAGTTATTTTAGCTAATATAACAGAAGAGCCCAGTCACTAAGCTTTCAGAGAACCGACTTTTAAATCACAATGCATACCATCACCCATGGATGGAGGCGGGTGACATGTTCTGTCAGTCATGGCTCTGCATTCAAAACTGCAAGGTGTGTTTAAAAACTCATGTATGAGAGCTGCTTCCTTTCACTACTTTTCTTGTAGCTTTTTTGACATCTCTTCAGAAGTCTTCCTTCACTATTGTCTCTGGACCAGTCATTGTAGCATTCTGTCTAGTAAACAGTGGCTGATCCTTGAGGCAGGTAGAGCAATCATCTGTCAAAACTTGCCTCTTCCTGTTGGGAAAGCAATTAATTATTCTTTTTTTTTTTTTTTTGCTGGAATATGATGCCAGGGAAACCAACTGTTTTCTTTAAGTTGCTCTACATTAGGCAAGTGAGGGCAATTGTTGCTCTTTTTGTTGAGGTACAATAAAGCTTAGAAATGAGAGCAGTTCAAGTATATTGGCTTCCATTAGCTTTCTGTATGAATCCTGCCATTTGCTCAGCATATTGTCTGAACCACTCAATCGTATTAAGTCTTATATGTGGTTTATTTGGATACAGCATATTAAGTGGCCGCCATTATGCTTTGTTAACCTGGGTGTAGAGTTTGGCATGATATACTGTATGATCTGAGCAATTTAGCTGCATATATTAGGGTTTGCACTATCAAATCGGTCACTAGCCACAGCATAGAACAATAAATAGAAGCAATGCAAGATTGGAAGATGTAGAGAAACCTGGCCATAGAATTGCCAAGAATTGGACATGACTGAATGGATGACATCATCATCATCATCATCATCCTCAGGATCTGAATTTTGGGACTTCTAACTATTTTGCTATTGATCTGTAGCCAAACTGTTGTGTATTGGTGCTAATCAAAAGCTGCTTCTGAGTATAGATTCAAATTTGTTGACTCATGCATCTCTTTTCTTATCTCAGACATTTTGCCATTGTGGATGCTGAACATTTCCTGGATGTGTGGCTGATGAATGAAGAAGAGGCCAAGGCGTTGATTCGCAAAGCCTTTGATGCTGACCGTATCATCCATACTCAGCAGTTGGGGTTGCCCTGGACTGAACCAGATGGCTGGTTCCTGCACAACGTGGGACCTATCATGCATACTAAGAAGATGAAATCAGCCAATGAACTGGCTCGTGAGGTGATCACACCTGATAGTAAGCAAAGTTCCAAAATGTTTGTGGAATTCGGCCGAAAGGCAGCATGATTGATGTAATTTGAGACAAGTTGTGCCACGTTGCTAATGCCTGTTTAAATGATTCTGTTTCCCATTATAAAAATGGAATTTTTTAGCAAGTAAGAAGTTGATGAGGCATGAAAGTCAGGAAGGGGGGGGGGACAAAAATGAGGACAATTGCATAGTTTCCTCAGAAATGAAGGATGGGAGTTTTATTTATTTTTTCTCAGAAATTGGCGAATTCTGCTATTGCAATACTACAAATTTCACTCCTGTGAAGACTAATTTTGTGACATATGCATAATGCAGATTATGCAGTCATACCTAGATATGCCAGTTCTAGATACTTTACTTTCACTAACACAGATGGACACCTTTTTATAGCTCCTTAAGCCAAAAGATTAATTGTATTTTTTCTCAGGATCACTTGGCAGCTTTTAAGAGCAGTTAGGTGATCATAGAAAAAGGTACAGCTGCTTTAAAGGGTTTCAGAGAAGTGCCATGTTCATGCCACCACATGCTCTGAAGCACTTTTTCGCCTTCAGTTCAGAAAGCTAGATAACTCTATTAACTTCTCTGTAATTTCTGCAATCTGGCCTTATAAAAAATTGCAAGATGATGGCAACTTGTGAAGGAATTTATGGAAGCTGCATCCAGTGTTTTGGGGCCCGCATGCAATTTTGAGACTCAGTTTTTACAGCCCTTTTCTAAAAAATTAGAGAAGTTATTAAACCCATACTTCTGATCACATAACATCTCCCCTCCTCAAGAATCTTGTTTTTAGGTTTTGTCAGTTAGTACCTACAAATTGATGAATACTTGTGACATTGTAAAGGTGAAATGTTATTTTTAATACTAATTAAGACTGAAACTTTCTTAGGCTAGTGCACCTAGTAATAAATATGGAATTTGCCTGGTGTTATGGAATTTATAGAGATGTAGGCACTGTTCCTGACCCAGCCATCTTGCATGAGGGATGCTGTATGTTGACTTGTTAAAATGGCATATGTTAGACTTCTGATTTTTTTTTTAAAAAAAATCAATGGATAATGAACATCTGATATAATTGCTTTATGTATTTAGGAAAGTTCTCTGTTATGCTGCTGCCCCAGATTCTGTTTTTTTCTCTAGCAAGTCAATCACTTCAGCAGCCCTTTTCCCCATCCGAGGGCAGACCACCAGAAGAGAATGAAGCGGTCCCAGAAGAGGAGTATAAAGAGGGTGTGGAACCTGAACCAGAATCAAAGAAACGTTGGTCTATTTCAAGAAAGTCTGTCAAGCACATTCTGGAGCTCCTATGTGATGAGTCGGTGAGCTGGGAAAATGAGGAAACATGGGGTTTGTTGCTGGCTGCAGATGTCTGCTTCCGAAGCTGGGGCCTTGTTATGTCACAATATCCTCTTGAAGTCATATCCTAAATTCAGCTTTAGGAATTAGTCTGGGCAACAATTGATGTTTCCCCTCTTGTCTTCTGTATCTGTTTCCTTTGCCAGGGCTTTTTGATTGAGAGCAAGCTTCGGGGTCTCCTGCAACCTCTAGAGAGGCCTGATCGCATTCTCATGAAGCTGGACTCCATCTTCACCGTAAGTTCCTGAATTCTCTTGCAGAAGTGATTGGGAAAGCATGTACTTGGTCCTTTGAGATTGGGGCCTATATGTGGTACCTTGGTAACTAATTTTCTTCCAGCAGTTATTCCTATTTACCCCAAGGTAGAGATTTGTACAATCTTCCAGGAGTATAAGGTCTAAGCCTATGTTTTTAAGTTTAGCTTTGAGTTCTTTTTTTTTTTTAATTGAAAAAGTTTTACAATTACATTTTCTCCCCATTCCCCCCCCAACCCTCCCTAACCTCCCTAACCTCCCTAACCCTCCCTAACCCCCCCTCCCCCCCTGGACTTCCACAGAATATAATCCAAATCAAAATCCCCTTTTTATAAAACTTGAACCCCTCCACCCCCAATATATTTTTTCATCTTCACAAAATTCAAACATTTCTATCTTTATAATACTTTCAGTTAAAAGCTATCTGATACTTCCTAGTTTGATATTTGTTCTGCACATAATCTATCCACTTTTTCCACTCCCATTCATAAGTCTCTTGTGAGCGATCTTTTAGATATGCTGAAATCTTTGCCATCTCTGCAAAGCTGGCCATCTTCAAAGTCCATTCCTCAATGGTGGGCATAGCTTCATTTTTCCAGTATTGACCTATCAGTAATCTCACTGCTGTTATCATATACAATATCAACTTTGTTTCACCCAATGTAAAACCCTTAACTATACCCAATAAAAACAATTGTGGAGAAAACTGAATTTTTTTCTTTAAAACATTCTGCATAACCCACCAAATTTTTATCCAAAAAGCCTTCACTTTCTTACAAGTCCACCACACATGATAATATGTGGCATCTAGGCAATCACATCTCCAGCATTTTGGTTGAACATTAGGGTACATACACGACAATTTCTTGGGATCTAAATGCCATCTATAAAACATTTTATAAAAATTTTCCCTCAAATTCTGCGACTGTGTAAATTTAACATTCTGAACCCATATTTTTCCCCATGTTTCCAACATCACTGGTTCTGCAAAATTTTGTGCCCACTTAATCATACAGTCTTTAACCAATTCAGTTTCTGAATCCCTTTCTAACAAAACATTATAAAGCCTTTTAATATGCATTGGACCTTTCTCTTTTATATGTCTAACCAATTCTTCCTCATGCATCATTATACCAATTTTTTGGTCCTCTTTCCATCTCAGTTGAAGTTGATTATACTGTAACCAAGTTAACTTAATCCCTTCTTCCAACAGCGTTTCTAATGTCTTCAATCGCCATCTGCCTACATCCGTAAAAAGAACTTCTTTATATAAAACCCCCCCGAGTGACATTATATTTGTATTCCACATAATATGACCAAGATCCAGCCATAGCGGTATTTTGTAATCCCATTTGAGTCGGTGCTTTTTCCAAACTCTCATCAAGGAATCTCTAAGTATATGGCTTTTAAATACTTTATCCACTTTGTTTTCATAAAATAAGTAAGCATGCCAACCAAATTCAAGATCAAAGCTTTCTATATTCAATATTCCAGTCTTTTTCCTTCCAAACCAATCACTTGCTTGAGTCAAAGCTGCTGCTTCATAATATAACTGTAGGTTTGGAAGTTTAAGACCTCCCCTTTCTGGAACATCTTGCATAATTTTCAATTTCACTCTCGGTTTTTTCTTGTTCCAGACAAACTTATTCAGTCCACTTTGCCATTCTTTCAATTGTTTATCACTTTTAAGCACCGGAATCATTTGAAACAAAAAAAGAAATCTTGGCAAAATATTCATCTTAACTGCTGCTATTCTTCCAAGTAAAGACAGCTGAAGTTTTTTCCAAGTCTCCATATCTTTCTGTACATCTCACCACAACACCTCATAATTATTTTGAAACAATTTCATATTTGATTCTGCAACCTGAACTCCTAGATATTTAACCTTTGGTACAATCTCAAAACCTGCCTTCCTTTCAAGTTCGTGTTTTCGATCTTGTGTCATATTTTTAACTATCATCTTAGTTTTTTTCTGATTCAATCTAAATCCTGATACTGTACCATAGTCTTTTATAATGTCTTTCATCTGAATTATTGATTCCATCGGCTGTGTTAGGGTAACAACCAGATCATCTGCAAATGCCCTTATTCTATAGTCCTCTTGCCTTATCACTATTCCTTTCAAGGTACTCGAGTCCCGTATTGTATTCAACAAGACTTCTAGTGTTAAAATGAATAACAATGGGGATAACGGACAACCTTGTCTTGTTCCTTTCTCAATATTAAAATCTGTTGTCAAACTTCCAATAATAATAATCTGTACCTTTTGTTCTTGATAAATTGCTGAAACCGCCTGTATAAATTGATCCCCAAAGTCCATCTTTTTAAAAGTCTTTAATAGAAAATTCTTTGAACTTTGAGTTCTAACTGGACTCCTTATACCACCTAACTAGCTAGGTTTTTATACTTTCCTACAGGCCCTGTCCATTGAAAGTGAAGATGATGTGTATCAAATGGTGGAGTTTTTCAGGAATTTCAAGGCTCGGAAGATGGCTGGTTCACAGGTAATAAAGATGGGGCTTCAACTAATGAACATGACTTTCAATCCATTCATCAAAACTTGCTTCATCATATTAGTCATAGCTCTGTTCTGGCTTAATTGTCTACTCCCACCTCCCATGGACTTCTTTTTCTATGCAATGTCATTGAAGTTGAAAGTCCCCCCCCCCCCCCATCTCTGCCCTATGGAGGCTGAGAAACATGAAGTGGCGAAAATAATCATTCTGTTTTAGGATTGTTTTAGTTGCAGTCGTGGATTGTACTTTTAACCAATACCAGCAAATGTTGGGTTACGGTTGCTTTTCACAAAATGTTGACCTTTTCTTTCATGTCTTACTTCTCTTTGTTTTTCTTTAATACTCTCCCTTACACATACATCTCAGCTCTCTCAAGACTGTTGAATATTCTCTGTATTTCATTGGGATGTACAGTATGGCTAGTATTCTCCCAGAATGCTTCGTTTTCCTTTAGGACTTTGAAGCTGTAGTGCCAGATACAGTTATCAAAGAAGTATCTAGAGATGCAGAGAGTCTAGGAGAGGAGGAGGAGGAGGTTTCTGCAGAACCACAAGAGGAGGACAAAGCCTCCACAGTTACAACAGTGTCCCTTTCTGCACTTTATATGCATCCTGATGACATTTTGAAGGCTCTCAAGGCATTTGTGCAGGAATTCCAGATACCAAGGTAGGTCTGGACTGAAAAAAATGGGTCCTGGTAGGGTTGTTGAATTTGCCCAAAAGGTGAGGAATGGATTAAAACCAAAGGTTGGCCTGATAGTACTGCATATGATGCTCACACACAGCCTGGAATAGGTGCAAGTTCAAAGAATAGAATAGAATAGAATAGAATAGAATAGAATAGAATAGAATAGAATAGAATAGAATAGAATAGAATAACAGAGTTAGAAGGGACCTTGGAGGTCTTCTAGTCCAGCCCCCTGCACAGGCAGGAAATCCTAAACCATTTCAGACAAATGGTTGTCCAATCTCTTCTTAAAAACTTCCAGTGTTAGAGAATTCACAACTTCTGGAGGCAAGTTGTTCCGCTGATTAATTGTTCTAACTGTCGGGGAATTTCTCCTTAGTTCTAGGTTGCTTCTCTCCTTGATTAGTTTCTATCCATTGCTTCATGTCCTGCCCTCAGGTACTTTGGAGAATAGCTTGACTCCCTCTTCTTTGTGGCAGCCCCTGAGATATTGGAACACTGCTATCATGTCACCCCTTCTTTTAATTAAACTAGACATACCCAGTTCCAGCAACCGTTCTTTATATATTTTAGCCTCCAGTTCCCTAATCAACTTTGTTGCTCTTCTCTTCACTCTTTCTAGAGTCTCAACATCTTTTTTAGATTGTGGCGACCAAAACTGGATGCAGTATTCCAAGTTTGGCCTTACCAAGTCATTATAAAGTGGTATTAACACTTCACATGATCTTGATTCTATCCCTCTGTTTATGCAGCCTAGAACTGTGTTGGCTTTTTTAGCAGCTGCAGCACACTACTGGCTCATATTTAAATGGTTGTCCAAATAAGCAATGCCACTGAGAGAAAGGCTATAGTATAGGGCCTTTCCTCTATTAAGCGTTAAGTGAACTGAAGTACTGTTCAACCATCGTTGAGTTGACACAAAACTGCCTGTACCAAATTACTCCATCCTTTTTCCTGACCCTTCTGCATATGTTCCAAAGTGTTAATTAGGATGCATGACCTTATTCTTTAGCACATCACCAACTGCATCTTTAGGCTTCTTCCAATGTTCTTCCTCCAATACTCCATTCTGTCATTAAACTGAGTTGGATTGAAAAACAAACACTTCCCAGGCAGAAAAGAAGCTCAGTCATAAGCAGCGCTTTTATTTAGGTTTTTCTCTCCCTACTTTTGCTTTCTTTATGTAGTCAGTAATACTTATTTCTGTTAAGTGCCATAGATTGCAATTATTGTATTGCCAGCTGAACAGTCTAGGGCTGTTGCATAAAAGGCCACCAGCAGATCATTGTTGTGCCTAACTTTCTAAAGGACAACAGCAAAATGACAACGGATAAGGCTGACTGGAGGGGAGGGGCTTACACTGATCTACCTGAAATGGCCATAAATATTTCTTTAATCTCACCAAATGGCCATAAATATTTCCTTAATCTCACCCACTAGTGCTCTCTTGATTCACCTGTCATGTAATGAAGTGATGAAACATTACATATTTTACTTTGTGATTATAGTGGAGACCTAGCAGTAAAAATATTGCCAGGGCATTTTTGGCTAAGTTATACTAACTTTATTGTCACTTTTAATGTACACTAATCGGCATACATTAAAATGAAATTTCATTGCATACAGCTCTCAAAGGGTCACCATCTCCAATATACATTACATAAACATGATAAAATAAATCAATACAAAATTATGCCTATACCCACATACCCATATATATTACATGACACAGAGAAACAACACAGTCTAAGTGTACAAGCGGAAAGATTTTTGTGGAGAAGTACAAAGTTTTCACACATAAAACCTCAAGTTCAGTCTCTGGCATCTCCAATTAGGCCTGGGGGAGCTACTGATGCTCAGTAGAAATGGTACTGCCTCCAATGGATTAAAATATTGTTTTGAAACAGAGAAAGAAAATCCTATCTATGCTATTCTATGTTTCTTCCCAGATGATTCAACATTTTTCATGATTCAACAGATAAAAATAAAACATCCAAAGTTGATCAGTTAACAGGATTGGAATATGTTAGCTCTATTGTTGACTGGTGAACATTTCTTTTGAAAGCTAATGAAGATTTTATCTTTAGTAATGTCTAGTAATTTCCTAGTGTTTTGTTTTATATTTTTGTGTTTGTGCTGTCATACGCTGCCTGGAATTATATAAAAAATTAGGGAAGGTTGGAGGCAAGAGGGGAGTAAACTATTAAATGCCCCATGCATTTAACTGTCTGGATTGGAGGGGATGCCATCATTGCTATATTTGATGAAGTTTTCATCAAGATTTGAACACTGACAAGCCACCAAATGCATAGTGCGTCAAAATAGCAGGTCATTATGAGATCAACATTCTACAGCCTTGTGATTCAGCCCCTGGACCTGCAAATGTTTGAATTGGTGGGAATAGCATAGAAGAATTAAGTTGAAGCCTTCTCATGAATATGAATATGATGTGAAATTAGGGCTAATGCAGTAGGAAGTTGTTTATGTCAGATCAAATGATCAGCCAGTGGTTCTTTCCTCCACCTCTAGGGACCAATGGCCACAGATAAAGAAAACACGCGAAGAGCGGGACAACTCTAAAGATTCAGAATATTGGGATGCATTGGCTCATGTTATCCCAGATGGAAAACTAAAGCTGTGGGATGCTCTGATTGTTGCCTTGCAAAAATACTAGTAAGTGATGGAATCTGCACATCTATGCCCCTAGCGATAGTAGGGCAACCTCTGCAAATATAAGGAGTGGACTGGACACATTTGAGCTAAACAATCTGTGCCAAAGTGTGAGAGACTTGTGGTGAGAGTAGTTTCTTGAGGTGAGGTAGCAGAAGACTTATTTCTTCAGTTTCAATGAACATTAATCAAATCCTAGTTCAATCCCAATCGTACCACTGGTTTTTTTTTAAGGCAAATTTATGGAAAGATGAACAGAAAATACTGGCTTTCTCCTCTTTACTTGTTTAGTTTATCAGGAAATGGATCTTCTGTTGCCCAGTTTTAATGGGTTCATCTCTCTATGACAGGGAAAAGCTGTATGTTTTTTCATTGAGGACACATAACTGTCCCCATCTTGCATACTCCACCTCTAGGCTATTGAGTTTGACTGATAATGTTCCAATAGTATTGGAGTAATGGGGCAAAATAAAAATCCAAAATGTGTGAGGAGGCACTCTTCTCACTCAAGGCACTCTTGAGTTTTTTACCCTTCTCATCTTCCCCAAAGAGAAAAAAATAAGACTTTCTTTTTCTTTTTTAAAGATATATAGGAGCCTTAACCTTCCTCAACACTGGAGGCACCCATTTTGCCACAGTGCTTCACTAGCAATGTTTGGTCATATCTACTCTGAGATGCTCTGGAAATTATTTGTGGGCTGAGGAAGGGGTGTAGGAGATCCATGCGGTTCACAGTTGCCCATTCAAAAGTCTGCAGTCAACAACACTGTTGTCCATACTGTTTTGAAGGACTCCTCTTTTTTTTCCACCTGTCTAGTCATTTTCTGACTCTGAGGGCAAAGCTGATTGAAGAGACTGATGGGCTAACTCAGCAGAATGAAGAACTTCAGATACTACTACAGCAATATTTACAATCCCCAGTAAGTAAATGGGTAGAAACATAGAATCATAAAATTGTGGAGCTGTAAGGGGAGCATATAATTCAATTCTCTGCAAGATGCAGGAAAACTAATTTAATCCTATGTATGAGTTGTCCATCTGGCCTCTATGTAAGATTTTGTAGAGATGTAGAACCTGCAGCCTTCATAGTTAGACTGTCCCATTTTTAAATACATCACTTTTAACCACAAAGAATACTATATGGAATCTTGTCAAAAACTTGGTTGGTATATTGTTAAAGAAGGAGAAAATATTTCTGTCTGAATATTTATTTATGATAAACCCATGTAGACTCTTGACAACCATTGCATTGTTTTCAAGGTGCTTACATAAGTACCTGTAACTATACAGGTACAGTTATGTACCTGTAACTAGGCCAGAAAAACTCTGTAGGATCTATCCAGCATCTTGTTTGCAAAAACTTTCTCACGCTGAATTTAAGTTATACTGATCTATGCTTATTTGGTAATGTTTGTCATTTTACCTGCCATAAAATATTCTCCAGAATAATTTTCAGACAAAGCATTTTTAAAAATGCAGTGATTTTTTGAAAATATACAAGCTGCATCAGCAGCAAAACCGTGACAGCATTTTCTAAAATTTCTGAAAATGCTTAGGAATAAATCAAATTCAAATCAGTATAAAAAACTTTCCTCAAAATAAAATTTGTAGAAGAGGATGGAAGGCTTCTGTCCTTTTTTTGTCCTAGTTTATATAGCTGCAAGTCTGCATAGACATCAGCCTTCATGGTCTTCATGTTTTATTATCTTGGATTCAGTGATGTTAACTTTACTTGCTTAGCATATTAAGTCAGCTATAATACATAGTATGTTGTTATTTTACTATCTCCTTCCTATTATGGACTGTTATTTAATCTAAGTATTACATTTTCTATGTTGTCCAAACCCTACATTGTAGCTGATGTGAGAGGCATTGGGGAGGCTAAGACAATTATTAGGTATAGTAAGATAGGAGAGTCTATTAACAGTTTCCCTCATAAACGTGTCCAGATTGTAAAAAACCTGGAAGGAATTTTCAAAATGTTTTGATACTGCACCTTAAGGAATTCACTAATGAATGAGGGCTATAACTGTCTTTTGCAGTTTGCAAGATTCCGTATTTGCTCATTATCCTTAAAGATACTTTACTGATATCTTCAATTCTTGCTTCCATTATGTTGCCCAGCTTTTAGGGGATTTGACAGCTATATGGTGATAAGTGTGAAAACTAGTAAGCATAAGACTGCGTGAAGAATCAATGTAATGTGGATTAAGATAGAAGTGAATCTGTGTTTCTTCACCAGACTGTTGTTTCGTTTAGTGTCTCATGGGAATGCATTTACACCCATGGTTGAATGTATGAGAGTTATAATTGAATATATAGCAAGGAGGTAAAATTTGAGCAACTGGTAGACACAAAGCAGTTCCAAAAGCTGAAAGCCCATCCTGTTCCTCCTACCTCAATATTAGCAAGATTGTGGTACCAGTCAGTGGTGCCCACTGGAAGAAGACCAGGCAACCAGTTATTTCTTCATGAAGTTATTTGGTCAGTATAACGAATCTGCTGCCACACAATATCAAGATGACTATTGGCTAAAGTAGTTTTCTAACTCATGGGAAACAATCTATCAGAGGCCTGAGCTATTTTGAACCATGTTTAGAGATAGTATGTTGCCAAATACAATTTTAAGGGAGTGGATTTAGAAAAAGAAGATGGTTGTCCTCATTATCTTTCTTGTGGTATACCCACAGACAGCTAGCAATAAAAGAGGACGCTGAACTAAGTCTATTTTTGGCTTATTTCATACAGACTTCTATGCTTTTGTAGGCTTTAGTAAAAAAAAAAAGAAGAGAGAGAAAAGAGAGACAGCCATAGACTCTATAATAATTCTGAATGGACTTTATTTAATCTAATCTATAGATCCTGGGAACCAGTGCTAATTCTTAATAAAATTTATGTACCTTTAGATGGGGTACTTTTAAGCATTTTGAAATTGAGCTGGATACAAGGGAGCCTTAATCTGTTTGCTTCTGTTTGTTACAGGCCAATGCTGCGTTGCTCATCCCACCTACCCACCTACTGCATCTGCAGATGAATAACCCATGATAATCTTCCGTGCAAGAGGGGTGGGTTGGTTATTTCTCCAGTATTAGTACTTGCCTGGATCATTACAACTAGTCAGATAAATTCCACTTATGTCCCCAAGAGGCAAGAGTGGGCATTAACAATTTCAGCATGTAAGCCCCTCAGTTGTTTTGAGGTGGTTGTTTGAAAACCCATAGGTTAGTTATCCCTGAGTTAAACTGAGACACACAGCTGTTTTCTAGCATGATGGCAGCACAAATGTATATTGAGAGTAACTAAAACTAAGTTAAAACTAAAACTAAGGCACATTAAATCTACTTTGCAAATATTCTGATACATGCCCAAACCACAACTCAATGTAATTTGACGAAGCCCATATTGACATATTTCAGAAAAGAGGAAAACTTTATCTTTCATAAAATTTTAAGACTTATCTAAACAAGATATCTTTTTGACTCTAAACACGTATTTTTTGGGTGAAAAAACATTTCAAAAGAATTAAAAGTCAAATGACAAATAAATATTTAATTACACCACCATTTCTTCTGACTCATCCTTGTTACCTAAGGAGACATGATGAGGCTGGGGTGGAGTGTCTGTAATCGGATGGTATCACGAGCCTCCGAAGACTTGCAATTGCAGCTTTTGTCATTCTGAAATATTTGAAATATAATCCCTAAGAAACACTGAATATGAATTTGAATAGAAGTTTGACGGGAAAAAAAAGAAGTCACAAAGGTACACTGTATTGTAGGACTGAGACTGTATTTCCCTTGCATTAAGCCATGTAGTTAGAGATGCTTCGTTCCACCATGATCATCAGTGTGTGGAAAATGTGTTGTCATAATCCAGTACTTTACAGCCTATAAATAATAGCAATGTGCAGACATGTGGCAGATTTCAAGAAAGACTATTAAAACACTAAGAAGAAGACCCAGTGCCTGGAAATCATATTATAAGAGAGCACAGAATGTGCTTACAAGGCAAAGATGTTCTTGGAAAGAAACTCAACTGAGCATTTCCAGCACATTCTAGTTCACATAAAGAAGAGAGAGTGCTATTGTTTTCCTAAAGATGGGCTGCCATCTTTAGAAGCTTGGAAGTACATTTTAAGGCTATCATGACCAGGATCACAAGATATTGTAAAAGAAAAGTGGGATCCTTAATTGAGGACTGCTTTTCTGATCCAGAATGTAGATATAGTTTTCTATCTTGACGAACATGGTGGTTTTCCCTAGCTTCTTCCCTATGTAGTTATTACGCACAGGAGTCTGTTGCTTTCAGTGATTCATTTTTATTAAAGAATGTACAGATTTTCTCTTGATCCAGAGATACTATATTAACAGTGCACAGAAAAATACCCCTACCAATATCAGACCCCACCCCACAACTGTAAGGAAATAAAAGCAATAGTTTTCACACAACCCAGGAAATAATAAGCATGAAATACAGGAACTTCACTTTGTGCTACGCTGTGAAAGAGAACAGCAAAAAGGCAGTGCAATTGTGCTATTTATTTTTTTCTAGAAATCTGATCAGTTAAAGCTTAGGACATCACATCTCTTTCCAACTTGTAAGTTATCTTTGCCTCCTGAAGAGGCAGATTTTTTGCTTCTGTTAGCTATTGCAGGTCCCTTATGACAAGGTTCCCAAACCTTTGGGCCATGGATCAGTACCGGTCTCTGTCCTGTTAGGAATCAGATCGCAAAGCTGGAGGTGAGCGGTGACTGAAACCGAAATCATCCCTCTCCCTCTGGTCTGTGGAAAAATTGTCTTCCACAAAACAAGTCCATGGTGCCAAAAAGGTTGGGGACTGTTGCCTTATGATACTATAGCATGGTAGACTTGCTTATCGAGCACATGTTTGGGAGAGGTATCTGACTCATAACTTAAGTCTAACAGAAACAATTATTATCATTAGAAACTAGAAGGAGTTGCAGCCACCTCCTTGCATGCTTCTGCAACTGGCTTGCAAGAAAATGTGTTAGTGATCTAAAGTCCACATCCACACTTGACATACACACTATGTCTTCTAGGTACCAGAAGACCGGCAGGCATGGGGGGGTGGCAGTGGCAGGGTAGCATGTGATAAAACATGTGTTGTGACATCACAGCTTGCACCCTCCAGTGCATGATGCAAGTACAATGTGACAAAATTTGTACGTCACTCACAACACACAATTCAGCATTTTGGTGCCATAATGATTAGGAACAGATACCAAATCTAGCAGGGATAGTAGGTTAAGGAACAGGTAGAATGAGAATAAGATGAACAGCATCTTAATGTATTCATTTTAAAGAGATGATGCTTATGAGCACTGGACTGTTGAATTAAGAAAGACACTCTTAAACGGTCCTCTCTGTTGGAGAGGACTGAATGTGTATGGGAGGATAGATTGAACTAAATATGTATGGGCTTTGAAGAGATAACCCAGTTTTGTGAAATGATTATAATATGAACTGGCCAGAGGTGGGATTCACTTACCTTCCCTACCGGTTCACAAATGTGAGCTCTTTGCCTCCAAAACATGGCTAAATAGAACGGCATTACGTTTGTGTGGGTGGGCGGGGCCTACTGGTTCACCTGAATCAGACAGAACTGGCTGAATCCCACCACTGGAACTGGCCGTGTTAGCTGTCCTTCAGTATCATTTGGCATTGCCTACATTCCCACAGCATAATCTGAGTTTAACAGTCTGGATATTTCACTCCCCTCTTTCCTGCTCTCATCCGGTGTTAGAGGGTTTCACCGGCAGATTCATACTTCAAAATGATATAATTTCCCATTAAAATAGGATATAACATTATAATGTGTTCCCCAACCCTACCACACTTCTTATTCTGGAGGTTACTTGTCTCAGCAACTGATTCTACTTCCTGCTCAATCACATACCATAAAAAGCAGCTGTTTACCAGCTTTATACCTGATAATTAAAAGTTCAAAAGAACGTCTTGGCCCTCTATGAAACATTGCCTTTCCACAATGTTCTTCAAAGCTTGACTTGCCAGTTTTTCCAACTGGAAAATATCAAAAACCCTGTCTAAGGATCACAACCAATCCCATTATAGTGGTCATCTTTAAAAATAAAAATTCTTTCATTTCCCAGTTGCATTAATGGAGCATAATTGTGTACACAGGTGCATATCCAAGCAACATTTCTGTAATGATTCCAGGATGCTTTTCAAGCATTGAATGTTTCAAGATTGAGCAAGAACTGCCTGTTCTTTTATTTAATAATTAGGTTTTGAAGTGTGTCAATTTTAGTTTATTTGGGTATAACGTGCACCTCACAACAAATTGTAAAGAAGGAACTAAAATGAGGAAAATAATAATTTGCCTATAAACTGAACCCATAGCTTGGGGCCATTGCAGTTCACACCAGAGGGGGGTTTCAGCAGGTTCTGACCAGTTCTGGAGAACCGGTAGCGGAAATTTTGAGTAGTTCAGAGAACCGGTAAATACCACCTCTGACTGGCCCCATCTAGTCTCTGCCTCCCAAGTCTCAGTTTATGGGAGGAAATGGGGATTTTACAGTATCCTTCCCCTGGAGTGGGGAGGGAATGGAGATGTTACAGTATCCTTCCCCTGCTACTCCCACCAAGCCACGCCCACCAAGCCATGCCCACAGAACCGGTAGTAAAAAAATTTGAATTCCACCAGTGGTTCACACTCTTGCCACCACATTACACACTCCGACAAAACAAAATGCTTATTTTCTTTCGTTGTCCGAAGCTAGGAGGCTGCTAGCTGTTTTCATGCAAAACCTTGGAAGGGCAAGCCTTCCTTCTTTCCATTGCAATAAAATGTCACATGGTCAGGGGAGCAGGGGGCAATTTCTTTTCATAGTAAGGGGAAACTGCAGCATCAGATTCCAAGAAAATATGCCAAGATTTCTTAAGTAGCTGATCACTCCAAATATAATATGAACAGGAATCCTTTGAAATTTCAGCTTTTGGGGGAGACACACTTTTGTGATATCAACAAAGGAAGAAAACAATAAAAAACAGAAAAGAAGGGAGATTTTGGATAAATGCAATCCACACAAAATGGAATCCTGGTCGTCAAGGTAATTCCACTTAAGATTAATTCATTCATGGAGGACACTGAAATTGAGGTAACAACAATTAAATGTGGGAGGGGAGGCATTAAGTTGTTGAAGAGACTGAAGGACATTGCTGAAAAGAGAACTTACAGTGAACCTTGGGAGGGAGACATTCTTCCTTTTTCAAGTCACAAAGCAACAATAAAGCAATTCTGGATCTGATTCCTGCTTTCAAAATCCAAAATCCCAAAAAAGAAAAAAAGAAAAAGAAAAGGTCCAAAAAAGGAAGCTACTAAACAGAAATGAAAGGCTGTTTCTGACAATCAGGTCAGAAATGGGAGAATAGGGCAGCTGTCTCATGCTCCCAGAAGCTTCTTGACCATATAACCAGGCATGGAGTAAAGGAAAAGGGCCACCATGATGAGAAGTAGAAGAGCCAGGACAATCTTGATAATGAGCCATTTGTAACGGGTACAAATGAGGTATCTGATAGACTTGAGTGGGTTCAGGAACCAGATGAAGGATGTGTCTGGACGACTGAAAAGGAAAAAATAAATATTCAACTTTTGCCTACAACTTACCATCCCAAGAACACCCACTGTTCAATAGCAAATTGCTTCTTTAAATATGTCAAAGCTACCAAAATGAGCAAAATTTGGCACCTTCTCATTTATCCTATTGTTGGCCTGATGGCACAAGAAAATTCTTGATGAGAGGCTAAATCAAACACAACAACAAGCCTTGTTCATCACCACCCAAATACATGACAAATCCTTTTGTATCAGTAAAGGTAAGGTACAAAGGTTAGAAACCTATCCAGACCTTGGTGGCCTAATGCCAAGCTAACAAAAAGGTTTTTATCTTTTGCAATCTTGCTTCAGAAGCCCCAGTAAAATAGCTTGTCACCCATAAATTCTTGAGAGGATGTTGGGATGTGATTTTCATAACACAAGGCTTTTCAGCCATTTGGAAGAGTGTAGTGGGCTACTCCTCAGGTTTTGGAGGGATTTTTGTGATCTAGAGGTTTTCTGATTTTCCTTTTCTCCTCACCAAGAATTTTATTTTCTTGGATGTTTAGGTCTTGAATGTTCAGTTCCATGGCTTGTTTTCAAGCCTAAGATTCCATTCTGCAATGATCTGATACAATCATCAAGAAAACTATCTCTGAACGTGTCAAAACCACTCAATCAATAACCTTAGCAAACCCTCACACGTTTGGATAGAAGAACATGCATTCTACCTTGGGGAATGGCAGCATTATAATTTGCAAGCTACCTACCATCCTCACTACAGCCGACCTATATTTACAATGGACTTATCGTGGCATAAAATGATACTGTAAGCATGAATAGGTGGAAAAACAGAAATACCCTAGGCAAAGAAGGAAGCCTACTCAGGCCCCGAGAAGTTTCTTGACCAGATAGCCAGGCATAGAGTAAAGGAAGAGGCCAATCATAAGGAGCAAGAGAACGAGGAGAAGGATTTTCAGCAGAAGCCAACGATAGGTATGCCAGATAAAGTAGCGGATGGACTTGAGAGGGTTCAGGAACCAGATGAAGCTGGTATCTGGGCGGCTAGGGCAGGGTGGGGCAAGGAGAAGAGAGAGGCCAACAATATATAAGTAAGAGAAAAACAGGAAAACTGAATGGCGTCATGGGGAAGGACGGGTGATGACAGTAGAGGCAGTCTAATTTTGCTTTCTGCCATAGTACCGTGTGTTGATAAACTCTCCCGTGGCCTCCCCAATTCAGTATCCATACAGGATACAGGGTATCAGTCTGCTTGGATATCCCTGCTCCCATCATCCTTTCTCATGCACTCACTTGGGTTTTTCCAATGGGTCTGGCTCATTGCGAGCCAATCCAGCTGGGCATTTCTCGGCTTCCTCAGCTGTCAGTAAATGAAGCTCAGCTTCCACTTTACCCTGCAGGGGGGATCAAAAGATCACAGAGAATAAACAAGGCTATGCTTTTAGATACGATAAAGGTACAGGTGAATTTGTTTGTATGATAAGAAGGATATTGTGTAGACATTTGTAGAAAGTATGGAAATGATCTTGATGGCAACATTTATTATTTATTTATTTATAAAATCGAAGACACACGGGGAGGGTGGGGTTGGAGTGGGGGGAAGGTGAGATGTGTTATTAATCAACCACCTCCATTGTGCTGTTCCCCTACTGGAGCCCCAAGCTGACTGGCAAAGCCATGTCTTTAGGCCCTTATGAAAAGATAGGAAGGTTGGGGCTAACCTCACATATTTGTTAAAATAGCCTAACTCTATTACTAAAGCAACGAAGGGTAAACATCTCATAAATCCACAACCAACAATAGCAATAGTACTTAGACTTATATATCACTTCACAGTACTTCACGGTCCTCTCTAAGTGGTTTACAGTGTCAGCATGTTGCCCCCCAACAATTTTATCGACCTCAGAAGGATGGAAGGCTAAATCAACCTTGAGCCGATGAGACTCGAACTGCTGGCAGCCGGTAGTCAGCAGAAGTAGCCTGCAGTACTACATTTAACCACTACACTACCATGGCTCTTATGAAAGCATTTGTAAGTGGCTCAGACACCTGCCTAATTCACAGAAATATAATATATCATATATTATTTATAATCCCAGAAATATAATTACAGAAAGGGGAGGAAGTACAGCACAATGACACTTGTAAAATCCTGTTAATATAGCCCATCTCAATAAAATTAGCTTTATCCTTCCTGTGGAGAGTGCCTTATGTCTTGGTCTGGTCCACCTAGTAGCACTGACATCAAATTGTGCAAGTCTTATTATGCACCTCCTCCCCTTTCTTATATTTTTCTGAATTAGAAAATACGTTAGCCACTTACAAACGTTGTTTATTGTGGACTAAAGGTATTTTTTACCCTTTGTCACTTTGGTAATAGAGCAAGCATTGTCTCCAGCAAGCTCATCTCTCTACCATATTCATCCCTAATACCTACCCATCAACATGAAGAATTGGAAGGAAGCACTGAGCTACTATTATAAAGCCACACAATCCAAGAAATGCTCCATAGGAATGCTATTCTATGTGAGCTGTCCTTACTTGTGAGTTATTGCTTATCCCATAATTTCCTACCGTCTTTCTGGGTCTGTTTAGGGACTTTCCCTTTCACTCCTACAATCTAAAATAATATTTTTCCAATTTTCTTGGCTTTAGGTTTTCTCATCTCTCTCTTTCCTTTAAACAGCAATGCTAGGTCTCCTGCATCAACATTACCGTCATCTCCATTTCATCGTTCTCATTTCGAGCCAAAAAGGGCCACCAGCCCTTCACCCTCTTCTGCTTGAAGATAGAGATCAAGGGCACCTCTATTTCACCAGTTCCCAGTTCCATGCTGCACTGCTTGGCTGTCTTCGCACCACGCGGGAAGCGGTTCAAGTCAAGCTCAATGCCTCCTATGGGAGTATGAAGAGAAGGGAAGAATATTAATGATTCCCTTAGCTGTGAGACAAGGGCTGCTAGAGATAAATCAGAATATTATAATCTTCTATGTTTTTTGGCTCAAATTTTAAATTGAAAAGGAGCATGGGATTTATAAAGCCCACTTCTATTTTTAAAGGAACATTCCAAAATATTAAAATTAATGAGTCTCAGATTAATGTATGTCATCTTAATTTTAATTGGTGCAGTTTGATAAAACAAACTACTGATGACATCCCCGCAGTCTTAAACTCTGCTTGTTACTTATTCCTGAGAGGATTATCCATCATCCCCTATGTCAGCCCATCTTCAGTTTCAGTTGTATTTCTGATCCAGGAACATCTGCTTTCCAGAAGTTAAATCTGATCAGCAATCAAGGCCTCCGACATACCAAGGAAGTCATCAGCAGAAAAATGATCAGCATCCCACACTTGTAATGTGAGTCGGGCTGGAATCTTGTATTCTGTTTCATCCCAGGAGAACATAGATTCTTTCTTAGAAATGACAATCTTTTCTTCAGCTGCAAGGTAGTCGAAAGGAAAGATGTAGCGCCAGTTGAAATTGCCCTCTCCTGTCAGTGAGTGGTAGTGGACATCAGTATCCTGCTTGTCTTCTTGCTGGCCCTTCAACCACCTGCATGAACAAAAACAAGGAAGTTGATCAGAAGAAAGGATGAGATTGGGGGGAAAAAAACAGCCATATCATTGAATGATTGAGTTCATTCTTGGTCAACTCAATCAGCAGTGGAGAAGGACGGCAAAATATAGTTTGGGAAGATGGAGAGCTTTGTTTGCAGGGAGATGGAGGAGACCATGATGATGTGAAGTGAATCTACCTCTAATTTAGTAGATGGGTTGGACTGCAAGTCTCATCATCCACAGCCAGCAGAATAATGGGCAACGACTAATGCAAACCAAATACGTTTAAAAGGAACCAGTGGAATATAGATATAACTTTAGTGAAAGAACAGATGTGCCATAAAGGAAGGGGAAAAAAATCATAATCATGATTAAATGGAAAGTGTAAGACAGAAATTCAGAAGATTTAAAGATTCTGTTGTTATACCCTACAACAATAGAGTAGCATTTCTGTAATCTCTGAAGTGGCCTATCTCACAGAGACAAAGCAGATTGAGGAATACCGGATTAAAAAGTCTTCTCCTTGAGTGTGACTCCATGTTGTAAGTGAGAAAAAGTAGTGGCAAAGACCTCAAAATGCAGCCATCTTTAGAAGTCCAAGTGACCCAGACAGTACTTTGGATTACTCTGAATGAAGACAGTCAAATTGTTATTTCACAAAATGACCGCACTGCTTAATGTGAAAGTGATTTTTTTAAATATGTTAAGTAGAATTCATACTTATTCTAAAAGATTTGGAATTGTTCTGTTAAGCAGAGAATGGAGATAGAAAGGAAGTATTTTTTCTGTAATTTTTCTTTCTCTTGGGTTGCCTGTCATGGCACATGTCAAGAACATTTCCCATTGGAATTCAAGGAACAAACATTCATTTGGGGATACCAGAAATGGTCATATTTTAATTATGAAACAACCTTGCCTTCCCATACAAACAACCCTCTGAACCTCCAAATAAATTCTTAGAAGCTAAAAATAGTCATTTTTCAGCTTTAGCCTTGAAATGTTGCCTTTATTACCAGTGTTGAGTTTATGATGGTTTTCAGAAACGACAGTCAAATATCAGGAAATTCTGCCATTATACCAAAATTATTTCATAGATTTCCCCAGGAGTTTCATGCTGAGCATTTGCAGGATTCTGCTTGATACAGCTGAAAACAGACCATGTCCTCTGTGAGGTTGATTGTTCCATTGTGGTGAGATTATTTCTGCTCAAATAAGAGGCTTTGCCTGACATGTCCCCAAATGATTGTCCAAAATGCTTTTCCCATCCTCCAAAGCATGCAATAGATAAGCAAGCCGTCTTTGTTCAACGCTCCCATCCGCACAATCTCCTTGCCAAGCCAGGCCTCTGCCTCTTGACTGAGAATTATGGTTCACAAAAAGCAAAACACTCACATTACCGCTTCAATTTCCCAAAGCATGCAGAAAGCCAGAAGACAAGAACACTCCACATTCAGTCAAAAAGAAGAAAATCACCCTTTACATGTATCATACAATTCGCTCCAAGGCATATAGACTGCATGGTTTGGCAGAAGTGCATCTAACCGGGAAGGTGTAAAAATACATCTGTGAAATCTTGAATGGAAAGCACATCATTCCCCTACCCTCTAACAATGAAATCACTGCACCATCATGAATCCTACCAGCAGAAATCTTTAAACTGTTCTGCTGAATAACAGCTGACTGGGATTTTTTATTATTCCAATGTCAGGAATAATGGCATTGGGCTATGCAAATATGGAAGAGAAAATCCAAAATTACCAAGAGGACCACATGGCATTGGGCTATGCAAATATGGAAGAGACAATCCAAAATTACTACAAGGAATGTTTTTTAAGTAGAAAAAATTCTGAATAGAAATAAGTACATAACCCAATACTGTTTTGTGTTGTATTTGTCTTTTTTGGAACCACCTAAGACTAAGAGTCAAAAGCTGCTCATTTTGGTGCCTTTTGTGATGATCTACCATAAGAAGGATCAAGGAAAAAGAGACTAGTATCCCCCCTCCAGGATCAGCTCATGAGTTGCTACTGAGTTACTTGGATATACAGTTTATATTAAACCATTTGCTTAGCTAACAGAAACATTCTGGATATGCCCACTTAGTTTTCTACTGTTGTTTTAGATGTTTCTGATCACTTGCCTTTTCCTATGAAGGTGTCTCATAGCAGTTGAAACTAATGATCAATCTATCCTAGGATTGTTTGTCTCACTGGCATTAGCTTTTCAGACAGATCTCATACTTCTTCTAGGCTTCTCCCTCCTTCCTCTTTGACATCTCTTTGATTAATTCCTTAGATCAAGGGATTGTGCTTCCAGTGTTTCCTACTGACTCAGGCTTAAGTATGACTGAATGTACATGTGCACTGGAACACTGACAGTTCCACACATATATGAATGAAAATGTCCCTCTTGATGATCCCTAAATAGAAGAACGGGGCTATATATCAAAATGATGTCCAATTATTTTCTTTTCTTTCTTTTTTAAAAATATTTTTATTATTTACATATAACTATATCGAATACAGTGTGATTGACCTGGCATTTCATCCGCCGTAAAAATGCCATAAAAATTGGTGGCTCATGGAACACTTGTGTTCTGTTTTCTTTTCTGTATATGTCACTGATTGCTTTATCATTATGAGATTCTTTGTTTTCCTTCTACTCAATATATCATGTGTTCAACAGTGTTCTGGTCAAACCAGTGAAACTATGCTACAGTTCCTATGTCACATGAGAGATACTGGCATGCGCCTAATAAAATAACTCAAGGGTTCCTTACTTAGAGACCATCAGACAGTTTCAATTTTTTAGCAGGTGTTACTCTATGATGCACAGATTTTCCAATTACTTGTTCTCATTTTTAAGTGTGCACATGATGTAATTGGACATATGAAATGATGCTTTGCAAAAAGACTACTAATAGATGGGAAACAAAAGAAGTCAAAACAACAAAAATACCTTTAGATGGTCCAGAATTCTCCTAGTTCACCACATACTTAATTGGGGAAATTGCTTTGAAAGCAGTTCTTCAGCTCTACCAATACTTGTACTTCCCTACTTTATGGAAAAATATTGGTAGAGCTGACGGAATGTTATGGAGTTCTTTATGGAAAACTAGGAAAGCACACTAGGCAGATCTAAATGGTGGCACCTCCACCACAGGAATTACTGTACAAAGGATCAAAAGTAAACTTCTCTGTGCTTTCTCTTGCTCAAATCAGGGGTGGGTTCTACTTACCTTTACTACTGTTTTGCAACGGGAGTGTGCGCGCGTGCACTTGCTTCTGCACATGCACAGAAGCTTCTCCGCATGCGCAGATGATCAATTATGACATCCGGGCAGGTAGGCGGAGCCTCCCGCCACTTTTACTACCAGTTCTAAAGAACCGGACAGAACTGGAAGCAACCCACCACTGGGTCAAATAGTCCTGCCTCTTGGATGGGCTGAGTCTTGGTAAATAACTCCTTACCATGTCTGACTTCATCATCTTCAGGATAACCTCACTGATGTTCTCAGGAATTGCCAAAAGCTCACACCTAGCTATCACGCACAGCAGACAGTGGCACACAAGAACAAAAACACACAGAACAGAATAAAAGGGCAGGACAGAGAAGCAAAGTATCCATTACTGCTGCCTGCACAGAGCAGATGCTTTGCCTATGAAACAATCAGCCATCCTCTGCAGAGACTTGAGAGCCAAGCGGCACCAAAATCACAGAAAGCTCACACATAGAATACCCAACTGGCCTTGAGGGGCCGCATGTACGTACCCCCGGACAAAAATGTCACTGGATTTCTCGCCAGTGAAGTAATCATCGTCCTCCAGGACTACCTCATCAGTGTTCCAGATTATTACTCTAAGTTCATATCTGGCAAGGAGGAAGGAAGGGAGACAGGGGTGAGCAGAGGAGAGGAAGGATGGAGGTGGATCTTGAGGGTATAAGGCTGCCAATAAAAATAACGTGCATATACTTTTAAGACATCTACCCCCACCCAGGAAGATTTGAGCTGCTTGAACAAGACCATTATATCTTGGGCTTGTTTAGTTTCCTCTTCAGTTGTTTTGGACTTATAACTGGAGTTGAAAAGTATCTGCTGGGACTCCACAAATTCAAAGTGATGTTTTCCCCCTACTTCTCTAAAGAAACAGCAGATATCCTTTCAATCCAAATTTGCTTTTAGTGACTAAGGACAAGCCAGTATATGTTTGGCAATATAGATAGACAGTTTGCTATTAAATAAGCTTGCGTTAGTCAGAATAGGGTGGGGACCAAATGACATCCTATTGATTTTGTCCAAAACCCAGCCTCTAATAAGGTAAGGTTCAGATTCACATGCCTTAACCCAATCTGTTTTATTTTTGAGATGTTGTTCCAAAACAGTGTAATTTCCCACCAAAGTTATCTTTCTAAGGTAGCATCTTGCTTCCAACAGTAAGAGATGCTCATAGATAACCCATCAAGAAAAGCCTGAAGACAACTGCTCTCTGCTATCACCAAAAATGGTGATAGATGATGAATTTCACTATTCTCTATTATTTAGGATTATCCATGCCTCCAAAACATTTAGAATAAATTGTTTATTCATTTGCAATTCATGAATCAAATGCAATTCATAAATCAGTGACCATGTTTAGCTTTCCGCATAAACTGAAAAATAATATGGCTACTTAAGAGTTGCCTTAACTTTAATAAAGGAGTCATTAAAGCATTAACTTCTTTTTTTCTGGCTCATGAGGAAGCTTGAACAAAGGTTGGAGCCACTTTAATGGATAGGAAAAAAAAAGGCTGAACTTATACATGTGAAGCATGACAATTAATCTGTCTTGTTTCATCAGCAAAGTTATCTCCAAAGACTGTGCAGAACTTCACATCTGAATTCAAAGCAGTGATTTGGGTTATAGGCAGGGATTCATTTTGCACGTGTGGTAATTCCTTAAACCAAATTCATCTTTTCCTGGGAAATGCATCTTTTCCTACAGAATCAGTTTTTAAAAATGCTAAAAACATGTTTTTCTCCATCTATTCAATTGTATATAAAAACATTGATAATTAATTACAACTTTATCTTCTCTCTCTCTCCTATTTCTCAGTTCCAGTCATACATTACTCAACCTTTTGCACCTGGAAGATGTCTTGTTTTTCCAGCATGCACTAAACCCATCAGACTTAGGACCTTCCAAGTAGAATCCCACCCCCCTCACCCAAACTAGGGCAAGGCATTACTTCTTTGGTTTCCTTGGTGAGATGTCAATGGCAGGGCCTGGTGCCGGCATGTCCATCGGGAACATGTCCACCCATAACTCCAGCCGTCCCTGCAACATTGGAAAGACCCAGTTATTGGTTCCTGATGCCCCCAAGTTTAACTTCTTACCACTGGATTCCATTTTCAGGCTCCCACTGCTTCTTTGTTTATCTTATCTATTATAAACCCATGTTCATCCCAATATTTTATAAACATGAATTAGTCAGGTGATTCATTTTGAATTATGGACAGTGGAACACTTCTCTGAAGTACATAAGCTGAATTCAAAGGGAACATCCCTCCTTTATTGCTTTCTCAGTCCAGTGTAATTAGCATTCAGAGATACATTGCTTCAGAACATAGAGTAATAAGTTAGTCATTCATATTTTACCAATCTATTCAATCAACTGGTCAATCATGGAACACATGTGTTCTTTCAGAGAAACTTGTTACCGTAACCAAGTTCACACTCTTAATTCCCACCTTCTTGCCACTGAACAGTTGTCATATTAATATACTAATGATCTAAACAGTGGACTCTCCTTCTGCCCAACTGATTAACACTGGGAAAACTGTTTCTCTAAACCAGGGGTGTCAAATTGGCGGCCCGTGAGCTGGATGCATCACACGCAGGCCACGCCCACCCCAGCTCCGCGAATGGGAAAAACATTGCGAAACGTCACATGACAGCTACGTGACACTGTGAGTTTGACACCTGTGCTCTAAAGGGTTACTAAACTCTTTTACTTCTCAGCATCAAAATGAAACGGACAAGAAGGTATAGTAGCTGTGCCAAGAAGGACTGAAGACATTTCCAGCCTACAGAATGATGTCCTTTGTATCTCTAAGGAAAAAGCTATTAAGAACTATGCCATCTAAAAGTTGATAGTAGAGTACTTTAAGAGAGCTCTGAGGTGAGTAACTTCAACTCCTATCCAAGCTTTGTGTAAAGCTTCTCTAATGTGTTAGCTATGCAGGATGAAGAACTGCTCCCATTTAAATCTAAAAGGACTGTACACCTCCTCCTAGATTCAGGCCTACAAGTCATGTTGCGACCAACCCCAAAACCCATAAAAGGAGACAGTTTTAATGGATCAGTTCCTAATATTGACTCTATACATTTCATTTACAAATGAAAAAAAAGAAAGAAAGGACTCCTCTACAACCAGTAGTGCAGACTTCTACTCAGAAAAGATTATAATGATAAACTCTTTCCAAAGCTTTTCAGAAACTTCCTTTAAATGATGAGCAACACAACTTCTTAGGACTGTCACCTGTGATCTGATCAGACTCGCGGGCATTAAGAAATGTCATACGTTTATGCAAAAAGGATCTTCTTTAGTGTAATGCTTAGACTTTATAAGAAAGAGTATAAGACACAAACAGAAGTTATAGCAGAATGCAAATACAATTGATGTGCTAGGCCAACAGAACAGTGGAGACAACAATATTGCTAAGTACCTGCTCAATGCCTGGCTTGTCCGGGTTCAGCAACGGCCTTGTTTCCACGTGCTCAGGCACTAATTTGCAGCCCACGCGGGGGATATCCTCCCAGTGGTGCAACACAGTCAGTGCCAGATGCTCATCTGTCTGCTTTTTCTGACCTGCAAGCATGGAGAACACAGCAAAGATTCGGAGGCAATGAAAGAATGCAACCAAGGTTGGTTTTGTTATTTATTTATGCCTTCCTCATCCATACAGATGCTAGGCAAGGTACAAGTTCAAAAACCAAGCCACCCCACGAAAGCCAAACACAATTAAATATACCACAATAAAGGATTATATTAGCAAAACTGTGTTTGAATAATATGGTTCAAGTAGAATGAAAGTAATCCAAATGTTGGGTGAAGATTAATGGAAAGTTTTCATATACATCTTCTGAAAATTAAATAAATTAGTATAATGTTGCTTGTATTGAATAACTTAATTTTATTTATTAATCACCAGAGGAGAAAGAAGATAAAGTGAGTAACAGAAAGTTGCCTGGATATCTCTTTCCTTCATAATTCAAGCTACTGCATAGTCTCACTCTCGATTTAACATTTCTCTAATAATTGTGGACATTTTCAAGTATATCTTTACAGCCACGAGAGTGAGGATTTTGATTTTTGGAAGATAAACCTTTGATTCTCAGGATTCTCAATCTATGTTTACTTCTAAAGTCAAACTTTTTACAGTATAATGACACAATTTGGTTATAAAATAAAAAAAGGTTATGCTTCATAAACTCATACATCACTGAAGTGCCTTGATTTTCAGCACTTACCATTTTCATCCTCTACTTCAGTGGGGCCAGTGAAGACTCGATTGGTCACTTTCACTCTGCCTCGAGGGCCATAGTGGGGACCATCAACTTTTCCTTCTTTACAAAGCTTGGATAGGATTTGGGTAGGCTTTTGGGGGTCTCGCCACATATTATATCCATGGCTGTGGAGAGAAAAATAGTCAGATCAAGTCTTCAGGTCTGTAAATTTGTAATCCCGCCTTTAACAGATGCTCTTTTAAAATCAGGATGCTGTTTTTATAAGATTGCATTAATAAGTGGACGAGTGATTTATGTGTTCTGACCTAGGCTTCCTTAGAGAGCATGAAGCAAAGTCAAAACCTCTTTTAGTAACACGACTGTGAATTCCGTTCATTCACAGTCAACAAGTCTTTGGCAAACAGTCTTTCAGAGGAATGTTTATCAACCCCCACTTTATCTCACTTGGAACACTGCCAGAGAACCAATTTCCAAATGCAGAGCAAGGCCAAACTTGGCACTGAGTCTATTAGAGTCATGAACAGAACTTTCCAATCTTGAAACGAGATGAACTAACTGCTTCCTGCAAAAGCCCACATCCTGTTCGCTCCTCTTTTATGTCCTATGGGAGGGGCCAATCATCTCCAAGGTGTGGCCTTACTCCCGAGACTACCCTGCTTTCTTAATTGTTCTTGTCTTCTGGCAGCTCTGCACATGTGCACGCTGGGAATGGGCTCTAGCTGTTCCTCTGCCTCGCTGCTGTCTAACTCTGCCACTGATGCAGAGCCCTCGTCCGATCTTTCCCCAGCCCTGGATTGGCCCAAGTTCCTCCCCAACCTCCTCACTGTCTGACTCTGCTGCCAGCTCCACTGGCTGCCAGCGGGCCACAACATTATGACTAGAAGTATATCTAGTCTACTTCTAGTATATCTAGAAGTATATCTGGTAGAAGTATATCTACAATATCCTAGAAGTATTTCTTCATATACAAATGAGACCAAGACCTCATCTTAAACAAGTGGGCTATATCTGGATCTGAAACACTATTCTCACTAGCATCTGAACATTATTTACCTCAGCTGACTACACATGATAGACAGAGGGGATACAGCTAATGCATCCAACATGCAAAGCCAGTGCTTTATCTGTTAAATTAGGGCATATGTGCCAAAATCCTATTAGATTTTAGACAGATTTTTTTCTGTCCCTTCTATCTATCAGGAGCAGTCAGTGTTGGATTAATATGACTAACAGTATGACTTGATGAAAAGAACTTCCTTTATTCCTAAAAATGTTATATGTTTGTTTCTTAAAATACTCAAATTCATATGGTAGACTGATCAATAAGACTTCCTAAGACATAGGCAGGTTTGAAAGTCAAAGATATGATTTATATCTTCCCAAAGAGATAGGCATTTTCTTATTAAAAGGTAGTTTTAGTTTAGTTTAGTTTTATTTGATTTGTATACCGCCCTACTCCCAAAGGACTCAGGGCGGTGAACAGCCACAGGATAAAAGACATAAATACAAAATTTAAAACTGAATAAAATCGAATTAAACAATTTGGCCGAAGACAGATTTAAAACACCCCAATAAATTAAAAACGAATTAAAATTTATGTTTTAAAAAGGGAAAAAAGGGAAACAGTTAGGCCAGGCCAGCCTGATGGAATAAAAAGGTCTTGAGAGCGCGGTGGAAGGTGCGTAGATCCGGGATCCTCCGTATCTCCGGGGGGAGCTCATTCCAGATAGTAGGTGCCCCCACAGAGAAGGCTCTCCCCCTGGGGGCCGCCAGTCAACATTGTTTGGCCGATGGCACCCGGAGGAACCCCTCTCTATGAGAGCGTACCGGCCAGTGGGAGGCTACTGGTGGCAGCAGGCGGTCTCGTAAGTAACCAGGTCCTAAGCCATGGAGCGCTCTAATGGTGGTAACCAAGACCTTGAAGCACACACGGAAGACCACCGGGAGCCAGTGCAGCTCGCGCAGGAGAGGTGTTACATGGGAACGCCATGTCGCTCCCATAATCACCTGCGCGGCCGCACTCTGCGCCAATTGGAGCCTCCGGGTGCACCTCAAGGGGAGCCCCATGTAGAGACCATTGCAGTAGTCCAGGCGGGAAGTGACGAGGGCATGAGTGACCGTGCGTAAGGAGTCCCGATCCAGAAAGGTAGCTCCATAACTTGGGTGAGAAAGGGCTGGCTTTTGAGAGTATCATTAGAACATTATTTTAACATTAACATTTTAACATTTTAAAATAAGGAGAAGGTTAACAATTCTTACAGAGCATAGTTCCAAGAAATGCCACATGTTGCTCTATGCTTGCTGTAATACCGGTTCTCCAGATCTATCTTTGTCTCACCAATCAGATCATCCGAGCCCACCAAGTCCCAATCATAAATAGCCACCGTCAACATGGATTCCATGGGGAATGTAGCCTCAATGTCAAAGGATCTATATGGGAGGAAACAGGAACAACGGCAAATGGGATCAACTTTTCCATGAAATGGAGAGTCTTATGCAGAAAGCTAAAAGACATCCTTTGGCTATTTTGAAGAAAATTTGTTCCTGAGGTATGTTTATGGCTAAAATGAGCAAGAAAATATAGAACTAAAAACGAAAACTTGGAGAATTCAGGGCTGCACTAAAGTTAGTTCATTAAACCCATGCTATTGTATATGTGCTCCTATTTTTCATGGTAGCATCTAGTAACTTGTTTTTTTAAGTACACAAATAACATCTAAATGCCTTAACTGGCTTCCATGTAATCCTGTAGTATTTCACACTCATTCTGATTCACCAGGGGCGTCTCTTACTTTCCAAAGACTGGGTTCAGCTGTTTAGAGATGTAATTCTCCTTGTCTTTGATATCTGTCTTTCCCAGTTTGATGGCAACATAAGGGTCAGCTTTGCCATTGATGTCAGCAGGATGCAAATCAGTAGCCTGGAAGGGAAATCAACCAACAATCAAAAGAAAAAGACTTTTAAGTGGTGGTACTTCCTGTATGGCAGGACTCCCCCAAAATGGTCAATATTAACCCTCAAGGGTTGATGGGACTATCCATTACTGTCGTTGTTGTTGTTATTTGTAGTATTTATTAAATCAGTATTTATCTAATTATATTCATACAATAAAAGGTTGTAGATTAATGAACAATCTGAAATTTCATGAGGGAGCTGATAAGCTGAAAAGTTTGGGGTACCTTGCTCCAGTGGTGAAATTCAAATTTTTTTTACTACCGGTTCTGTGGGTGTGGCTTGGTGGGCATGGTGTGGCTTGGTGGGTGTGGCTTGGTGGACATGGCAGGGGAAGGATACTGCAAAATCCCCATTCCCACCCTACTCTGGGACCAGCCAGAGGCAATATTTGCTGGTTCTCCGAACTACTCAAAATTTCCGCTACTAGTTCTCCAGAACCTGTCAGAACCTGCTGGATTTCACCCCTGCCTTGCTGTAAAGGAACTTTTCTCAGAAAGTTTCATCTAGTACTTTTAATGTTACAAAAAGACCTTTTTTAAGTCTCTCAAACATATTAAATTTAGAGTTTTTAAAACCTAATTGCTTTACTGCTATTTTTAATTGTGATTTTATGCTGTTTTCATTATTCAGGATAATTGCTGGTCCTGATTTTCATGTTACTGCTTTAATAATACATTTTCAGTTTGGTTTTTGGTTGATCTAGAAATTAAATCAAGTGTTATGTTGACAAAGCAATTCTGATAGGGACACAAGGAGTTCTTCTATCTTTTTGGCTGGCCAGTTAGATGGAGTACTTTGGGTTTCTTAAGAAGTATAGAAGTTAGGAGACAGAGGCCTAGAAAAAGTGAGTGCTGGGAAAGGAAAATCCTTAGCAATCAAACATACCAGACTTTAGGGCACATCTGTTCTAGAACTGGAACTTCAACATTTTGCCACCAATTAGAATACCTCTCTTTAGCTGGCCCAATAACCAATAACATCAACCCCACTGAGTGAGCAAACGTGTATAAAAGGCCAGCAAAATTGCATACATTTATTACTCCTAAGTCCTAATAGCATATATTTATTAGTCCTAAGGTGAATAGCACTGCCTGGGGCTCTTTTTCTTAATTTCCTTCTTCTCTCTACCGGCCCCCCACTCACCCCAAGCTTATAAAATTTGTTCCTAATTATTCAGGGGAAGGCATAGCAACAAATCATTTTTCCTAAAATCTGGGGAATCAGTACTCAATTAGAAAGACGAAACCAAGGCTGAGACTTTCTAGATAACACATGGAAGTCCAAACAGAGGTGGGCGGCACATGAATTAACAACCGGTTCTCCCAGCACCGAAACTGTGAGCCTTTTTCACATGCGCTTTGCTTGCACGCATGCGCGCGGCTTAAAAAACACAGCTAAATAGGACGGCATAGCAACCAGGATGGGTGGGCCAGGCCATCTGCAGGTCGCAACTGCCGGTTTGCCTGAACTGGTCTGAACCGGCAGCAGCCCACCACTGAATCCAAACCTTCAGAAGAGGAAAAGTTCAGGGCTCAGAGCTGGAATGGATATGAGTGCAAAACAACCTTGAAAGATGTGTCTCATTTGTTCTCACCCTCACAATGTAGATCCGGACCAATACATTGATGGGATCATTGTTTGGAATTCCTTGGAACATGCCAAAAGTAGGGTCATATCCAGCCTCCTTGGTGATATCATCAGGAAGAGGCACTTTATAAACACACAGGGACCCCTGGGAATGAGAAGACATAATTTTAGCTCAATTAAAAATCCATCTAGGTTTTGGCAGAGAAGGCAAGAAGTTACTAAGTTTGCTTTTCCCATCTTCTGGCAACAACAGCACCAGACCTGTGACACAACAGCCCCAATGTCTTCTGACACTTTCAAGTTTAAACAATGTGCTGGAATAAAAGTTTTTGTGGCTCTCATGGAATGAGTGAAAATTACATCACACTTGGGAATATTTTAAACTAAAAAAAAAGATAAAATGTAATAAATAAGTAATTTATAAAAATGTACGATTTCCACAGGAGAGCTGTATTTAAGGAGACGTTATTTTTTCAGCTGTTGGAATGGTGACAAAATATTTACCTACTCAGCAAAGTAGCGAAAAAAAAATATTCCTTAGTGCTGAACTGGCGTCATGACAATGAGCACATACTGCGTATTTTGTTCTTGCAATCTGCAAATGCTCTGATGCAAGTTTGACTGAAGAGGGTGCTGAGAATGATTAGAGCAATTCCAAACAATTCTTTCATTGGCCTTTTTCCCCCTAGTGTAGACAAGAGAAATCTCGCTTTTCTCTGCCCCAAAGCAAATGCGAGAAGGGATGCAATGTGTATATATGGGAGAAGAAATAACATTACAAAGACTTGTTATCTCCTTTAATTTGGATTAACTTTCCTGATTTATCTATCCTTCTTTTCACTCATTAATCTTGCTAAATCGCCTTTATCTTTCTTTTAAAACAAGACCAGTTTAACTGAACACATTCTCTGCTCAAATCAAAAGAGGAGTAAAATCAGATCCTTTCTTTGCCTCTCTGGCTTGCCAATTAGTCTACCAGGATTAATGAAATTGGAAGTAAATATAAGTGGAATTTCACGCTCACTTTGAATCTTCCCACAATGCGATCTTCATCTGCAGAATTGTCGTCATCATCTCCAATCTTCCCACGAAGGAGGTTAAAAGTATGCAGCCAGTCCTCAAAATTATCAAATTCTGTCTCCAGTTCTTTGGGATACACCTAAGATAATATGGAGCAAATAACATAATTTGGGCCTCTGGCTATTATGATCATATATAGAATAGAATAGAATAGAATAGAATAGAATAGAATAGAATAGAATAGAATAGAATAGAATAGAATAGAATAATTTTTTTATTGGCCAAGTGTGATTGGACACACAAGGAATTTGTCTTGGTGCATATGCTCTCAGTGTATATAAAATAAAAGATATGTTCATCAAGAATCATAAGGTACAACACTTAATGATAGTCATAGGTTACAAATAAGCAATCAGGAAACAATATCAATATAAATTGTAAGGACGCAAGCAACAAAGTTACAGTCATACAGCCATAAGTCATATTTTATATTTATACAGTCATATTTTGACTTATTCAGAAGCAATAGTACTTATTGGTCAAAATTAAGATATTTTGCTAACGCAGGAGGCATGATGCACAGACATGCATCATGTCAGCTTCAAAATGTGGTCCTTGATCCTTTTTATATATATAAAAAAGGAGAACATCTGTAAGCATACAATAATAGGCAGGAACAGAACCACCTAAATTGATGAGATCTCTTTTCCCTATTTCTTTTCCAGTTTTTTCGCCAGTATGAAAGTCAAAAATATTTTTATCATCATTTATGATGCAAAATATAATTGTTGTCACAAGTTTTATTTCATTTCATTTGTATCTTCTTTTCTCCCATTCTCATCATGATGAACAGCACCTACACAATACAGAATTCCACTATGATACTGCATGGCTGTGCGTGGGTATTTTATTTTGTAGAAACACACTTCCTCATAAATAAAATAAAAGAATAGTGAAGCAAAGAATGTGAAAAGCTTTTAAAATGAGGTCATCTTATTTAATCATTGCAATAGAGATACACTGACAATCTATATTCAATTTGGTAGCCTTTAGATGTATTTATAATTGTTGTCATCTTCAACCAGCATGACCTCTCCGAACATCTGGAAAAGAAGCCTGAAAGGAAGTGAAGACATGGATGAACAAAAGGAACTGCAACCAATTTTGTATATGATTGAAATCTCCCCCGAACTGAGATAGGTGGGAGGTTAGGTTGACATTCTTTTTCTTCAGAATTTCTGACTGTGGAATGGTAGAAGACTCCTCTCTCTACCTAATGGCAGTTTTACCTCTCTTAAAATATCTTGTTCCAAGAGGACATTCAAAGGAAAAAAATATGTTGTCTCTTAGCCTGTCAAAACTAAGTATCACAAGGAAATATTACTACGGTACATAATAGACTTTTCCTTTATTTTTCAATTTTAGGAGAAGAATTAACTTGTGTTGTTTGATTATATTTTTATCCTTGTAAGTGCAATTGATGGTACTTTTGAGTGCAGTAATTCTAATAACACCAAGTCATGTACTGTTTTCATTTTAAGAACATGGCCATGTACTCTGGAATTCAAAAAGATAGGCAGGAATATAAACAGCAATGAGCAGTCCAGAGGTTCTCAATGTTGCCATATTGAATGATACATGAAGAAATTTTATGGGAAATGCCTTCTCCTGAGCCACTTAGCTCAGTGCTGTCTGCACTGACTCATAGCAAGTCTCCAAGTTTTCAGAAGGCCTTTCTCGACTAATAAAGGAGAGTATCTGTAGCTCAGGGTTGAAATAAAGGGTTCTTGGTGCTCTCCAGTTGTGAAATGTAAAATTTGTTACTACCAGTTCTGTGGGCTTGGCTTGCTTGGGGTGTGTGTGTGTAAAGTGACTGGGTGGGCATGGCCAACTTTTTTTAAAAAAACTTTTAAAACCATTTTTTCTACAACCTCTTTGGCTGAAGAGGTTGTTAAAAAAATGCTTTTAAAAGCCTCTGATTGGCAGAGGCTTTTAAAAGCATTTTTTGTAGAAAATTTTGTAGGTTGTAGAAAAAATGTTTTTAAAAGAAAAAAAAGCCTCTGACGATCAGGCAACTCAGCTGGGAGCCTCGCGATCATCAGAGGCTGCTTTTTTTTTTTACTTTTAAAAGCATTTTTTCATCCAAAGAGGTTGTAGAAAAAATGCTTTAAAAAATAATTTTAAAAAGCCTCTGATGATTGTGCGGCTCAGCTGGGCATGTGGAGGGGGGGCAGGGATTTTTGCTGCCGGTTCTCAGAACCATCTGCCTCCATTGCTACCGGATCAGGCGATCCAGTCCGAACCGGGAGCATTTCACCCCTGGTGCTCTCTGAGCTTGGTTATTTTCTTGCAGATGTTTCATTACTCAAAATTGGCAACAACTGGTGACTAGTCATGTATGTCACTAGCACTGATGATGTTACCAATTTTGGATAATGAAACATCTGCAAGAAAACAACCAAGCACAGAGAACGCCAAGGACCCCTCTTTCTCAACTCTCTGGAGATGGAAAGAGATAATTTTTTTAATCCTTTAGAATGCGCATTAGGGCTGGCCAGCCCTACAAGTGAAATATTATGGGCATCTTAAAGCACTATACTTAATGACATTCTGCAAACCACATGGCATAAATTCTGGCCCTGCTCTCTTGGTGATGGTGTAACATCACAGGCACGTGCTTTATAGAGCAAAAGGATTATAAAAGGACCACTGATGAAGTCCATGATAAGAAGTGCCTATCCACTGTGCATGTACTACTACATTTCAGCACACTTTGCCTGCTAATTGTTAATTATTCTGATTAGAGGCCGGATTTCATTTGGGAAACTGGCCTCTCCCAGAACACACGAACTGAATTCTGAATGACGCTTCACTTTGGATTCTTGTAGAGTTCCCCTTCATTTTAAAAGGACTTGAACCAAAAAAAATATAAAAAAATAAAATACAAAACTAAAACATTACAGTTGAATGAAATGCTTTTCATTTCATTAGGATTAGGAATGGGAAGAGCTCACCTTCATCTCGTCAATCTTCTGCTTGTTCTTCCTTTCAGGGGCATCAGGCTGCGGCTGCGGCTGTTTTTTCTTCTTGTCCTCTTTGGATAATTTGACTTTGTCTTTGGTCTTTCCTTGGGCTTTTGAGCCTTTCATAGGAGAGTCATCAAGTCTCATTTCTGAGCTCACAGAGAAGAGCAGCAGATATGGATGGCAAGAATAAGATGTTTGTGGTAGGGAAGGCATGAGATAAAAAAACAAAAACAAAAAATCAGCCAAAGGCATGCATGAAAGCTGACAGAAAAATTAGCTAGTAAAAAATAAAGTTTGCAATACTGATCTAGCTTCCAGCCCTGAAATAAGCATGCAAGCAAAGCACCTTGTGCTGGTTATGAATATTCAGTATATTCTGGGGGCCTTGTGGTTTCTTATTGGACAGATATTTCATTACCTGAACTGATAAGTATCATAAATAATTGAGTTGAAGTGAATGGATTTACAGAGGTAGAAAATGCAAGAATCAGAACCAAATCAAGAGAAAAGGAGCCTGAGTGGTATAGGAGGCTAATGCCTCCTTACTAAGGCAGCATTTAACATCCAGCTGCCTGCAATTACTGCGAGTTCAATTCTCCCCAGGCTCAAGGTCGACTCAGCCTTCCATCCTTTCTAAGGTAGATAAAATGAGGACCCAGATTGTGGGGGCAATAAGCTGACTTTGTAAAAATATACAAAAGTATGAAGGCTATTGCTTAACGCACTGTAAGCCGCCCTGAGTCTCTGGAGAAGGGCGGCATATGAATCAAAAAATAAAAATAATAAAAAATAAAAAAGATATCATAGCTGACACCCCCTTTAGGTAAGAATGACAAGGTGTTGGCATCATCAGCTGTTGCTTTACTTGCAATCAACACAATTACCCTATGACACTCTGCCACAAGTGGCAATGGGGAAGAATCATCAGAAACCTGTGGCCTAGTAAACTAGATTGCTTCTGTTCAATGGCCATACCTCAAAGCAGTGGTGGGTTTCAACATTTTTTTACTACCGGTTCTGTAGGTGTGGCTTGGTGGGCATGGCAGGGGAAGTTTACTGCAAAATCCCCATTTCCTCCTGATCAGCTGGGACTTGGGAGGCAGAGAATAGATGGGAGCAGGGCCAGTCAGAAGTGGTATTTACCGGTTCTCTGAACTACTAAAATTTCTGCTACTGGTTCTCCAGAACTGATCAGAACCTGCTGAAACCCACCTCTGCCTCGAAGCATTGCTGACCTAGTAGGAAGGGATAAGCAATGAAGTCACATGGATGTGTTTAACTACAGTATTCATGCTTTCATTTCTACCATTTCTGCCTTTTTTTCCCCTTTGCTTTGCCTTTGCCTTTCTTTCCCATGAAATATAGTGAGCCCAAGATATATAAAGCCTGGTTCTGCTTTTGCTCATAGACATTCAGGAAAGAACTAAAGTTTTGAGGAGTCCAATATATACTGTATTATTATTTGCATCCATGCATATAAAATTATGTTCTATCAGCCGTGGTCGCACAGTGGTTAGAATGCAGTACTGCAGGCTACTTCTGCTGACTGTCGGCTGCCTGCAGTTTGGCAATTCAAATCCTACCAGGCTCAAGGTTGGCTCAGCCTTCCATCCTTCCGAGGTTGGTAAAATGAAGACCCAGATTGTTGGAGGCAATATGCTGACTTTGTAAACTGCTTAGAGAGGGCAGTAAAAGCACCGTGAAGTGCTATTGATAGTGCCGCATACTATCTTCATAGTGATCTGGTTACTTTAGAGAGCCAGGTTTTGGTCACAACAACAGATTAAGAGGGAGATTTGGAATGGCAAATGGCTGTTATGAAAAAAGTATGGCTGTTATATGGGGGGAAGGATACTTTTTCATATTTTCTACTAATTTAAGCAGTGTTATTCTATAAACTCCCATGAGCTCCCATATACTCCTCAGAGCAGAGGTGGGTTTCAGCAGGTTCTGACCAGTTCTGGAGAACCGGTAGCGGAAATTTTGAGTAGTTCAGAGAACTGGTAGTAAAAATTCTGACTGGCCCCACCCACATCTATTCTCTGCCTCTCAAGTACCAGTTGATCGGGAGGAAATGGGGATTTTGTAGTAACCTTCCCCTGGATTGGGGAGGGAATGGTGAATTTACAGTATCCTTTTCCTGGAGTGGGGAGGGAATGGAGTTTTTACAGTATCCTTCCCCTGCCATGCCCACCAAGCCACGCCCACCAAGCCACGTCACGCCCACCAAGCCACGCCCACAGAAACAGTAGTAAAAAATTTTGAAACCCGCCACTGCCTCAGAGGAAATCCACATAAGGCTATTGTCCTTCTGTACAGTTTCTTGTGTACTTACTTTAGCACCATATATCATTCTCAATATAGGGACTTGCTAAATATTACTATGCATTGGTCTTTAATTGTTCTGTAACAGACAATCAATCAACAGGTGAGATGCTTCCTTATTAAAGAGCTGCAGTGAAAAGAATGTTTTTCCTGCTTATTGTTAGGGTTTTCTTTGTAAGGGACGAATCCCAAGATCTCCTCTCCTGTTTCTTTGTCTTCCTACTTTTCAAAGATTTACCTTCAGTGTTGTCCATCTCTTCTTTCTCCTCAGCTTCTGCTGCAGCTGCCTCTTGCTGCTGAAGTAGCTAGAAAAATGAAGGTTAGCCAATGGGGTGGGTAAATGTAGCATAATTTCTCTTTCAACACATGGAGCGTAATCATTTATCAGATTACAGAAATATAGAGAAAGGTGAATTCAAATGCAATACTTCCTATGGCATGACAAAAATCATGTCCTCTCCAGTCTTGGAGAGACCTATGTTTACCCTTTAACTGGAAGGCTCAGAACAATGACTAATACAATGGAACTCCCAAAAGTGCTTTTTCAAAAGGCAACTGGATTTTTGTTTTTCCTTGAAGACGTTTTGCTTCTCATGCAAGAAGCTTCTTTAGTTCATAGGCAGCACAATAATACTATAAAGATTCAGATATTTCTTCAGAATGTAGGCTATGAAATCTGGAGGAAAGGGACATAATGCAGTAATTTTCTTTCCTAAGGAAAGTATAGTAGAAACATACCATAACCAATCTAATCTAAAAAAAAAGACTGCTTTGGGATTGCTTTTAACAATGCCTTAAAATAAATGAATTTGGAAAGGCTAAGTAAAGGCTCATAATCAGGAATATGGAGGTGGATTAATTTGTATGTTTGGTCCATGAAAAATGTGAGACTGGATCTCACATAGCCTTTCATCTCAGTAGGATAATATTGCCAGATGAATTACTAGATACTTCTGAACTCTTCTTCTTTCTCTGATGTCTAAAAGAGTTCAGGGCCTACAGGCCATATACTAAATGAGAACATTCTGAATATCTGTCCTGCTTGCCAGTGCATTGCCCACCTTCATAGTTTCAATGGAAGCAAAATATTTGGACCACCAGTCTAGCATGCTCTCATCAGGCTCCTCATCCTCAATTTCTTCTGCATTTCCTTTCTTCTTCTTCTTCTTCTTCTCCTTCTCTTCTTCTGACTGTAGGATAGTAGAAAAGAAGTGAGAGATAGTTATGAAATAGTTATGAAAGCAAAGCTGGCTGAGGAACTCTGGGAGTTGAAGTCCACAAGTCTTAAAGTTGCCAAGGTTGGAGACCCCTGCTCTATACAATAGCTGAGCAACTTTGGCCGGTGGGTCACAGGTAGCATTCCTGGTGCCTTTGTAGAAGTCCCCAGCAGCAGTGTTTTGTGCATCCTTAATTTTTTTTTTTGTAAAATAGGAGGATTATACTGATTCACCCAACACATGTATTTTATGGAAGTTCTGTACCTTCTCCAAACAGAAATTATAGCCCCTCTGGCTTCAGGGTGCTAGAATATGCTAAAAACTAACTTATTTTTTGAATGGATCAATGTATTCTGCAAATCCAGAAAATTGATTAATTGATTAACTAGGTTAGGCATTTTGTGTGACTCAGTCAATAAATCTGGGGTGGACTTTTTCAGAAAATGGATAAATGGTGAAGGTACTGATTGAAAAGAGCTGTATATAGATGGGGAGAAGGGAATTATATTACGTACCTTGGAAGAGGGAAAAGGGGCATTAAGTATGTTTGTAAAGAAGATTGGAAGTTACTTCTTTAAGCATTTCTTTTTTTCTTTCTCAATTTCTACTGTTTCCATCATTTTTAGCTTTATCTTTTTCCTTCTTTTTAATTTGTTCATGTTCATCATGTAACTTTGCAAAAATATTATTTAATTAAAAATTATACACATGTACATATGTACATATACATATATGTATACATATACATATACACCCATATATAGTAGTATACATATAGATACAAACCTACATATAAAAAGGAATTTGGGCCATGGCAGCAGACACTGCAATAAATCAGTTTATTTTAAACTGATTTATTGCCGTACCTGCTGCCATGGCCCAAAATCATTTTTATATTTGTGTTTATTTCTATATGTATCTATATCTCCCCAACATCTTTTCATTACACTAAAGCTGCAATTTATGATATAAATTGAGAATTCCAAGTCTCTCTCTGTGTGTGTGTTTGTGTGTGCATTGCACAATAGCTATCAATTTGAGATTTCTCTGTGTGTATGTGTTTGTGTGTGTGTGTATAAGAGCAAAGGACCTCGGGCAAAAACTTCCCCCAAATCTTCAGGAAGCCTAGTATGTATCTATCAGTCTCAAATATTCACTGGTCTATTCTCATTATATATAGGCCTTCCAAGAATGGAGCAGCTTACTCCCTGAATTTAAGAAGATAATGTTATTATAAATTGTTTCCAGATGCCAGAGAAGATATTTTAGTAGGACACATAGAAGCACAGCTGTCACTTACCACATCCACCTTCACAACAGCATCGGAATTCTGTCATCAGAGAAAGGAATGGGGAAAAACAAGGAAGAGTTAATACAATGAAGGAGAGTTCTTGGTCTCTGCAGTGCACCTACTTGGACATGGGGTACAGCATCTCTGAGCAATGGAGGAAGCCCAAGCACATAAGTGATATCAAACAAAAAAGGAAGGTAACACACAGCCCAAATCAATGGAAGGAATGTTACAGATGGATGAAGAAGCTTAGGGTACTGTTCTATCCAGATTTTTTTTTAAAACTAGGTCTCTAATTCATACATGCAGAATAGCTAATGGCAAATTGATTTTATTTTTATGCTTTATGTAGGATCATCAATTCACAAATTTTTTATAGCATGTATAGGCAAACACTGAACCACAGATTCCCTGAAACTCTTTACCACTTGTTCTTCAGGTTCCTTGAATAGTCTTCTCCATCTGATGCCCTTCAGATGTTTTGGAACAACAGCAATTTTTCTTACAGTGACTAGGAATTCTTGGAGTTCTGGCTTCAACACATCTGGAGGTCATCTGGTTGGGGAAAGGTATCCTGCCCCTCTCCCACCCCTCTATTTTCTTGTCATCCAGCTGTTCATCCTCCCCTGGGCAAAACATGCCAAACTCAAAAACACTCTGTCAGGAAGACACTCATTTTGAAAGTATGTACTGTTTCAATGCTTGCCAAAACGTTCGATTTGAAAAGCATAAAGCAAGCACTCTTTCCCAGTATGACTTTGAAGAAGGCTCCCAAGGGGTAATATAGAAATCAAAGGTCATTCTGGGGGATGGGAAGATCTGTATTGCACAGAAGTCTTGCAAGGGGATTTAATGTTCACGAAAGTGAAAAAGAAAAAAAGAAGTTCCTCTGGTAAAGGAAATCATAAACTAGGAAAGCATGTGGAGATGATCTATACATCATACTAAATATGTCAGGACTAAACAGAATACACACCCTTCCCTAAATACCAGAATAAAATTGGCTTGTCAAACCCCGCCCCCCATTTCATGTACTACATTTGTTTTAAAAAAAAAAAGAGCCCCTTTACTAATAGGTAACCAGGAAGATCAGGCATTTCCAAGGGTAATAAACGTTCTTTAAATATAATTCATGCCCACATAACAATTCGATTTTAACCTTTGGAGAAGCCAAAGTGTTATAAATCAATGAAGGGGAAGCAGCCTAACTTTTTTGGCCTGATATACTCATTTATCATTTTGAGAACATATTGTGGGAATGCTTGCAAAGAGGCTGCTGAGATGATGGGCTTAACCAACCTGCATTCTCAAACCAGGAAGCTCAATCATACTTACTGGACTTGTTTTTTTTCTAGACAGGTAGACTTTTCCAAACAATATCCCATACACAGCCATCCAATATGCGTTTAGCCCTATAGATTTCACCTGGCTAGGAAGCTCCTTTGATGGCTGGCACATCAGTTACTACTTGCTCAGAAAGCCAATCGTTTTGAGTCCCTGACGCTAATAGCAAAAAGGAGAAAAACTCAGAGAGGAAATCATTTGCTTCCATCAATTAAAAAGAATTTGCTATGCTTCAAGGCACAATCAGAAGAATCTAAATTGTTTCAGACAGAGTGGTGCAGGAACTGGGTCTCAAAGTTTCATTGGCCGCTATAATTAAGATGCTTTTTGTCTTGTGGATCAGACCTAGTCCGACTTTCTTCAATTAATCTTGAGATAGATTAATGAGATTATACAAAATCAATCTTCTGAATGCTTTACCCGTCTTTCCAGATTTCTTCTCTGAAATGGAGCTTCCCACACTTTCAATCCAGTTCCCAAGATATGAGAACATGCATTTATATTCTGCTTTTAAACTGAATGCAACGAACAACAAGTTTTTTTCATATATTCCTCTGACTACACTCTATGGAGCATGGAAGCTTTGAGCTCTTACTTTTGCTTCATTTTCAGCTGCCAGGTAAACAAGACTAACTGGAGTCTCCATAAATCCTTTTATTCCCAGCACTGCTTGTACAGAATTATAGAATAACAGAGTGGGAAGGGACCCTGGAAATCTTCTAGTCCAGCCCCCTGCCTAAGCAGGAGACTCTATACCATTTCAGAGAAATGGTTGTCCAAACTCTTCTTGAAAACCTCCAATGATGGAGCATCTACAGCTTCTGGAGGGGAGCCATTCCACTGACAGTTCTAACTGTCAGGAAATTTTTCCTTAGTTCTATGTTGGATCTCTCTTTGTTAAGCTTCCATCCATTACTTCTTGTCTTGCCATCAGGTGCTTTGGAGAATAGCTTGACTCCCTCTCCTTTGTGACAGCCCCTTAAATATTTGAACACTGCTATCATGTCTCCCCTAGTCCTTCTTTTCATTAATCCAGATCAGGGCTGTCAAACCCGTGTCATCAAGGCATCATCACGTGACGTTTTGGGACTTTCCTCCCCTTTGCTAAACCGAATGTGGGTGTGGCCAGCGCATGATGCATCCGGCCTGCAGGTCACAAGTTTGACAGCCCTGATCTAGATATATCTAATCCCTGCAACCATTCTTTATATGTTTGGGTCTCCGGTCCCCTAAACATCTTTGTTGCTCTTCTCTGTACTCTTTTTAGAGTCTCAACATCTTTTTTATATTGTGGCAACCAAAACTGGATGCAGTATTCTTAGTGTGGTCTTACCAAGGCAGTATAAAGCGGTACTAACTCTTCACATGGTCTTGATACTATCCTTCTGTTGATGCGTTGATGTATTTGGAAACGGATTGCTAAATTTCCCAACGAAGATCATTAATATTAACTACATATTTGCTTTTGTTATTCATCTTAAAATAAAAACAAAAACACCACCCCTCAGTCCCAAATTGTACATACTAAATTTAAATAGGGTTGTTATTAAACATATTTTAAGTGGAATTGGAACATTTTATATGTCATTACTGGATCTCAATTCATCAGAATACACCTTTTGGTCTGTGGTGGATATACAGTATATTGGGAGATATTCTTGATTCATGTTTCTGGAGCACATCTGTTAACAGTTCTGAGTTCAAAATAGCGGGTTCAATTGTTCAAAGCTCTAAATAAAAATCTTTGTGTTTTGAAATTTGGTCTGAACATTTTGTTCTATGTTGTTTTGAGCGTTCTAATGTTCCCTGATTGAACTGTGTTGTTTAATTAACCCCCGCTTCCCAATAAGTGAGGGATGGAGTGAAGTGCAGATGAGGAGATGTGGTTAAGTACATGTACAGAAATATCCCTTTGACATTAAAAAAAAAAAAGAAACTACTGCTGCTATTTCTAAAATTGTTGCTATGAGGAGAGGTACTTTGATTTCTTTCTCAGATACCCTGTCACTGTGATGGCAAACCTATGGCACGCGTGCCACAGGTGGCACACGGAGCCATATCTGTGGGCACACGAGCATTGCCCTAGCTCAGCTCCAGCGCACCTGTGTGCGCCATCCAGTTGATTTTCAGGCCTTCTAGGCCCACCGGAAGTTGGGAAACGGCCATTTCCGGCCTCCGGGAAGGTGGGGGAGGCTGTTTTCACCCTCCCCAGGCTCCAAGAAAGACTCTGGAGCCTGGGGAGGACGAAAAATGGGCCTACCGGGCCCACCAGTAACGTTTTTGCTGGTGGGTGGGTGGGTGGGTGGGTGTTGTGAGCACATGTGCAGGGGGCATCGAATTATGGGTGTGGGTACAGGTGCACGCAACCCCTTCACACACTCCCCCCACTTTTGGCACATGATGGCAAAAAGGTTAGCCATCTCTGCCCTATCATATGGAAAGCGTGCCCTGTGCATTTGAGTATGAGACAGAACTCTTATTTTTCATTTTTTCCAGTTGTCACATGCAAAAAGCATCATGCTTTATTGAGTTTTGGGCTGATTGTCAAAGGCACATGGCATATTCTAACGAACCACTCACAGGTAGGAAACAGAGAACTTGAAAAGCAACAGGTTAAAACCTCTGCTACCCAACAGTTTTTCATAAGAACATTGTTTTCTTCCATTAAAAAATAGGCAAGGAAAACATAAGGATCACTTCAGCATGTGTTTGGGGGGGAGAGGGGAGGCAGACTTCAATCCGGTGGTGGGTTGCTCCCAGTTTGGTCCGGTTCTATAGAACCGGTAGTAAAACCGATGGGAGGCTCCACCCACCTGCCACAATGTCATCATGGATGATCTGCGCATGCACAGAAGCGCGTGCGCTCCCGCTGCAAACAGGTAGTAAAGGTAAGTGGAACCCACCCCTGCTTCAATCATGTATTATTTCCCAGGAATTCTAAGTATATAGTGTGCCATCTATGTGAAAGAAAGGGTGTGGTTTGTATGCAGTATCTTTGTCCATTTCTGTAACTCCCCCAAGACTTCATAAGGGCCAGAGCTGCTCTCCATCTCAAAAAGGTACCCTTGCTTAAGAGTATAAGCTAGAGGTCTTCAAATTTGGCAGCTTTAAGGCTTGTGGACTTCAACTCCCAGAATTCTCCAGCCAGCTACGCCTTAAAGCTTAAAGTTGCCAAGTTTGGGGACCCCTGGTATAAGCAAACAAAACACAACTGATGAATTAATATAGCAACAAATCAGAGGAACGCTCACAAGATCACCGCTCATGGGACTCAGAGACCGCAGCAAGATACAACCAAAAGAACAGATCCAGCATGCAGACAACACCCTCATAATAAAAAGGAACAATTATTTTTAAAAAATCAACATTTTCAAGGGAATAAAATTCACAAGGAAAGAAGAAAACAACCTACTACACTTCCTGGATATACTTATCAGCAGAGGAAATGATGGCAAATTAGAAATGTGAATCTTTTGAAAAACAATCCACACTAACCAGGTACTCCATTACCAAAATAACAATCCAGCTTTCCATAACAGGAGCTGGAGAAGACATTATTCAGATAACTACAAAGACATCACAGAATAACCCAGAATACCAGAAAAAAACCCCATACAACATCTTCAAACTAAATGAATATCCACACCTCTTTATCAAAAAGTGCTGGACTCTCAAACCACTACATTACGAACCAACACAAGCAACAAAAAGGATAACCTACATACATCAAAACTATCTCAGAAACTATCAAGAGATTGTTATACCTACAAGGCATCATCATAGCACACAAATCACTGTGGCACACAAATCAACTAAAGCCTCTAAATCATTTTAAGTAAACCAAAAGACCGGACCCAGTAGCCCATGAAGAAATATACAGAAGTGGTCTACAACAGGGCTCTCCAAATTTAAGACTTGTAGCATGATGTATTAACAGCGGTTAGAATTGTGTTTGCTAAAAATTGGAAAAATGAGAAAATACCAACGCAAGATGAAGTTATTAAGAAAATAATGGAATGTGCTGAAATGAGCAAATTGACATTTGAAATTAGAGAACAAGAAGATAAACAATATTATAAGATATGGGACTTATTTTATCAATGGTTAGATAAAAAAAATATGGAAATGAAAGAAGATAGAGATTTTTATAATACAAGAATTGTAGAATTATATAAAATTTAACATAAAGATGTATTATTATTGGATCGATTCAGTAATGAAATGAATGTTATAATATAAATTAACTCAAATCTTAGAATATTTTGTACAAAATGAGGGAAGAATAGCTATAGTCAAATAAATGATCAATGAGGACAATAATACATAGATATATAGTAGATCGATAAGAATTTAGGTAAACTGTAAGCTATGAATATGGTGAAGATGCACAAAAGACTTGTAATCAACCGACACACTGTGTGTAATTGAAGATGGTTTTATGTTTTTATGTATGTTTGTTTAAAAAAAAAATTAAAAAAAAAGACTTGTAGCATGGCTGACTGACGAATTCTGCATGTTGAAGTCTACAAGTCTTGAGACCTCTGATCTACAACATACAGTGTAAGGACTGTAACAGCTATATGTAGAATAAATAGGCAGAAGGCAGAGCACATCTATGAATATCAACTACCAGTTGTAGTCAGAAGACATTATAAAAACTCCTTACTCTCACAACACATGGATTGACCCAACCATAGTTTCTGGGAGTTTGCTGAGTGTAAACTGAGCTGTAAATTACCCACAGTAATTTTCCAACAAGGACATGAGCAGAAGGAGAAAAACAAAAGACAGATGGAAAGAAGCAAACCCAGACTTCATTACTTGAATGAAAGACTGATCAGAGATTCAATCTTTTGGGTGCCATGCATCAAACCCTTTAGGACTTCTGTAACTCATCCTTGATCCCTCTTACCGCTTCCAACTTCACCATGGTCTCCATCTTCTTGATGGGAACCTCTGGCTCCATGTTAACCACAATTTCACCTGTGGGGTGAGAGTAGGGCCCCCCATTTGCAAGAGTCACATAGGCGTTCATAAGTTTAGCTGGACAGAAAATAAATAAATAGGGAAAAAACAGAGAGTGCATAATAGGCACACACAGGAAAGAGAAAGAGAGGGAAAGAGAGCACAGATATATGAAATATTTTAGCATGAAAGTTGTCTGAAGATGAGATAAAGTACATAACATTGAAGAATGAAAACCTGGTTGAAAAAATGTAGAAGAATTTGTGGAGGAACTTGGGGTTTAAAAGAAAAAAAAAACCACACCTCACAATAGTAAGAAGCACACATAAATATTGAATATATGCGGTCACTATGATAGGCCACAAATTGTTTTGTATTATATAGCTGATTTTCTAATTCTGCTGAGTATATCACCTGGTCAAATATTGGAATAAATTAAGTATAGCCATTATCAATATTGCCACATATGAGATGGAGGAAGCAAAGTCACAGATACGCAGCATCTTCATTTCTTAAAGATAACACAAGGATGATTCTCCTAACATACTAATAACACTAAAAACTTTAAATAACAAAATATAATTAAATGCTCCCATAATCTGCTATGTCTGAACAAATAAATTATATTATGTTTTGCTATTAGAGACCAATTCACATAATATGCTTAAGACAATATCTCCTAACACTCTGAATTTGCTCAATGCTATTTCAACTAAAGTTAGAGTGTTGACTGAACTCATCTAGAAATCTTATCTGTTGTGAGATTTGCACATAATCACTTCACTGTCTTGCTATCTTCTTAAATCACATTTTGCCATTCACCCTCACATTTCCCATTTACTTCTCTGCCAATAAACTATCATCTGGATTCCTTGGTGCTCTCTGAGCTTGGATGTTTTCTTGCAGACATTTCATTACTAAACTAGGTAACCTCATCATTACCAGTGCAGCGCATTGATGAGGTGATCTAGTTTGGTAAGGGAACATCTGCAAGAAAACAACCATGCTCAGAGACCACCAAGGACTCCACAGTTGAACCCTGAGCTATAAATATTCTCTTCTATCAGTATCATCTGGATACTTAGAACGTATTAATAAGTCACACTCTTGGCCAATATGGACAACCAGCCCAATAATTTATCTTCTCATGCCATCTATTCCCTTAGCATGAATTCCTCTTCATTCCCTACCTGCTGTGCTCCAGTGCTGAGTCTTCTTATCTGGAGGTCTATAGATGAACTTCCGTAAGGAATTGACAGCATGGCTTCCCACAAGGGTGTAACGCCCAAAGGCACGGCAATCCACCACACGAATATTGAGGGGTGGATGCAGGAGTTCATTTTCAGGCAGATCCTGAAAAGAAAAATAAATACAAGTCATACCATTTTGATCAGATTCTGGTATTTAAGAAAGAGGCACAGAGGAAACGTAAGTGTGTTTTAAATAAATACACTTTTATGTGTTTTATCAAGCTTAATATATTGGATTTATCAAGCTTAATATATTATCTGTATCACTAAAATAGGCATCCTGAATGCTCTCCAGAAGTTTAGGATTTCAACTCCCATTAGCTAGCATGGTCAATGCCAGCAGGATGAGTGAGTTGTCTAAACATCTGGAGAACTATATAATATTTGTAACAAAAATGATAACATTTGGAATAGTCCAAATTCACAACATAATTGGACTTTCTAATGAGAATAGTGAAGGAAAAACACCAGACTTTTTGGGAGATAAATCAGCAGCAGAATAGGACTATCTGTAGACTCATGCTATGGAGCATTAAGGCTGCTCTGACAAAGGAATAGGTGTGAGAGAAGAAGGTTGAGGAAGATGGTAGATACCAAAGAGTAACAGATAAAAATCTCCAGAGAAAATACCTGCTGAATTAACCTTATCAGGCTGTACAAACAAACTCCCTCACCCTTTTACGTTGCCTGACCTTGATTCAACAAGCTATTGAGGCATAAAAGAGACCTGGTTCCTTAAACTAGAAAATCTTCCTCAGAGGCATTAAAAAAGTCATTATTGTGACTATTGTTGAGAAAGCAGAAAAGAAAGCTTCAGACTGTTACTTCTGAAGAGTTTGGTTAAGTACGTTATTTTGAATGTTGAGTTCTTAGTTTGGATTGCTGAAAAACTCTAAAACTCTGTTCTCATTTCTAAATCCAGTTCCTGAATGCTTAAGGGACTGGGAAGAATAAGTTTCAATCAATCCTCTACAGAAGTGGGCTTCACATAATTTAACAACTGGTTCACCCCAGCACCAAAAATGTGAGCGCATGTGTGTGGCCTTCTGTGCATGCATTTTGCGCGCGCTTGCATGCATGCCACACAGCTTAAAAAACGCAGCTAAACAGGACAGCAGAGCGCTGGGGTGGGGGGTGGGACCGACCCGTAGGTCACAACTACCAGTTTGCCCAAACCAGTACAAACTGGCTGAAACCCACCCCTCATTTCCTCTACATCTTTGGAGAGCCCATTGTTTGTTTTCTGGTTCTCATTAGCCAGCTCTCCTCTTCTTTATGTACAAGAATCTCTGCCAGAGTGAGCTAAAATACTTTCAAACAGAATTTTGGGGATATTCAAACAGTTATCAAGAGAGGTCATCTTGTCATAGCTAACCCATATCTAACCTGGTTGAGTTGTTGATCAGCTGATCAAGTGTTTTGCCCTGTGCTAAATGATACGATCTATGCCATTTATGAAGTTTGCCAAATTTTCATAAGAATTTGACATTTAGAATATGACTACACTGACTTAGATTAAATCTAAGATTTAATTATGACATCTAAATTTGGGGTGGGATGGGGAACTATTTATTGCTGAAGGATGTGAAAGCTATTACTGTAAGATTAATGCTCCAAGACATAAAATGCATTTCTGAATCTTTTCTTTTATATATAATGACTATTTTTAAGTATAAATATTTGCATACCACTTCTGGCAGTAAAATTATAATCAGATTCTGCATTAACAGCACAACTCTATGCATGACTTAAGTAAATGTAAAACCTACTTATTTCTAAGGGGCCTTTGCCAGGTATGTAAAAGTAAGACTGCAGCCAAAGAGGATCAGATTCTGTGCCAAAGACGTCTATTGGATGATCAGTGTGAGCTCTGTACACAGCTGAATCTGCAACTCATCAAAACATTTTCTGCTTCCAAGACCACTTAACCAGTCTTTAGTAAATAGATATGGGTCAGACCGATATCTGGTTAGTCTTAACATTGTTATTGCCTTGGGCATGGTTAGGCCACCAACGTTTTATGAGAAATGTACTCATATTTCTAATCTGATTTTCCCCCTACATTGTTTCAGTATTGTAGTCAAATAAATATGTGATGTCCTTGAATTATAAGTATTCTACTGTCCCAGGAGTGAGAGTGAGGGTTACACAAATGTTATGCTTTTTCAATGTCATTTCACTATGGGAAAATCTTAGGAAAGATTGCAAGAGCATATGTATTCCTCATAGTCTAACATTTCAGCCTCATGCCATTTACTATGCTCACATTATAGCAATAACAGTTAGATTTATATACTGCTTCACAGTACTTGACAACCCCCTCTAAGCAGTTTGCAGAGTCAGCATATTGCCCCCAACAATCTGGGTCCTCATTTTACTGACCTCGGAAGGATGGAAGGCTGAGTCAACCTTGAATCTGGTGAGATTCGATCTGCCAAATTGCAGGCAGCTGGCAGTCAGCAGAAGTAGCCTGCAGTACTGCATTCTAACCACTCTGCCACCATGGCTGATAGAACATAATTTTACATGCATGGATGCAAATAATAATACAGTATATATTGGACCCCCTCAAAGCTTTAGAACTTTGTGGTTAAAATGGAGAACAGGGCCAGTATATGGTGGGAAGGAAGCCCTGGGAAAGGATAAGGATAAGGAGATGGACAGGACACAGGATTTCTATCGTTCCATGGATATCAGTGATAAAAAAGATTTTAGACTCTGAGGAAATGAATAGATTAACTTTAAGAATAAAAGATAAAGAGGAATTGGTGTATTTCAAGACATGGGGAAGATTTTATGTATGGTTAGAAAAGAAATATGAATAAAAGATGATAGATAAACGATTTAGATAAATAGAAAGTTATATGAGGGAGAGGATAAAAAAGAAATAGAAAACCAGAGGACACCAGAGTAAATGGAAAAGGGGGATGGGAGGGGGGAAAAGAAAGAAGATTATAAGGATAAATGTACAATTATGATGATAAAAGTGACAGATTGAGTAAAATTGAAAAGAAATTGAAAAGAAAGTATATATTATTAGAATATTGGAGTTGCTCAGATACCAAACAAAGAAAATATTCCACAACAAAGGTGAAAGAAAGTAGAGGGTAAGAAGAGTAGAGGAATAGAAGAAAGGGGAAAGGAGAGGAAGAAAGGACAGGGGACAGGAATAGGAGAGGAGGTGAGAAAGGGGGAAAAGAGGGAAAGAGTGGGGGAAAGGAAGGAGAAGTAGGAAAGAGGAAGGAGAGGAGAGGAGGGAGGGAAGGAAAAGGAAGAAGAAGGAGAAGAAGGTTTGTTGTGAAATGAGGGAAAAGAAAGGGTAGAAGAGCAACCCCAAATGTAATTAAAATGCCTTATTTTTATGCTTTCTTTTAGAAAAATATGTATATGTATGATCAATTATGTATAAGGGAATGTACATTCCCTTCTTCCTTATGCTTCTTCCATGAAGGGAGGAAAAACTCACCACTTCAAACCATTTAACCAAAGTGCTGAAATTGGGATTTTTCTTATAATTCTGGATGAGGGATGACTGGACTCCTCTTCCAGCACATTCAATGTCCACTCGAGGTCTATCCACCTGGGCTAAGTTCACTCGCTTCAGGTCTCTCAATCCCCAGAACAAAATCTAGAAGGAAGTTGGATCAAAGATTAAAAGAGGAGTCTGTTATAGTTGGGCAATTGGAAACACAAAAAAAGAAACCGAGGATGCAAACAACGCAAATGCAATTAACATACATGTTTAAGAAATATAAGAAGACAATGTAAGAAATATTGCCAGGAAGCTTAAGAAATCCCTTAAGAAACTTAACATATAATGGACCAATTTCATCATAATGAACACTGTTGGCCTAAAACTCCTGCATGCATTGAAAGGAAAACCTCCATTTACTTTAGTTATAAAACAAGGGCTGAAATGTTAAAGGCTTCAAAAAAACATATTCTACTTTAAATTGTTGAAATTCTTGCTCTGATATTTGACTCACAGCTAAATTGCTATTCATAAATTTCCCATGATGCTTTTGTTCATGATTGTATATATGTAATTATATCTTCCAAGCTCTCATTTTATTTTATTTCTTGTAAAATAAAATGAAAGGCTTCATGTGGGGACATACAGTATATATACAAAAATCTAGACAAACATAAACATACAGAAGATTGTGAATCTGTGCCCAGTAATCAACTCTGCTTTTGAAGATAAAGGCCAGAGATGTCTTCATACCGCATAATACCTCTGACAGTTCACAAAGCCACTCAGAATCGCCTTATAGGGGAGATGTCCAGCATAAATAAATAAATAAATAAATAAATAAATAAATAAATAAATAAATAAATGGCTTAGGACCTGGGTACTTGCGGGACCGTCTACTACCACCAATAGCCTCCCACCGGCCGGTATGCTCCCATAGAAAGGGGCTCCTCTGGGTGCCGTCAGCCAAACAATGCCGACTGGCGGTCCCCAGGGGGAGAGCCTTCTCTGTGGGGGCACCTACTATCTGGAACGAGCTCCCCCCAGAGATACGGAGGATCCCGGATCTGCGCACCTTCCGCCGCCCCTTAAAGACCTTACTATTTCACCAGGCCGGCCTGGCCTAATTTTCCCCCTCTTTTATAAAAGATTTTTAAAATTTTAAATATCTTTTAGTATTTTATATATTCAATTTTAAATTGGTTTTAAAAGTTTGGGGTTTTAAATTTGTCGGGGCCAAAATTATCTAATTTGATTTTATTCTATTTTAAATTTTGTATGTATGTGTTTTTATTGTTTGGCTGTGCACCGCCCTGAGTCCTTCGGGAGTAGGGCGGTATAGAAATCTAATAAAATATAAATATATAATATAAATAATAAATAAATTAATTAATTAATAAAACAATTTTCCAAAGGGAACCACCAGTTTATTGAGGGTGCCTATAGTATGGTCTGCTATGTGGATTTTGTGCTAAAGAGATACTTATAAACGCCAATAATTGTCAAAAGAATTCATATTACCTCTACTCGGTATTTGCTCAGAACAGGGCGAATCCCCAGAGGGACAGGCAAGATGGGACCCCGATCCATATCTGTGGGTCCATCGATGGGAGGCAGATCTGATTTCCCAGCAGGTCCAATCTGGAAGATAGAAGGCTGATATGAGAGAGTCTATTGTTTTAGCTTCTTAATGCAAGCATGATGCATGATGTATGATGCATGATGCAAGCTTAATGCAAGCATGATGCAAGCATGATGCATCGTCTGTCGAGAAGGTAGTTTTTCATTTATAAGTTTCCTATGATTTGGGAAGATCACTCCAAGATCACTGCAGATGGGGACTGCAGCGAAGAAATTAAAAGACGCTTGCTCCTGGGGAGGAAAGCTATGGCATATCTAGACAGCATACTAAAAAACAGAGAAATCTGTTTTTGCCAACAAAAACAGAGAAATCTGTTTTTGCCAACAAAAGTGCATATAGTCAAGGCTATGGTTTTTCCAGTTGCAATGTATGGCTGTGAAAGTTGGACCATAAGAAAGGCTGAGCGCCAAAGAATTGAGGCCTTTGAACTATGGTGCTGGAGAAGACTCCTGTGAGTCCCTTGGACTGCAAGGCGACCAAACCGGTCAGTCCTAGAGGAAATCAACCCTGACTGCTCTTTAGAAGGCCAGATCTTGAAGATGAAACTCAAATACTTTGGCCACCTAATGAGAAGGAAGGACTCACTGGAGAAGAGTCTAATGCTGGGAAAGATTGAAGGTAAAAGAAGAAAGGGACGATAGAGAATGAGGTGGTGGATGGAGTCCCTGAAGCAGTAGGTGTGAGCTTAAATGGACTCCAGAGGATAGTAGAGGACAGGAAGGCCAGGAGTAACATTGTCCATGGGGTCACGATGGGTCAGACATGACTTCGCAATTAACAACAACAAATGATTTACACACACACACACACAGAGAGTGTGTTCTGTTTTAGGGAAATTACATTAATGCTTCTTGCTTCATTTCTAGCTAATTTAGAAAATCCAATTACAACATTTTATCTGGAACTTAAAGAAGTTAATTGAAGAATGAAAAGGGCTGGTAACAAGCAATGGCGTAGCTGTTACGGGGGAAAGAACAAATGATGCAAAATAAAAGGAACAAGTGATAAACAATGTGTGATGCAAATAGATCCTCGGGCTAAGAGACACAAAGGCATAACAACAAGTATTTTGTTCGATCTTAACAGCCCTAGACAATCTGAGAAGCATCTTAATTTGTAGCACAAATGATTGGTGACTGCCACAAGATCTGCCTTTCTTATTATAAGGAAGTTAAGAAAATGGATATGAGAGAGAAACAGGGGAAGAGAGAAATAGGCAGATCCATGAAACAAACCCTATTCTCAAGTAAAAAAAGATGAAAAAGCAAATGTCCATTTTCAGAAATGAAATAACATTTCATATTTATAAGATCCTGTCCTATGAGGGTTCCATCTGTAGGGCTTACTCTATGCAATCCATCTGCAGAAAAGTTGGAGTTATCTTGATAGCAAGTATTACTTAATTATTTAGCCTCTTGTTCTTTCACTAATGCCCTATTTTATCCAGAGACTTTTCTTGTCCAAATCCACCACATTTTTAGCTGAGATGAGGGGGCTAAGAAAGAATATGAAACACTACCAATAAATATCTCAGATAGGGCAGGGTACAACTCCCATCTGATTTTGGGTCCTATGCTCTTCCCTCAGCCAGAATGTTTTACAACCCAAGATTAACTCTGAAACAAATGAATTTATCTAATGAGGTTTCAAGCCCGATACTATCCATTTGTATTCTAAAACACCACACTTCATTCCATTACCTGAAGGAGTTCAAAGGCAGCCAGCAGGTCTCCAGCAGTTGAGTTACCCCGGTAGATCTGGTAATATTCCAACTGAGGTGGGAAACGTGGAGGGCAATATTCCTCATCTGACATCTTTACCACAGGTTTGGCAAATGTTCGCCCCATGAAGTCAGCCTTCCCCTGAAAATATACAGAAATCACCATCCTAATCCTTCCCAGGGTCTCCAAAGGGCCACTGCTGAGTGCCTACCAGTTGAAAATTTTGTTCAAACATTCAAGGCAAAGACTATTACATCTTGATCCTCCAGTCCACCCTCAGGGGAAAAAAAAACATTTGATGAAGAGTTCAGGATTAAAGTAGCCAGACAAGCTACTCTTTTCATCTCATCCTCAAAAATAAATGCTTACTATTTATCTGGGAGAAATGCGTATGGGGACAGCAGTGCAAGAATTGATGCTGCTTTTCATTGATGAACATTTTTAGACATACAGCAAGATCCTGGACCTGGAGTGGTGCGGTGGCCTAAAGGTGGAACTCTCACCTCAAAATCAGGAGGCTGTGAGTTCGATCCTAGGTAGAGGCAGATATTTCTCTCTCTGGGCACAATGAGAATATATCTGCTGAACAAATCTCCGCATTGGCGATAGGAAGGGCATTCGGCCAGTAAACACTCTGCTAGCTCCATTCAGTTGCCCAGACTCCACCCCGCAATGGATTATGGGGCTGTTAAAAGAAGCAAGATCCTGGACCTGAGCCTGCTGCTAACTATCTAGCTTAGTTGTCTAAGAGCAATATATTATATTATATTAAGAAATATATATAATTATTATGAATATATAATGATAATCCTGAGGGATATCAGGAAACATTCTTATTGGGGGTTTCTGAATTTATACAATACCTGTAAAAAAAAGAACCTCTGTCTCGTTTAATGGACTATTGGGACCCAATTGCCTCACTGGGCCTCAGTCTTCTCTTACCACTGTATCCTGGTCATAGATTTCAATGACAATAATGGGAGGGTCATCCCGCATCTCATGTACTTCCCCATACAGCTCAACATTGTCAAACACCAGCAGTTGGTCCCAGGTAGGACAAAGTGTTTCATTTAAGACCTGGGGGATGGAGGAAACAAAGAATTAAAGATGTCCAATATCTTTTCTTCATCTCAACAAATCTTCTTTTGGCTTCCATTTTACAGGATGGGTTTTTCTTTGTTAATACAAAACAGAAATCATTCACTTTGTTTTGAATTTGAAATTTAAGGTTATTATACCAAACTCAACATTCTGATCCCCTTTTCAATCAGACTTTTTTTTGGTTCACGGACAAGTTGTTTTCTGTGGCCTTATCTTAATTATGGAATTCTTTCTCTAGAGAAATACAAAAGGCTTTCATAATGAGCATATCACAATACACTGAAAACATATTTACACAAGGACACCATGTATACTTAGTTTTAATTATATGGGGAAACATTTATAAGGAACAAAGATGTCAAACAGTCCAAAGAGAACTAAAAATGCTTGTTATGCATGGAATATTTACTGACTAGAAAACAAACAGACAAAGAAGAGCACAATAGAATGGAGCATGGAATTGGGAAAAAGTCTTGGAATGTTTTGTTGTTGTAAATATGTTGTTGCTTTTTACTGTTATTTTAGTTACATTTGCATGTATAAGATATATGTCATTCATAGACATTTATCTTATGTCAACTCTAGAGTAACTATGACTTTTTATTATTTATTTATCCATTCAGCAAACTTATATGACTGTTCACTTACCATAATAACAACAATAACAACAAAATACATAAGTAAGATAAAAGAAGAACACTGAGTCACTATAACAAATGCCTTATCCATATATTTCACACACTCCCCCACATCACAGCAGTCTCCATTCACAACTGGGGGAAAAGCCAGGTCTTTTGGGTTGTCTGAATCTCTTTGAGGAGGGTATTCCATGAAGGAGGTGCTATTTCCTTGACCCAATCAGATGACATTGCTTTATCAAAATGACACACTGGATGCCCACTGTGTTGGATCTAGTAGAACAGTCAAAAACCACCTGGGATGTTATGGTGACATGGGAATGGCATGCAGTGTTGCTCCAGAGTTGACAATGCCTGGAGCACCATGATGAGCTGCGGTGGTGCAGTGGTTAGAGTTAGAGTGCAGTACTTCAGGCTACTTCTGCTGATCACCAGCTGCCAGCAGTTTGGCAGTTCAAATCTCACCAGGCTCAAGGTTGACTCAGCCTTCCATCCTTCTGAGGTCAGTAAAATGAGGACCCAGATTGTTGGGGGCAATATGCTGACTCTGTAAACTGCTTAGAGGGGGTTATCAAGCACTGTGAAGCAGTGTATAAGTCTAAGTGCTAAGCGCTAAACAGGACTTCTGATTTTCACCATAGAGCAGGAGAAAGAATACATAAGATAAATTATTGGATAAAGAATTAGTCCCAAATTATTTACGGATTTAGAAGGATGAATGAGTACATTGTTTTTATTATTTCAATTTTTTTTAGTGTCTTAATTGTAATATATTTTTTGAATTGTAAGCTGCCCAGATTCACTGGCTGAAATGGGCAGCTATAGAAATTGAATGAATGAATGAATGAATGAATGAATGAACTCCCTCCAATTAATATGTAGCCAATAACATGGAACAGTATCTGACATACATGTTCTGCACACCGTCAGCATCTGGCATAGACTATAGTGTTGCATGGTTGTAACACTGTATGTAAAAATCAGGAAACAGGAAACGTTTTGATCACACTCTTGAAGGTACCATCTCAACTTTTTTTTTACCTTGCAGACACCTCTGAAAAATTACCTAAAACAGAATTTCTACACCCTGCACCTTCTAGATGTGGTAGACTATAACCTCCATTACTCTAGGTCGCACAGCTTTCATGTGTCCCAAATGGAGTTTAAAAGAATTATAACCCAGCATACCCGGAGGAGAAAGAATGGAAAAGGCTGACCTGCAACAACACTTCTTGAGTCAGGCAGCTGCCATCTTACCTCAGTGCATTGACTTTGAGTGATAAAGAAAACCCGGGCAAAAGGGTCAGAAAGGCCACTGCTGTCTGCAGCAAACAAACTCCTGGCCTGGTACATATGGGCTCGGAGCTGGAAGACTTGTTTCTCTGTGATGGAAAGGACAAAGATTATTCATTACATTCAGGAAGACAGGTGCAGAATTAGATTTGGGGGGGAAAGAAAAAATGAAAGCATTTTGCAATAGGCCTTTGCCTTGAACCTGGGTTTCATTTTCAAAATTAATACCTAGAAAGTCAGACACCTTAAAAACACTGACTATATATTCTGAGGGATGCGGTGGCTCAGTGGCTAAGATGCTGAGCTTCTTGATCGAAAGGTCAGCAGTTCAGCGGTTCGAATCCCTAGTGCCGTGTAACGGGGTGAGCTCCCATTCCTTGTCCCAGCTTCTGCCAACGTAGCAGTTCGAAAGCACATAAAAAATGCAAGTAGAAAAGTAGGGACCATCTTTGGTGGGAAGTAACAGCGTTCCGTGCGCCTTTGGCATTTAGTCATACTGGCCACATGACCACGGAGACGTCTTCGGACAGTGCTGATTCTTCAGCTTTGAAATTGAGATGAGCACTGCCCCCTAGAGTCGGGAACAACTAGCACATATGTGCAAGGGGAATCTTTACCTATATATGCTCAGATATAGCCTCATTATAGTATTAAGCAGTGTGCCACCATTTTAGTGTACATGACAAATTATGGTAGAAACGCAACAGAATACTGGAAGTTGGAGCTGTGAAGTGCCAAAAAACATTGTCCCACATTCACTTAATCTAGCCTGCCATTGAAGTAACATAGGAGTAGCTAATGCCAAAATGAGATCCATCCTAGGGACCTCTGAGTCTAGAACTGCTGGGGGGAAACATCATTTTATCTCAGCAAATGTCTTCTGACAGATCTTATTCCACTTCCCCATTGTGTGAGAGAAGAAATCCTGTGCCTTGTGCACCCCCCTCCCCATCTCACATCCCCCTCCCCATCTCAAAACAAAGGAGATGTTTTCTTACTAGTATAGAGGAGGCTGATGGGTGGGAAATTTAGGAGACTTTGTCCCGCAGGAAGTTTCTTCTCCTCAAAGCCACAGGGTAGACCACTGAGGAAATCCTTCCTCTGTTTGTTGAGTCCTAGCCACAAATAAACTTCCATTTTGGCTTGTACAGTCCAGCCGGCTGGCCCAAATCCCCGTTTCCCAGGTAACTGAAAAAAGATGAGTCAAGGAAGAGAAAGATTTAACAGGTTGTGTTTCCATCATTCTATCAGAATCCTTCTCATTTATTCCTATTTTTGAGTTCTGAAACTCATGAAGTTATCACAAATACTACTATTTAATCCAACGCTTAAAAAAATACTAACAAAACCATTAAAGATATAACTGGCTGGAAATGATAGGAGCTGTAATCCAAGAATACTGGGTTGATTTTTTTTTTAAATGCCTTCCACACAATTAAACATGTTTTAACATTTTGGGTTTATCAAATTTATACATTATTTCAATGACTAAAATGTTCTGCATTTGGAAAAACACAAATATCCAATTTCAAAACATTAATTTTTTCAATATATGGATCAGGCTTTGCCTTCCCTGCTGAATGCTGAACCAGCCTGTTGTAGCAGAAATAACTTGGATCTGTTCTTTTGAATTGCAGCAAAAACTGCAATGTCTATGGCAAGGGTGTCAAACTCAATTTCATTGAGGGCAGCATCAGGGTTGTGTTTGACCTCCGGGGGCAGGGGGGCATGGCCAGGGGGCGCGGCCAGCTCAATGTTATTCGTCCCGGGGTGCCTGTGGTGGCCCGAGTGCTCTGCCAGTGAAAATGGGCTCCCGAGCTCCATTTCCGGCTGTGACAACCTCTTGCAACTCTCTGCCAGAGAAAACGGAGCTTGTGAGGGCCACCTACAGCCCTCGCAAGCTGTGTTTTTGGGTGTGATGGCCTCCTGCACCCCTCTGCCAGTGAAAACGGAGCAAGCTGTGTTTTCAGCTGTGACTGTCTCCTGCATACCTCTACCAGTTAAAATGGAGCTCGTGAAGGACCGTGGGCCGGTCCTTTGCTGTTTCCAGGGCGGCTCCCAGGCCTTGAGTTTGACACCCCGGTCAATGGAAAGTTGCCAGTTTTCTTCCTTCCTTCCTTCCTTCCTTCCTTCCTTCCTTCCTTCCTTCCTTCCTTCCTTCCTTCCTTCCTTCCTCCTCCTCCTCCTCCTCCTCCTCCTCCTCCTCCTCCTCCTCCCCCCTTCTTCTTCTTCTTCTTCTTCTTCTTCTTCTTCTTCTTCTTCTTCTTCTTCTTCTTCTTCTTCTTCTTCTTCTTCTTCTTCTTCTCTCTCTCTCTCTCTCTCTCTCTCTCTCTCTCTCTCTCTCTCCCCCGCCCACTCTCTCTTTCTTTCTTTGATGTTTTTCTCAAGTTCCTAACATATTACACAATGAAGCTCTCAACAATTCTGGGTTGTGAAAAGCTTCAGCTGAAATTCTGTTTCACACAACTGTGTTGAAAGCACAGGATCACTTCTGCCCTTGTTGCCTTCAGACTACAGACAAGGGGGATCTGTGGATAAGGAGGAACATGATATCCTGCCAAATTTATATCCCTCCATTCTTTTTTTTCACACATGCTTCTCATATCCTTCTTCTTCCCCAATCTACCATAGGAAATGAAATGTTAGTCAGACAGAGACAGACACGCTAAGTCACCTTGAGGAAAACCGTCTTCACTTTTCCACAGTCTTTGCCTGTTTCCTCATCCACAATGGAGTAGAGGATATCCTTGGAGGGGATGCGGGCATAGGCTATGCGCTTGCCGTTGCTCATCATCCAGATGAAGATCTCAGGAATGCTGTGCTGAGGCTGAAAATGACAGGCGGAGAGGAGAAAGACAGGGATTGTTGGGCATGATGAACCAAGCACCTACCCTACATTGAATCAATTTCTTTACCCCTTTCAACTGTGAATATGGGACTCTGCTAGAGATCAAAAACATTTGAGAATTGCTACTTTCCTTGTTCTAAAATGGATTTCCCACTCAGTCACCCAAACCATCCGTTGGGCTTCTTTCACATGTAAATGGAGTCGTTGTTTTTCCTGGGATCACAACCTAAAAGGCCCCAAATGATCACTCTACCGGCTGCTTCTTCTTATACAACAAAACATTCAGTCAGAACTGAAGAAGCTGCTTGGATGAGAAGTAAAATGTCTTCAAGGAAAAAACAAACAAAATTCAACTGTCTTTGGAAAAGCACTTTCAGGATAACTGTGAGGAGGATGCCTGAGAATCTCCATAGACACTTAGATCTTCCTTCCTATTCAGGACAGAGGGTTAAAGTGTTGGTGCAGCTGTCCCCACAACACGGATGTTGCACCAACAAATCTGCAGCTATTTCCTTCCTTGATTGAAACAAAAACAGTACTGCAAGGAGCAGGCCTCTGTATGCACCTGCAGACTTAAATCATCCTTGATACCCAGGGTTAGTTAAGATGTACATATAAAGAGGGATAAAGTTATGAACGAATGAAACTTAGTCTCACCTCATCTGCAAGGAACCGCAGTTTTTGTAGGAAGTTTTGGGATTGCTTCAACTTGTCCCTGATAGTGGTCTTCTTCACCTGAGATCTCATGGTCTTAGCTTGCTGGCCCATCGTTTCCTGTATAATGAAAGAAAAAGCAGAGAAAAAGAAATGAGGCTGAAAGACAAGAAAAAAAGCTGCAAAATGCAGTGGTCCGCATGGTTTTGTGCAGACTTCAGTATGCACATATATCATCTCTCCTGCGGGAGCTACATCGGCTGCCGATTTGCTTTCTGGTACAATTCAAGGTGCTGGATGTCAACTTTAAAGCCCTTCAAGGCTTGGGACAGATTATCTGAGGGACCGTCTCTTGCCGGTCACATCTATCCAACCCACCAGAGTGGGAAGGCAAGGAATGTTGTGGGTCCCATCCCCGAGGGAGATACACCTGATGGGGCCCAGAAGAAGGTCCTTCTCCATGGTGGCTCCCTCTCCCTAGAACATCATTCCCCCAGAGATTAAAATCGTCCCCACTCTAACACTCTTCCGGAAGCTGCTGAAGACCTGGTTCTGCCAGTGGGCCTGGGAAATGCAGAGCTGGATGGAGCCCATTACATGGCTCGTGTGATGTATTGTCGCTGGGGTGGGGTGGGGTGGGGTTATTTTATTTTATTTTATTTATTATATGATTATTCTCTTTTATTTGTTTTATTGTTTTATATATGAGGTTTTTATATTTCTGAGTCGCCATGTGTGACTAGGCGGCAATATAAATTTAAATAAATAAATAAATAAGGATATGCATTCAGAAATGGATGCATCTAATGTACCTGGCACACAAGCCATATATAAGCTAAAGAGGAATAGGACAAAAAATTCCTGATGATGATGTTAGTAGTCTGGTAGCAAAATGTTCAGAAACTAAATTGAAACAAGCTTGGAGAGCAAACCACTGCCAAAATCTAATGTACCTGGGCCTATTTCTGACCACATGTAAACCATGGAATTCTGTTTTATATTCTTTATTAATATCTAAACTACCCTTAGGTTATTCTAACAGAAAAGGTTTTACGATTTATACAATCTGAACAGAAACCAGAGTACATTCTTAAGGAATATAATTCATGTTTTACAGTGTATTCCTAAACATGGTTTTGCTCAGGGGTGAAATGTAAAATTTGTTACTACTGGTTCTGTGGGAGTGGCTTGGTGGGGTGGTGGTAATGTGACTGGGTGGGCGTGGCCAACTTTTTTTGAAAAAAAAAATTTCAAAGCATTTTTTCTAATGCTTTGAAAAGCCTCTGCCGATCAGGCAACTCAGCTGGAATCGTCAGAGAGGCTTTTTAAAAAATACCTCTCTGACGATCACAGCTGAGTTGCCTGATCGGCAGAGAGGCAATCATTTAGCAGAATCTCTAACCCAGTGTCTTGACAATGCATTATGAAATGTTTTGTGCATTAAAAAAAAAGATTAACAAATGAATGAATGAATGAATGAAAGAAAGAAAGAGGGAGTGGGAGAGAGGGAGGGAGGGAGGGAGGGAGGGAGGGAGGGAGGAAGGAAGGAAGGAAGGAAGGAAGGAAGGAAGGAAGGAAGGAAGGAAGGAAGGAAGGAAGGATGCTCACCAGTTCCCGCATGCAGGATTTCAGCCTTTCCCGGTCCAGACGTGTCCGGGAGGAGTGGTTGTGATCTTTGTTGGAGAGAGACACAAATCTCCTGTGGAAATATTGTGAAAAAAGAGAGAATTGTGACCACAAAATTCAATCCTCAAACTTTTATTCTTTAATATTTGATTTTTGAATAGAAAATGGGAATCTCACCAAATTTACTGGTGATAGAAAATGAGGGGGGAGGTAAGGGGGTGCATGACTAGTAGATACAGTAGAAACAAAAAGGAGATGTGGAATGGGATACATACATCTTCCTTTCTGCTTTTTTTTCTTTCTTGGAATTTCCCTGTTTTCCCAAATGCCAGGCTGTAGTTATTATGTACCAAGGCAAGATAGCATCTACTTCTGCTCTTAGAAACCCTTGAAAATATTTTGTATTCCATAATATAAACATGCTTAGTTAGGGCTTAATTAGACAATAATTTCAGTATTTTTCAAAGAGGGTCTTTCAAATAAAACTAATTTTGAAGTGGTACAATACTTTCAAAATTTCAGAATGTGGTACTTAAAGCTAAAACTGAAGAGAAAGAGAGAAAGGAGAGATTAAATTTCTCTAAAGAGCCCAAATAACAAGCCATTGTTACAAGAAACACATGAAAGATGCAGTAGGTATCTTTCCTTCGTCAAGCAAATAAGCTTTAAAGCTGTGGACAATTAATTAATATTCTAGAATTTCCAAATGGAAAGCAACAGTATACAGAGTATTGGTAGTCTTTTGTTTTAGAAGCCAGTATGCCTAATTGACTAACTATTCTATGTACCAGTAGCTGCCAAAAGCCTTTTCACTAGATTAACAGAAATATATAGAATGTGTAGATGGATGGATAGATAGATGGATGAAAACTGACCACATGGACTCAAACTGCAAAGAGGCTGACCATCCTTACTTTTACTGGAACCTTGATAAGAAGGAATGATTTGGAGAAGATGAACTAAAATTCAGAGACAGTTCATTGTTTGAATCCATCAAAACAAGACCAATCCAGATATTGATTGATTGATTGATTGATTGATTCGATTTATATGCCGCCCTTCTCTGAGACTCAGGGCGGTTTACAATGCGTTAAGCAATAGCCTTCATACTTTTGTATATACCTGCTTAGTAGGGCTTTTGCCCCCCACCCCCAAGCAGTGTTCTTTTTTATACAAAGTCAGCTTATTGCCCCCACAAACTAGGTCCTCATTTTACCTACCTCGAAAGGATGGAAGGCTGAGTCAACCTTGAGCCTGGTGAGATTTGAACTTGCAGTAATTGCAGGCAGCTGGTGCTATTTAACAGCACTTTAGTCTGCTGTGCCACCAAGGCTCTTAGATAATGTATTAGATAATACATACTGCCATTTAAAAAAGTAAAAGAAAAAATTCCCCTGTCCAGTCGTGTCTGACTCTAGGTAGTGGTGCTCATCTCCATTTCTTAGCCAAGGAAGCCAGCATTGTCCAAAGACAATTTCCATAGTTATGAGACCAGCATGACTATACACCAAGGTACATGGAACACTGTTAACCTTCCCACCGAAGTGGTACCTATTTATCTACTTGCATTTGCAGGCTTTCAAACTGCTGGGTGGGCAGGAGCTGAGGTAAATAATGGGAGCTCACCTCGCTGTGTAGCGCTCGGGTCTTGAACCTGGGCTGCCAGCTGACAAGCTCAGCATCTTTAACCGCTGAGCCATCGTGGATGTAAACCTCACCAATTATTTGAATCAAGGGCCTTAAGAGGCCTAATCCCTTGGGAAGAAAGGTAGGTTCATTAGCACCCCCAATCATTTTTCCTACTTACAGACATCCACTGCTCAGTTCTTCCAGCACTCCTCGGAGACGGCGCTCTGGGTGCAGTTTTTCAGTCTTGATCATCTCATGCACGTCATTGAGGCCTTCTTCCTAAAGAAGCAGAAATGATTTTTCAGTAGGCAGGGCTACAATGGGAGATTTGCACCTGTCACTCCAGAGGCATTTTGAGTGGTGCAGTGGCCTAGAGATGGAGCTTTTGCCCCACAATCAGGAGGCTGTGAGTTCGATCCTAGGTAGAGGCAGATATTACTCTCTCTGGGCACAATGAGAATACATCTGCTGAACAAAACTCCTCATTGGCGACAGGAAGGGCATCTGGCCAGTAAACACTCAGCTCCATTCAGTTGCCCAGACTCCACTCCGAAAGGGATTATGTGGTCATTAAAAGGAGATGATGATGATGATTTCATAGGCATTACATTCCAACCCACCCCATTCTTCATCTCATCCTCCTATTTCCCTTGTAGGAACTCACCAGCTTGTCTGCAATCTTATCAATGATATTTGAATTATACAGACGTCGCCTCTGGTCCTGCCACCAACTCTTGATGTAAATACAAGGCTTCTTGTCAAAATATGGTAAGTGGAAATAGTTCCTATAATAGCAGGAGAAAGAGTGACATACTTTCATTTGGTAACAGAATACCTCCCCCCTACCCTTTGTTAGTATTTTTCTCTAATACTGGTAGTCCTCAACTTACAACATTTCATTTAGCGACTGTTCAGAGTTACAACATCACTGGAAAAAAAATGCCTTATGACTATTTTTCACACTTCTTGTAGCATCCTCATGGTCATGTGACCAAAATTCAGACGCTTGCCACTGACTCATGTTTATGATGGACGCAGTGCCGGTGGGGGGGGGGGCTGTTACGTGATCGACTTTTGTGGTTTTCTGACAAGCAGAGTCAATGGGGAAGTCAGGTTCACTTAACAACCAGTTGTTACTAACTTAACAACTGCAGCGATTCACTTAACAACTGTGGCAAGAAAGGTTGTAAAATGGGGCAAAACTCACTTAACAGATGTCTCACTTAGCAACAGAAATTTGGGGCTCCATTGTGGTTGTAAGTCAAAGACAAAGGCTTACTGTACCTCATGAGCTACATGGAATCTGGGACAAAATTTTCCAAGATCTAATGCATTTTTTACTGATGGAAATGCAATAGTGACAAAGGCTTAGCACAAAAGTCTTTTGCGTTTTGCCATCCCTCCTACATGGTACTGAAAATGGGGAAATGCAGTATCATTTGCCCCATCTCTGAATCAAAGAAAAGAAAACCCATGAATATATATCTTCAAGAGCTGCGGTGGCGCAGTGGTTAGAATGCAGTGCTGCAGGCTATTTCTGCTGATCACCGGCTGCCAGCTGTTTGGCAGTTCGGGTCTCACCAGGTTTAAGGTTGACTCAGCCTTCCAGCCTTCCAGCCTTCCGAGGTGGGTAAAATGAGGACCCAGATTCTGGAGGCAATATGCAGATCCTGCAAACTGCTTAGAGAGGGCTGTAAAGCACTGTGAAGTGGTATATAAGTCTAAGTGCTATTGCTATTGTTATTGACACCCAACAGATCTTACAGTCTTCCTCTTTTTAAGTAAATGTCCTTTCATATTAACAAGACCGGCCAAGCTCACTTGCCTGTCAGTAATCAATGGTTTCAGGGCTGGAGAAGTAGAGACTGAGAAAAATTCCCCATCGATATTGGCCTCCTCATCACTGTCATTCTGTAACAGCTCAGATTCCTCCTCATTGCCATCCCCACCATCTTTCTTCTTCTTGATGGTGGGTCTGGATATGCCATCAATTTCATTGCCATAGTTGCCTTGGGAAAAAGAAAAAGGAATCAGATTCTGTAGGATGAAGAATGGAAAGATTATACCATTTATTAGAGCTACCGAGCCTTGCCTAACCATCCCATGGTATCTTAGATCTACCCAGAGGCTGAATTAAGATTTTGGGCATGATGAGAATAACCATAAGGCCCAAACTCCAGGAATGAGTATCTGGGATAACATTGTTGAGTGAGATTTCATAGTTATACTTTAATGGATTAGTGTTATGTATAACGCCTGCAGATTGGATTTCCATTGGAAATGGAAGAAACAGAATCTAAAATTTGAATAAGACCGATATTACATAAATCATTCTCAGGAATATGAAATTTTCATGATCATGCTCCCCTGTCATTATTCAATCCTGAAAGTGATCCATATTTTATTATGTTCAACATCTGGAGAACTTTTATATCAAGCTGTATCAGAAGGATTGAAATATAAATCACAAAAATTCAAACTAAAAATAATGTGAACAATCACGGTGATGGCAAGTTTCAAAATCACCTATACAATTCATCACACATCAGAATTAGCTTGTTTGTATCCTATACCAAGAACCATCTTCCTCTTCATCACCACCACCACAAACCATCCTGAAGCAATGTTACTCAAATCATGTGTACACATTCTTAGCTGAACAACTGGCATCTTAACTGGCATCTTAATACGTCATTTTAAAATCATTTATGCCAATATGCGTATTTCAGTCAAATATATCTCCCTACCTACCATTCATTCTCCTGTTTTAATGTTTGAAAAAATGACTAACTAAAGTTGAAGTACAGCTTGACAAATGAGGGGGTCAGTGAGGATTTATCATTTTACATATTTTATAAACCACAGTTTCATCCAGAAATATATTTGTGGGCAAGAAACATAAAAAATCAAACAATATTGAAAAAATAAAAATAGTAAATTGAACAGAGTTATGGATATTCAACATACTAGAAATATAATCAATGTAAAGTTTAGAATGCAAAAGGAATACAATATCTATCTAAGCATACTTCCTTGTAGAAAAAAGTCTATGGAGATTCTCAGTCATCCAGGTCATGGTTGTCCCAAACTGGTGCTTTTTCAAGAGAAAACTGGACTTTCTGGATTTTTTTTTTAAAAAGATGTTTTACTTCCCATCCAAGAACCTTCCAGTTGCCTCTTGAAAAAGCACCTTTGGGACTCCTTGTAGATAGCAATTTTTATTAAGGCATTACTATTGGGAAAAAAGTAGAAATATGTGTACTTAAGTTCTGTCTATTGAAGGTCAAATAGAAAGATGTGATCTATGCGTTGTTCAGTATACTGAACATAAGAATCTTTAGTCAACTCTATTTGCAGAATTTTAGAATATCTACAAAATGAAATCTAAGAATAAACCAGCAAGTTTTAAGTTTAGGGACTCAGGAACTTTTCTATGATCATTTTGATTTAATTCTTCTAAATAGCATTTTTAGACATATCAATAGAATGCTTTCTTTGATTCATTATTAATCAACTAAACCCATTTGTAATAACAAATGCAACACCATAGGTGTTACATGCTTTGTATTTTGATAAACATTATGTGCTAGAACAGAACATCTACAATAATCAGAAATCATCAATCAATAATAGCATTTCCCAGACTAGAGCAATTATGCAAGGACATCCTTCTTGTTCAGACACTTGGAAAAGCCAGTTCATACTTTCAGTTCTGCTTGTATGGCATCGCAGAAAGCAAATCTCCCTCCGTCACCCATACCCAATGCTTAACAAACTTCCTTCACAAACCTATTGTGACCTCAAAATTAATTGGTTTGTCTCCATTCTTTCTGTCAACCATGGTAGCCTCCAGGAAGGATCCAAAGAGAAAAAACTCCTCCATCTTGCCTGTGCAGCTCTGTGAGATGGGGTGGGATAAAAACACAGCAGGTTTTATGATTATGATGAAGGACTTCAACCCATGAAGGTGACATATTTATTCAGATCATTGGTGAATAGCATAGGTAGGAAACATGGAATCAGGGGCAGCAATATGTCTGCAAATAATCTCTTTGATGCCCACCAATTGAAGCAGGCAGTCCACTATAGGGGACACATTGTGCAGAAACAAGTTCCTCCTAAGGAGGCATTTTATACGAGTATACAGTATATAGTATTATAATACTATATATTTATATAATTATAACAGCCTTCGGTCTGACCTAAGTATAGTACACAAAATTAGCTGCTACAACGTCCTACCTGTCAATGACTACTTCAGCTTCAACTGAAATAATACACGAGCACACAAGAGATACAAACTTAAGGTAAACCACTCCAAACTCGATTGCAGAAAATACGACTTCAGCAACAGAGTGATCAATTCCTGGAATGCACTACCTGACTCTGTGGTTTCATCCCCAAACCCCCATAATTTTAACCTTAGACTGTCTACTCTTGACCTCACCCCATTCCTAAGAGGTCTGTAAGGGGCGTGCATAAGCGCACCAACGTGCCTACCGTCCCTGTCCTAATGTTTCCTCTATTCGTGTCCTTATTCTGTATTCATAAACATGTTTATACTTATATCTTGTTATCTTACATTTTTGACAAACAAACAAACAAACAAACAAACAAACCTAATCCTCAGCATTTTAAAGGAGTTCACCAACTCCAAAAGATTACCTAGTAAGCTCTTTTCTTATTTGGTGGCATGGGAACGTACCAGAAATTTTGTATACACAAAGCATGCAATTTAGCAGTGAATTATTTTGGTTTTTTTAAAAAACCAATAAACTATGACTAACTGGGAATTGAGTTTAGGTTTGTGAATTCAGAGGAATCAAACCTGGAACCCCAGACATACAGCAACTCTTGGCAATATTGCTGAAACACAATTCTTGTGTTTTCTTGTTTTCTTAGGTCTTGGTTCACACTGAAAAACAGAGCTATTTGCAATAAAGAATGGACTAAAGTCCATTGAAGGGAGGCTTCCCCACTAAATGTGACTGTGTGATATCCTGAGATCACAAGATATTGTAGTTATTACCACAAAGGAAACATACATCAGTGACAGGAGTTGCTAATTCAACTTGAACTTCTGTGGAACTGGTGATGTCAGGGTTGCTGGTATCCAAGATCTCTACTGCTAGACCAAGAAGCAGACGGGCTCGGAAGGAGACCCCTTCACCCAGGCCTTCATTCAAGTCCTGATGCTCATCCATCAGTGTATAGTTGCGGGTGGACCCATACATGTTTACCCAGGCAGGACCAAATGTGGGCAAGAAACCTTTCAGAGATAAGCAGAATTGGATAAATGTTCATACCGAAACAGCTTTTAACAATTCAGTTGGTACATTTGCAACACATATTGCCATAATTGTTCTAATACTGGCATCAACAGAAGACACTAATGTCTAGTAGGTCTTCTAGTTATCTATCTTCCTCCATTATTGTTTCCTCTAGCCTTTGCTATCTTTTTTTCTTTTGGGTTTTAAAAGAGGAGTTGATCTTGGTAATTTCTGTTGCTGTTTGCTCAGACCTATCATTTACTATTTACTTAAGCCAAGTAGTTTCATTTCTTTTCCAGAAATGCTCAAGCAGGAAACTTGAGAAATGGTTTTCTAATCTCATCTTTAAAACCTCCAGTGTTTGTGAGCACCCACAATTTCTGGAGGCAAGCTGTTCCATTATTAATTGTTCTATTTCTCCTTAGTTCTAGGTTGCTTCTCTCCTTGATTAGTTTCCATCTATTGCTTCTTGTCCTGTCCTCAGGTGCTTTGGAGAATAGCTTGACTCCCTCTTCTTTGTGGCAGCCCCTGAGATATTGGAACACTGCTATCATGTCACCCCTAGTCCTCCTTTTCATTAAACCAAATATACTCAGTTCCTGCAACTGTTCTTCATTTGTTTTAGCCTCCAGTCTTCTAATCATTTTCTTGCCTCTTCTCTGCACTCTTTGTAGAATCTCAACATCTTTTTATATTGTGGCAACCAGAACTGGATGCAATATTCCAAGTGCGGTCTTGCCAAGGTATTATAAAGTGGTATTAACACTTCATGTGATCTTGTTGAAGGCAGTGCAGCTGGAGAAGGAAATGTTGTCAGAAGAGATATGTTGCCAGGATATTAGCATTGAGGGGTACAGAGTGAGGAAGCCGTGGTGACCAAACCCACTAAATCTTTTTAAAATGCATTCTATTATAAGATATTTATGAACTTTTGTTGTAAATAGAAAAATGTAACTAGATTTGGGGACAACTCACCAGAAAATGAAGAACAAAACCATTAAGCAGGCAAAAAATAGAGGTGTCTGAATTTCTGCATCCTCCTTACCTTTGTCTCCTTCATTGGAGATCTTCCTCAGATCAATGAAATGGGTTCCAATAGCCACATCGTTGACCTTGTCAGAATCTCGGATCTGGACCTTGATCCTTTTGCAGAGAGGGGGAAACATCTCTGCAAAAACTATCTGTTCATTCCAAACAGGTTCATAGCTGCTCTTCTGAACAGACGTTTTCCCCTGGGCCATGGACATAAGATTGAAAGGATTTCAGAACTTGATGGATTAAGGCATCCACATTCTTAACGTTCTCCTACTGCTGCTCTTTCAAGATTGGTATGAAGAGATTATGGCGTCTCTAAACAAGAAGGCTCTATATGATTATCATTACTATTCCTTTGGCAAATGAAGAGATGTGCATGTGTAGATTCCCTTGTATTCTTGTAATAGCATAGAAGGGAATTATTTCATATACTCAAATGCTGACAACTTATGTTGAGACTAAATTTAAATCTGCTTTCCACAACAGTGCCATTAGTTTGTTTCAGGCCAATTCACATAATACCTCAGCCTGCATGATCTCTGTTAAATATATCTGGAGCGCATCAGGTTGGGAAAGGCTGCTCTAGGGTACTCGGATTGAATGAAACTCCTGACTATGATTAGTTACATTCTGGTCCCTGCTAAAAATGCCAGTTCCTATGCTAGGATAACATAAACATATTTATTTATTTATCAAATTTATCTATTTTTATTTATTTATCAAATTTATGTAAAATAAACATGAATGGCTGTGAGACTTGATCCATCAAGATCTCACTGGATATCACATACCTTCTGTCCAGCAAAAAACACCTGGACGTAAGGATCCACCAGGTCTTTGTTTTCCCCAATGAGGGCTTTTTTAACATTGGCCATGATGCTAGTGTTCATGCGTGGAAGCCCCTCTGCCCGATAAATCTTAATATAGAAGCGAGCCCATTGCCTTTCTGAAGGAACTCCATCTGGAAGCAGTAGGTTCCTGCAAGACACAGTAAACCAGGGATGAATGAAGTCTACTAATCATATTCAAAGCAGTACTTCAGGAGGTCTAGTGGCTTTCTCCAGATGAAAACTATAATCTAGTTGAGAGTGTCATGAAAAGTGGATGTAAGCCAAGATGGGCAATCTGTATACCACAGAGCAAAAGTGTGCAAGAACAGGAGAGGTAACCCATGGTAACCCATCTTGCCTTAGTTCCTTCTTGATAGCCATGATACTGCCAAAATTGAGTTGCAAATTGTTGAAACAACATTAGCACAATTCTCTTTGATTATACTGCAGGAGCAGTTAGCCAAGTTTTTTAGCAGTTTTGCTGAAGATTTTTTAAATAAAATTAATCATTTAATAGTTCTTACTGTATAGATTGTCCTCGACTAATGACCACAATTGAGCCCCAAATTTCTGTTGCTAAATGAGACAGGGATTAAGTGAATTTTGCCCCATTTTATGACCTTGCTTGCTGTTTTATGCCCTTTCTTTGTGTCTCTGATCACATGACCATGGGGATGTTACAAATGGTCGTAAGTGTGAAAAATGGTCATAAGTCAATTTTTTCAGTGCCCTTTGAACGGTCACTAAATGAACTGTTGTAAGTCGGGTACTACTTGTATCTCTAAAATTTCAAAATTCCCCCTGAAACAAAAAAGAGAAATAAACAATAAGCCCCACCTCACGTCTATTAATAATGTCATGTTATTTCCTTACTATTTTGTCATGGCTAAAATTTTAATAATGATGATGGTAGTCACTCTCAGCTATGAAAAGGATTTTCCCCCTGTGCTGGAGGGGAAAATTTTTTACATAGAAGACATGAAGGAATATTTCTTAAATTGTTTCAACCTAGTTAGATTGCTGCTTTGTTTGCAATCTTGAGAGGTTTACTTTGCTGTTTTGGTCTCAAAAGGGCAGGTTCTCAAGGCCTTAAAAGTGCTATTTTCATAGTACAGATTTTCCTAGGTCTTTTTTTTTTAATTTAAGGTTATTTGCCAAAATCTGTCCCACTATTTCACCAGCCTGATATAAATCATATAAACAGACAGAAAAATAAGTTTAAAAAAACATAAGTAAACTAATACAAAACTGCATAGCCAAGATATGATATTTGAGACTGAGAATGCAAAAATCACATAAAATAAAGATACAAACATTACATAAGAAGGACGGCTTTCTTGGTCAAGAGCACCCTAGAAAAGATGAAAGCAATAGATCAGTGGGGGATGATTTTGAGAAGAGACAAGGTGAGCATTTTTCCTTCTCTTGAGTTCTCAAACAGCAAGCAGACGCAGAACCTATCCAAAGTTGCCCTGAAAGAAACCATGATTGTTTAACAACATGGGTGAAACCAACCCTGCCCAGCATCTCCTACTTCTTACCCTTCAATATCATCCTCATCTGTCTCATTAGCTTTGTGTGGTGTCTTTATATTATCTCCTTTGCCCACCACTGCGATGTCAACCTTGACGTAGCCTTTCAGCCCAGCTGTGATGTCCTCTGGGTCAGACAAGATGGCCCACTTGTGATAGAACTGATGCTCTGCAAGGAAAGGTGAAGAAAGAACGATGAATAAGCTATAGCCCTCTTGACAAGACTAACACCCCATTAAAACAACATTTGCTGCAAAAATGCATGTCTGAATAGAACTATAGAGGACAGCAGCATTTGCAGAATAACATTTTTTTTAAAAAAAATCTAGTTTTATATTCCATCATATGAATGTGGTTTCCTCCAAAACTATTGACTAGTTAAATGTAATCTACTGTGTTTGGCTGAATGAACTAGAATAAACATTTAAAAAGTGGAAAGCAATGCTTCCGAGAGTCCCATGGCCATGCTGGAGGAGAAGGGAGGCCACAAGAATTACACTTTTGCTGTGGTCTCACAGCCAGCTGGGACATTGATGAAAGGCTACATTACAAGCGGATGGATCTAGTCATACTGTCAGCAGAAACTGGGATATTTAATAGCTCCTGGGAGTACAGACCTGGGAAACTGCACAGAAATGAGTTCTTGACAGGAAGTGCCTCCCAAGCAAAATTTCCAAGACCAGAAAAAGCAAGAGGCTTTCTCTTACACAACTTTCTTCCACAAAATATTATTAATTTTGTATTACATACCTGGCTGGGTGTAGACGGTTCCCACATCCATTTTGAAAGAACCCACCAAGGTCCCACTGCGCAGGATGTTCTTGGAATGAATCACCTACAGGTTAACAAAACAGAGGTAATTTCAGGCCCAAAGAGGACCACGGGATTGCCAATAAACCTGCCTTGGAATTAGAAACCACCTCCAGAATGTCTGTGGAACAAGTTCCCCAGGGAGATTTCTCTGCCTCCTCTTCAAGGCCCCCATCAGTGTAAAGCAAAGACCTTTTTTATTTTTCTGAGTGTCTGAGTATCTCTTAAATGGAATTTTTAAATATTTAACATACTCTAAAGAGAGAGAGAGAGAGTAAAGTGTCAGCCCTGAAACCATTTTGGAAATCTTCAGGGCTGCCACAGCAAGGGAGGTTGCAGCTGTGGGAACGTGAAGGGGGGAGATAGAGGTAGCTGGAATGGGGAAAAGTGTAACCAAAATAACATTCTTTCCCATGGGAGCCAAGGACGTCCCCACCAGGTGTTTGGAAGGCGTGGACCAAAGACAGCTGGAGGAGGACTGTGACCTGATTGGGCCGTGTGATGGAGGTGTGACCTGGGGGGGGCATGAACTTTGAGTTTTGATTTGGGTGGGGAAAACCTCAGGTCCTTCAGAGTCGGGTTTTCACCAGCTGTGCCAAGATGGCATTCCTAATAAAATTTTACTTTGAGGAAACTCCAGGTCTCAGAATTTTGATTTTGTTGGGTCTGTTACTTGGAACCCTGACATAAAGTTTTAGTCATTATTTTATATAACAATAAAGTCATGTGGCTAAATAAGGTAACTGTGGTTGGGATTATATTCTCCCCCCCTAGTTTTTTCCTACTTTAATAGATTGAATATTGATTCTGTTCTGTTCTGTTCTGTTCTGTTCTGTTCTGTTCCGTTCCATTCCATTCCGTTCCATTCCTCTTCACTTTCCTCCACTCCACCCGTTCCATTCCATTCTACTCCACCCGTTCCATTCCATTCCATTCCATTCCACTCCACTCTATTTCCTTGTTTGAATATTTACGCTGCCCACTGCCAAGTGTTCAAAACATAACTAAGTAAATAAATGATATAAAATAAAGTATATGCATTTGCGAAACACTAAAATACAATCCTATTAATGTCAGTAAAGGATGTATTTCAGCAGGTGAAGTGGTAATGAGTCCAAAGCTGCATGTATTGCAGGCTACCAAAAAAGATAATTTCTCTAATTCTGTTAAATTATTCAAATTAAGCAAATGTTCATATTACTCTAAGGGCCACATTTCCCTCTAGTTGTTTATCCTTTATTCTCTTTTTGCTACTCTCAGGAGAGGAGCAAAGATGCTGCAGCTACACATATCTTACTGAAAAGATTTGTCATTTGAGGGCAATAATTTCAGGTTACTAGTTCTACTAAATTTTCAAGACAGCTGTGCTGTAAAAAATGTGATTCTAAATAAATAACACCTTCAGCCATTCTACCAGGAGTGTCTACAGACTGTCTGTGTCAAAAAAAGTCAAGATGGCGGCCACAATCATACAACTGAAGCCCTGCTTCTTCTGATAGGTAAACATTAATGTAAATTGAAAGGCAATAAAAATAAGAGGCAATGGCAAACTATTGGTACCCACAAAGTGAGACGAATAGCAATAGCATTTAGACTTATATACTGCTCCACAGTGCTTTACAGCATTTTCTGAGTGGTTTATAGAGTCAACATATTGCCCCCAACAGTCTGGGTCCTCATTTTACTGACTTCAGAAAGATAGAAGGCTGAGTCAACCTTGAACTGGTGAGGATCAAATTCCTGGCAGTCGGCAGAGTTAGCCTGCAATACTGCATTCTCACCACTGCACTGCCAGGGCTCAATATGAAGTCATCAGGCTACAAGCTCAGCTCAAATGAGAGGTACCTTCCCCGTTATTTATCCATATCTACTCTAGCTGCATCTCTGGATGTCATCTTTCCAAGTGAGAATACTTTCTTCTTCAGTCATGCTTCAGAGATTATTCCAACTGAGAGGTAAACAGTGCTCACCGATAATTTGACGATTTTATCAAACATGACATCCGGGGGAATGTGAAAGTCAAAGACAAAATACTGAAATAGAAAAAAAGAAGAGAGAGAGAGAGACAATTAATTAAAAGGGTCACCAAGGACCTTTATAGTAAAAAGATCAGTAATAAAGAATCAAATGAAAATAGTAAGCCATTTTGTTCTCTCCAGATAGATTTCATTACAGTTTTATTGTTTAAAAAAATATGGACACTGGATATTTAGTCTGGCTTTTAGGCAGACTAGAAGCAGTAGTAGAACAAATCTAGGGATGGGATGCTAATTTGTGAAAGACATAAACATTCCCTATGTCAAGGCAGCCTCAGGATTTTTCCTCACAAAATGTCTCTCATGATTCTCAGTCCTCCAGGTCATAGTTGTCTCAAAGGTAGTTTTTCAAAGGGCAGCTGGACTGTTTTTTCCCCCCAACAGAACCTATCCTTCCATCCACCCACCATCCAGTCTCAACAGTCAGTACCTATCCTTCTATCCCCCTGCTATCAGAACTGATGAAGCCTTTTGGATGAGAAGTGAAATGTTTACTTCTTCTTCCTCAAAAAACAATCCAGTTGCCTTTTGAAAAACCACCTTTGAAACTGGGGAAAAATGGTAAGGCTAAATAAATGTTTGTGGTACTTCTAAGCAATGAAAAAGCATGTTAATCATAACCCGAGAATCAAAATTAAATGAAAACAATTTTACCGTTTGGCTAATGGAATTATAATATTTTATTTTGCGAATTGTAACCCCTAAAACTATTATTATACTAGAAATCCAAACATTTCTCAGCCGATGGGTCCATTCAAAATTTTGTAAGCATGCCATGGGCATAAATGATTGGTTTAAGGGAATATAATCACTTACCAGAGGGAAAACTAACGAGTTTCTCCCAAATTTGCTATCACAACATTTCCTCTAGGCAGATGAGCTTATTTCCAGATTGTTGCAGTCCAATCCCCAAGAATGCTTAGAGGGATGTGCCTTTGGGCATACTGAGCCCACAGATTATGTTGGAAACCCCAGTGCCATATAGTTCTCACATTTTGAAATGAAAATGGCTAATGTAGATAAAAAGGTAGCATCCCTGAGGGTGGATGAAGACAAAAATCCAGCACTGGCCTAATCTGCCACTTGTAATAAGCAGAAGCTATAGCCTTGATCACATGATCTACACATTTAGCTATTATCATATCCAGTGGCCCTACTCTCCCTTCTCACCAATCAATTTGTTGACCTAAAGTCATAAAGACTGGTGGTCTTCTGGGTGTGATTCAAGGTGTTAGTTATCACCTTTAAAGCGCTCCATGGCTTAGGACCTGGGTACCTACGAGACCGTCTTTTGCCACCAATAGCCTCCCACCGACCAGTTCGTTCTCACAGGGAGGGATTACTCAGGGTACCATCAGTCAAATTATGCCGACTGGTGACTCCCAGGGGGAGGGCCTTCTCTGTGAGGGCTCCAACCCTTTGGAATGAACTGCCCCCTGAGATACGAAATATCCCTGATCTCCGTGCTTTCCGCCGTGCCCTCAAAACCCTGATGTTCCAACAAGCGGGGCTAAACATATGAACATGTGAATGTTTTTAAAATGTTATCTAATTTTAGGTTCTATTTAATTGGGCCAAACTATGTTATAATAATAATTTTAATTAGCAATTTTATGATGTTTGTGTATCTATATTTTTCTTGACTGTACACCGCCTTGAGTCCTACGGGAGAAAGGCGGTATAGAAATATAATAAACAAACAAACAAACAAACAAACAAACAAACAAACACACTTATATTGGGATTTTTTTCCAAGTACTGACTAAGATGCTTCAATTCACTTCTTTCCAGTTTTCTGTGGTCTTGGTGTTAGTTTTCCCTGCCTATAAAGATAGGCAACCCTTCAGCACTCCTGCAAAAATCAGTTTCCAAGCCTCACTGATAGCTAAGAGGAACCTCTTTTCCCGTATTCGTTGGGTTTTTCCTCTAATTTAAATATCCATCAAGAAGGAAATGACAGGTCAGTTGTTAGAGGTAGCAAGCTAACCTCATTATAGTAGGGGCAATTAGTTGATTCCTTCATGGAGGTGTACTTCTTCTCATCTCCCACCTCCACACACACTACAGGATCCATGTTGAGCCCCACCAGCTGCCGTGCTTCAATTACTGTGATGTTGACCTGGTGAGAGAAAAAAAGAAACACATTGCTAGATTCATTCCCAAGGATCCATCATCTTCCTTCTAATTTCTTTCTACTCATTTTCTTCCTAAAAGGAGCTACATGCTACCTGTGGGTGCTTTGCAAAAAAACAGAAAGGCTTGTCAATCTGCAGCATCTTGAAACCTTTAGAAGTTGCAGGTGCTTCATCACTGGAGGTTTTTAAGAAAAGACTGGACACAGACCTGTCTGAAATGATATAGGGTCTCCTTCTTGAGCAGGGGTTGGACTAGAACAGGGGTTACCAACTTTGTGGACCTCAGGGACCACTAAATTCATAATTTTAAATCCCGCGGATGATCTGCCTAATGGCCGGCTGGGTGGGCGTGGTAGGTGGTCATGTGACTGCGTGGGCATGGCCAACTCGATGTCACTTGCGTCAAGGGGTGCCTTGCTGGCCTCTACTTGCCCCTTCCCTCCTCACCTGCCTGCCCGGGCTTCTTAGGGCCCCAACAGGAAGCAGTTGTTGGAGCTAAGCAGCCACCACAAGAAAGAGTTGGCAAAACAGCTGGCTCAGTTCAAATTGGATCTGGCCAAGAAGGAGGCTCAGCAGAAGCACCTCACTCAGGACTACGAACAAAGGCTTTCCAAGCAGAGGGAAGACCTGCGGGAGTGCAAGGCCAGGTACCGGCACCTGGAGGCTCAGCGGGCTGAGATGGTCAGCCAGTTCCAGGCCATGAGGCAGTCCCACTGGAACAAGGCCCTCCGGCTCTTTGCCACCAGAAGTGCTTCCCTCCAGCCTTCACCCAAAGCCCTGCACCAGGAGGCTGAAGCAGACCCCAAGTTGGAATTTCTGCCCCCCTCCAACCCACACAAAAAGACCCCAAAGGGGGAGACTCTTTGCAGCACCACAAACCTTCATTGCATGTATCGGGCCCAGGGGCCATAGTTTGAGGACCCCCGATTTAGTGCAGTATAAGAAATGCAAATAATTTTTCTTGTGGACCACCAGTGATCCAAGGACCACCAGTTGGTGACCACTGGACTAGAAGACCTCCAAGGTCCCTTTCAGCTCTATTCTGTTATTAAATGTCAATTAGCAGCAGAATGGAGAATATCGCTGCTTCACATAATATAATAAGAGTTGCGGTGGTTAGAGTACTGCAGGCTACTTCTGCTGATCACCGGCTGCCTGCAGTTTGGCAGTTCGACTCTCACCAGCTCAAAGTTGACTCAGCCTTCCATCCTTCCGAGGTCGGTAAAATGAGGACCCAGATTGTTGGGGGCAATAGGCTGACTCTGTAAACCGCTTACAGAGGGCTGTAAAGAACTGTGAAGCGGTATATAAGTCTAAGTGCTATTGCTATTGCTATATACTATGTTAACCTAAATACTAAATACTATTTATTATACCCTCATACTATGTTAAATTGGTTGGCGAGTTTATGCTTCAGAATATTGTGTGAACCAAAGCAATTGCATTGATTCAATCAAGCACGGTTCTACTAAGCATGGCTTAAGCATGCTGCAATAGCACAACTTGCTTCTGAGTTGTACTAATTGCACTAATATCACTTTCCCCCATCTGATGTGCCTTCAACAATTCCTGCTTTGGGACATGTAAGATGCCATGAAAAGTACCAATTTGTGAAAGGTGGCAATAAGGGCAGTGGTGAAATCCAAATTTTTTTACTACTGGTTCTGTGGGCATGGCTTGGTGGGTATGGTGTGGCTTGGTGGGCGTGGCTTGGTGGGTGTGGCAGGGAAAGGATACTGCAAAATCGCCACTCCCACCCCACTCCAGGGGAAGGATACTGCAAAATCTCCATTCCCACCCCACTCTGGGGCCAGCCAGAGGTGGTATTTGCCAGTTCTCCGAACTGCTCAAAATTTCCACTATCAGTTCTCCAGAACCTGTCAGAACCTGCTGGATTTCACCTCTGAATAAGGGTGAATAGCTATTCATGATGATGGTTAATTGGAGAAGGATTGTGTTGGTGGAGACTTTGGACTCCCATATTACTCCCATAGCACAAATGAGAGACTGGAACCATCTCACCTGGTAGTCCATTGGTCTTCCTGCACTGGGCTCCATTTTAATATCTGGCTTGGATCTTAAAAAGACCATGATAACAGTGAAAGATAATAATAACAATGACATAATAAATAACAATATAATATTTAGCCCCTTGTATATATTTTATATAATGTGTGGTTGGCTTCATTGTGGGTTAGCACAACATATAAATCTATCTATCGTGACATGCAAATGGTGGCTTATAGTTTAGCATTATGAATAAACCAGGCCAAAATCCTAACACCATCCAGAAGGAGTAATAAATTTGATGAGTCACTTTGAACTTTAAGCAAAAGGTTATAAAATGTAGTTATTTGTTAATAAAGGCAGAATAGAAATAAATAAAATGTTTTAATAGGTTAATATTTCGCCTCTAATATTAAGTGCCACATTTTTCATTTTTTTCTCACACCTTTTTTACATCCTGGCATATGTAGATCTGATCTCCACTTTCTGAGTTGTCTTGTACTCACCTCTTATTAGACACATTGGTGGTCACAGCTGTGACTGATGCCAGGGAGATGGTATCTGGATCCAGGCCACCTCCAAGCCGTATTGCTTTACGGTCCAGATCTTCTGCTTCCAAGATAGCTGGTTGATCTGTCCAGAAAAGACAAGTCACAGTTAAAACATTTGATGGACTATCACAAAACTTTAACAATGGGCATCTTTCAAGAAGGGTGAGAGAAACCTGAAAAAGTATGGTGCGCTGTGATCCATCAGTCATGATATAATTTAGAACTGGAACTATTAAAAGTGCCTGGATGAGCATTCTCCAAACTGGATCTTCCAGATAGGTGAATCTCGGCTCTCAGAATTCACCAGCTAGCAAGGCAACAGGTGAAAATTCATACTTCTAGAGGATTCCAAGTTAGGCTGAATTGATCTAGATTGTTTTGTTTAAAAGCTATTTACACCGCATTCTCAGAGAAGTGTAGAGGCAAGATATGCAATCATGAATGACAGTTTTGATACATACATGGAAGAGACGAAAGGTACATGCGTCTCGGCCAGGCAACTGACCTCCTCAGTAGAAATCCAATACTATGGAACACTCTTTGCTGGAAGAACAGATGGTCCCTATCCTATTGGCATTCTTTGAACTAACCAAAGCAGTGTTTTGACTCTTGGGACAGTTTAAAATATTGAGCACCTATAAAGTTTTTGATTGTTTACTGGAGAGTTTGATAATGAAATGTTGCATTTTTTCTTGTTTATATAGGATTTCATTGTCCCCTGTCCAAAGTCCCTTTTGGTTGGAACAGGCTGTATACATATTGTAAATCACTCACTCACTCACTCACTCACTCACTCACTCACTCACTCAATCTGTAAACAAGTAAATATAGGAAATTGGCTTTCCTAAAATGAAATGAGCACAGAGTTATTTGAATTCAAAGGAGTACCCATCTCTTGCATCTAGTCTGAAACTGCAAATTTGCAATCTCAGGGTATAACAAGATTGTAGTAGTTCACTGGTTTGATTGAAGTTTAGATAGTGAGCACATGCACACCTTGCTTTCGGTGATGATCATCTTTTGAGGGACGTGTTTTGCCCAATTTCATGGCTGAAAAGACTCCTCTACCAGCTCTGCAAGCAAAGTAGACACATTATGAACATCATTATGTCATCTCAGAACATAAGCCAAAAAGGGAGATCCCTTCTCCAAGAAGCAGTTGAGAGACAAACTGAGGAGAAAGACAAATCAAGGAAATAGTAAGGGAAAGGAAATGAGAAAAATATTACTCCTGCTTAGAATTTGTTGTAGTTTGGGATAAACCACTGAAAAGTTGTCTCAAGAAAATATAAACATATTTGATTCTCATTGAGAAGTTTTCATCCAACTAGTTTTACAAGACACACAATGGCTGTTCTCCAAACATGAAATATATTTATTGGAACTAGTAGGTATTTTACACATATGCCATGTCCATACCCACAGCTTCAAATGGACTGCCATTATTCAAATTGTATTGGCATGAATGTTTCTGCCCTTTAGCCATTGTGGAATCCTTGGTGTTCTCTGAGCTAGGTTTTTTGTGTGTAGATGTTACGCAAGTAGGTAATATCTTCCGTGATAGTGAGTGTGAGGATTGCTCCCTGTAATTTGCCCTGCCTGTGTTGGTGGGGGTGTGGTTTTCTCCTTGTTAGTTAACTACATAAACAAGAAGCAAACCCCATTCACAATGGCATTGATGATGTCACCTAGCTGAGTAATGAATGTCTACAAACAAACAAACAAGCTCCAAGGGCACCAAGGACTCCACTGGATTCAAACTTATTTAAGGATGAGATTTTAAGGGAAGAGGTACTTAATTTTTTCTTTAAAATCTTCCAACTCCAAAAATGCCAAAAAAAAAAAAAAAAAACACCCCAAAACAAAACTGGGAGTAGATTTTTTTAGCCTCATTAATACTGGGGATGGAAAACAGGGCTAATGCTTTTGGAAAACTGACAATTTTGGTTGTCAGCAAATTTGGAAAGCTGTGCAATTGGCTGGAAGAAGGGAGGGAGGGAGGGAGGGAGGGAGGGAGGGAGGAAGGAAGGAAGGAAGGAAGGAAGGAAGGAAGGAAGGAAGGAAGGAAGACATTATTATTTTAAATCAAGCTTCCTCAATCTGCTGCCTTCTATGTTGGCCATAGCATACATAATCCATGGTAATTTTGCTGTGAAAGAAAGTGAACATGAAATAATGATTTTAAATTACAAGGATGTAGATTTTTGGTTGGACATCCGGAAAAAAAATCTTAACAGTAAAAAATGGTTTAACTGTGGAACAAACTAAACTGCCTTGGAAAGAAATATATTCCCCTTCGCTACATTGTTCAGACAGAAGCTGAATCTGTTGAGGATGCTATAATAGTAAATTGTGGCATTATGCAATAGATTCGACTAATTGATTTCCTAGGCTCTTCCTTTCCTTACCTTGCAAGATTCTATGAAAAGAAACTCCTGTTTATTCCAAGGATTGGCAGGCTGCAGGTGCATGTAACTCCTTCTTTCCATTTCTTTGATTGTTATTTTAATTGTTATTGTCGCAACATGACCATGCACCAAAAAGAGCTCATTTCTGAAGGTAATTAAACAATTCACTTGACAAAGCCTTTGGGTAGGTTTAATCCTCCTTAAATGTCACAAAAACTAAACAAACGAAACAGATACCCAAATGCCAACGAAATAAATTACACACACCAATGAACCTGTTCTATTTGTCCTTAAGTCACCATTTTGTGTATTATATTCCTTGGCTACCCAAAATAATGCCAAATGCATTATTTGTTATGCAATGGAGTCCATATACATGTCATTTTACAACTGACAAAGAGGGCCAGGGTCTCCCCAGAAGACTTTAGACTCTGAAAGGCGGAGTACTAAAGAAAAGAGGGGAGAGAAAAGCAAGGGCACTAAGAAACGTGAAAACAAAATGAATTCCTGATGTTTAGACTTGGATCTTCTCATAGCTTCATGTTTGGAAGAAAACCTAGTTAACCCAATGGGCCTTTCACAAGGAAATGTACCATCTGGAATTAAACCAAAGGTTACGTAGAAAAAAAAAATGACATCAAGTATGTCTTCTAAAACTTAACATAAGGGATAACCGGGAAGATATGACTGGTTTTCAGGGATTCTATTACTGTAGTATATATTTAGCAATTTTCAAGAGCTTTCCTAAGGCAGGCAGCTGGTGCACAATGAAATGCTAATTAATTAATTAATTAATTATTAACATTCCTTTGAAACCTGAGAACATGGAAGGGGACCATCTGCCTGAATGCAATGGAAGTGATGGGTTGGGGATGCCGTTGGGTGAGCAGCAAAGAAATGGAAGGATGGGAAGGTACAATGGGATTCCAGAGGCAAAGCAATTAGTGGAAGGCAGATTGTCACCTGAGTCAGGCATTTTGAATCTCAAGTTATCGGACAACATTTATTAAAAGCAATAGCAAAACTCCTCTCTTACATATATACACACTGGGAAGATCTTCTTATTCAATTCCCACGAGCTAATGGAGAAGGTGATAGCTAACAGACAGACTATAATTACAGTCTGCTCCTGTAACAGTTATGAACTAAACTCGGAAAACTCCTATATTACAGTGGTCCTTATTAAGACCATGTTCAAAGATTTGTTTGACATTATCTGTTTGTTTGACGTTGTTTGACAAAGACATTATCTTCTACACACAGGGAGAATGAAAAAGGAGGGCAAAACAGCCACTCTGTGCATCAAAGGGTGTACCAGCCAAAAGCCCATCAGAGTCATTCTTTCAGAGTGATGGGCTTTACTGAAGATAAAATATATATCTAGCATCATAGATTTCGGAATAGCATGTAACATTATTTGGAACAGCAGGATCAGCTAAGCACTTAGCAGGATCAGCTAAGCATTTCCCCCATGTAAGTACGCTTGCTCATGATCTTGTTCTAGGGTGGCATCTCAAATGTGCCAATAGATACTCTCCAACTCACTCATAGCAAAAACACTCCTAAAAACCTTTCAGAGATTAAGAAATCAAAGCAACTACTTACCTGTTCCAGGTAAGGTAGAATCAGACTTCTTTACTTGTATCACACAATTACAATCACAAAAAGAGGGGGGAGGGTAGTTTGAAAGGGGCAGGAAGTTACTGAGATGGGGAAAAGAGTTCCTGGTCCATTTCCTGCTCCTACACCATTTTGGGACGATTGCGTCATTAAACTCAGGCCCAGTTGCCCTCCATTTTCGGACACCACCAAAAAATAACAGCACAGAGGGGAAGGAATGGCGTAGTTAGGAAGCCAGCTGTGTTAGCAGAGAATTGATACCATCCCCTTCATGAATATTGCATGGCAACACCTGAGACAGCTTGGCAAAGGCTGAATAGCAGCCATTCCAGATTCTCAGCAGCAGTTTTTTTCTCTTCACAGGGCCCAAAATCATGGCCTTAGAAGAGGTTTCCATGATTTAGTAACTTAGTTTGGAAGCCATTGCTTCCAAACTAAGTTAAGGTCTCTGGATTGTTATCAGTTTGCTCCATTATTCCTAAATAGATGTTCGGAATGTACATGCTAATTTTTTGTAAAAAATCTAATCTGAGCTCAGGATTCATGCTTGGTGAAAAAAGAGCCACAAGGCTGCCAACTGTGGCATCTTCCCTAATTCCATATGAATTCCAAGCATGGGTCTGATTATGGCTTGGAAATGAATTATTCACAGTTAAATCTGCCTTTCTAACGTCAAGAAACATTTTGAAGTGAAGAAATTATCCTATAAAGGTCATCTATCTTGTGGTCAGAGATGAAGGAGAGATTAAAAATTAGGGCTGGTTCATAGGTTTCTAAGCTAACCCATCTGCATCTGGATAGCTTGTGAATCAGCTGCTACTTGGGGTGGAACAAAATCCTCAAATTCAGTGAAGATTAAGGTGGTTGGAAAAAACTTGTTCTTGGAAAGCCATTGCCAGTTAGAATGAACAGTGCAAGGTTATATGGAAAAATATTTGATCTTGAACCTTCTTTGGATGTAGAATGATTGCCTTATGGCGGCCTTGAGCAGTGGTGAAATTCAATTATTTTTTACTACCAGTTCTGTGGGCGTGGCTTGGTGAGCATGGCAGGGGAAGAATACTGCAAAATCCCCATTCCCTCCCCACTCCTGGGGGAAGGGTATTGCAAAATATCCATTCCCACTCCACTCTGGGGCCAGCCAGAGGTGGTATTTACTGGTTCTCTGAACTACTCAAAATTTCCGCTACCGGTTCTCCAGAACCTGTCAGAGCCTGTTGGATTTCACCCCTGACCTTGAGAATAGAAAATGTTTACAAACTGTAGTCTATCCATATTAAACTTAAAGACACAGAGGCCCCTTCCCTTGTATACATGGGGATTTTCTCTGGGGAAAAATACTTGGGAAATACCAGACCAAGAGTTACCTTTTTCATCTCTTGCCAAGACGTAGAAAGGACCGGTCAAAAAGGAGCCCTGGTGGCACAATAAGAATTGCAGCATTGCAGGCAAATTCTACCCAAAGCCTGGAGTTCGTTCCTGACTGGCTCAAGGTTGACTCAGCCTTACATCCTTCCAAGGTTAGTAAAATGAGAACCCAGATTGTTGGGGGCAATATGCTGACATTAGTCAAATGCTCAGAGAGTGTTGTAAAGCATTATGGGGCAGTATATGAGTCTAGGTGCTATGTTATTGCTATAATCACATTGACCAGCTAGGTCAAATTTTAGTAAAAGAGTCATTTGATCTAGTGTGATATTACTGGGAATAGAAAGGCATTTGGAAGGATCGGGGTATTCAACCAGTCCATCAACTGAAACTACTGCTACTGTATTGTGCAAAGTTGGAAAAAAAATCCCCAGTATCCATTTGTTATGAAATGTACCCATATATAAATTAGATAGGTAAGTAGATAGGTAGTAATGTAGGGAGGCAGACAGACAGCTAGAGGTAATTGATAGGTTGAATAGAGAATCAGATAAAGATAATTTTGACAATTGGAACAAATTAAAGCAAACATCAGAATTTCAGAGGAGAGCGGATTTGGAAAACAAAGTGGTACTTTTTGTGACAGTTAGCCGGCTTAATCACACTTGAATAATTTTGATCCAGAGCTCACACATTCATTGTGTCCAAACAAGAGGACCTATATGATCAACAAACTATGCCTTGTCTTTTTATTGTGCCTTATAAATATGAAAGTTTATTATCCAAATGAAACATGGTATTGGTATTCTAAAAAGCCCTCATGTCTTAGCGATGTTGTCAGACCTGCAGCTCCCCATGGCTCCGTTGCTGAGGTGGGCATTTTTATCCTCCTTCTCCTGACATTTGTATTTTTGCTTTTATGTTATTTATTAATAAGGATTTTTATATTGCACATTTTTTTGTTTTTATTTATTGTTCTTATTGGTTTTTGTTCGCTGCCAAGAGTTTGTTGCCTTTGGTGAGATTGGCGGCTATATAAATTTTATTAATAAATAAAGAATAAGTGAAATGAAGCATGCTGGACATATACCAGCCTTACATCTCGGCTCTTCCTCTTTGTTCTTAAAAATATGGCAAACGAGGTCTCATCTACTGAACCCTCTTCTGTGTTGATAGTGATGAAGGTAACAGAATTCTATTGCAAGATGCTGTTCCCATTTCTGACCATTAACTAATGACAGAAGAAGCTGCAGAACAGAGTTTAGATGAAAGAGAGGCAGAGATTATGACAAAGAAACCTACTTTTTGTCCTTGGTCTTGCTGAAATGGGTGAGCAGAGCCAGGCAGGAAGCAAAAAGCCAAAATTTAAATAAAAAGTTAATTTAAAAAACTAGGAGGATTTTTCATAAGATAATATCAATAGAACAGCCACAAGTTATATACATTTAAATCCCATTTTTCTTTCTTCGGGAATGTACACATTATTCTTCCAATAAATAAAGGAGATAAAGTTGAGGAAAAAGAATGATTATATATTGTAACCCCAAAATCTTATCTAAGCCTACAGGATATGAATTACGAAAATCCTGATGGCTGTAGATCATGGGAAAGACATAGGATTTGGGGGTGTCTCATTGCTTCCAGTTTTTGACCATGTCTATTTCTGCAGCTCAGCTCTGAAAACCCTAAAATCCTCTCTCCAGAGAGTTATGCTGAGGTGATAATGGCAATATACATTTTCTTGCTACGCTCCTGAAAATGATATGACAAGTTGCAGTTTCTGTTTTTAATCTACTTCCCTAGAAATACTGTAAATCTCATTGAACCCATAGGACCTTGCTTGAGTAATCTGTGATATTACAAAGCACAGAAGCCTCCATACCAAAAATGATAAGGAAAGATGAATTCTGGTCTAGAAGGCATAATAATGAATTCTGGAGAGGGATTCTAACCACATGAAGACTTCTACAGTGGGCTACCTTTGAAGCTTCTGTTCCTTTTGTTTTAAAATTATGATTTTTTAAAAAATTGATGAGTATAACACACAAAGTATGCATTACTTTTTATTTTGTCCAAGTATAGAATCTACTTTAGAGAATGTGATGGTTGGCAAAGAAAAATTGAGGCAGCTCATTACCCATCAAATGGAGTTGCAGAGAACCACGTTTTGAAAATTTTGGGGAAAGCTCACTGACCCACAAACTGGGTGAGTGCAAATCTTATGGAGGTTCTAAGAATTTAGTAACAATATTAACTATGCCAGAGTAATCAGTTATTGAAATATTGGGCAGGAATTGTAAACAGAGGTGTTCAGCATTAAAGACAAGGATGTGCATTCCATCACCGATTGGTTATGGCATTTTCTGAGTATCTCTAAAATTGTCACCCAATTGTAATCTTAAACACAACCAAACTTTTAAAATCTACTAACTCTACTGACAGTGTGCCAAGGATTTGTTTTGAACTCACAACAGAGCTATCTCACAAACCCAGAATACATCTAGAATGGTGGGACCAGAGTCAGAACACTTCCACTAAGATCAGTACAATCTGTTTCAGATTTGAAAAGGATCGTCTTGAGACTTGAAATGTTCCAAATGAAAAACATTTTGCACAACCCAACTCAAGATGTGCACCACTACCACAACTATCACCACCACAACTATCACCACCACCTTGCTGAGCATTAACAAAACTTTCACTTTGTCCCATAATAAATAAAGTGTCCCAAATAGGGATGGGCCTTGAGCTAACTGCAAAGCCCAGAAACCAATAATACATTTGCTAATTGGTGTCAGTCAGTGATGGGATTCAAGTAATTTAACAACCGGTTCTCTGCCCTAATGATTTCTTCCAGCAACCAGTTTGCCAAACTGCTCAGAAAGTTAACAATCGATTCTCCTGAAGTGGTGAGAACTGGGTAAATCCCACCACTGGTCTCAGACCATAAGTACAGTACATATTTCCTGATGTGGTTGATTTGAAAGGCTTGGCTTTTCTTCTATCAAATCACTCACTGACATTAAGCAGCCTGACAAAGGAAATCCTTGGTCTATGGAGATCACTATGAAACTATAGCATTGTGGATGAGGATGAGGTACTTAAGATGAGAATTATTAGAAGAAAAGAATAGAAAGCATTAAGCTACCTGAATGGCAAATGGTGATGTTTTTTCTCTTTTCCTTTAATTTTATCTCTGAAAGTACAAATATGATTCAGAAACAATCAAATGATTAAGAAACAATTTGCTTGAATGCAACCAAAAAAAAAAAAAAAACTTCCCGTATGAAACCTTTGAAAATGAAGTCTTATAACCCAACTTCCTTCTATTACTAGGCAAAAACATTTTTCTTGGAAAACCACAGCAAATGCACACATAGGAGATAGAAAGAGAAATACAAACATATGAGAAGTATTATTTTTTAAAAAAATCCCCGTGGAGAATTATTTAAATCTGCCTTCAATATCAAAAAATTTCTTAAGGTTAAGGTTAGGATTAGAAACATTTCACCTGGAACAGCCACTTACAATTCTACGGCCATCTGTTTTCAATATCCTTTACAAGACATTAGCTAAGGCCTTTGACAAGAGGTATTTCTCTCCTTCCTTGCAACCTTGGGTCTCAGAAAGTACAGAAGAATTGGGGGGGGGGAGGATAGAAAATTGGGATGTCATAGAAAGAAGGGGTCCCAAGCCACTTTGGCTCCAGCCCTATTCACAGCTTGTTTCAGCTCTATCTATCGTGCAAATCATGCAAAACAGATTGTCTTCTGCTTTTGGATACCCAAGGTTTTAAAAGAGCAGAGAAATGGCTCTTGCTGGCCTTAAGATAGTCAGAAATTCATAATAGAACGGAAATTCAGATAGCCGTCAATGGAGTCCTTCGAATATATTCCAGTTTACCCCTGAGAATGAGAGGAGACTTCAATACACCTTTTGCTGGGAAGGAACACAAGTCTCCAAAGCCTGTTTGATTTTAGATCTCATTAGAAGAGGAACAGAGGAACAGCACACACATGCACAGATACACACACAGAGAGAGAGAGAGAGAATGCACACACTAAAAAAAAGGAAAGGAATTGCAGCTGAAGGGCCAACATGTACCTGGAGTTTTTGTGGTCATCCCTGTTGCACAAGAGAAGAAAGCCGGGGAAAATCATCAAAGTCAAGAGAGTTAATAGGCTATTGCAATAAGCTATTTTCTACCTACCAGGAACCAATTCCTTGATGATTCAATGATACATCTTCCTGCATAAGTTTTATAGCAGGAACACTTGATTGATACCTCAACAGTGTGAACTAAGGGTCGGAGGGGGGGAGGGGCTGTATTCCAGTCAACCTCTTGCCCAATAGACAGGACCCAGGTGGCAATCCTCAAAAGCTCTAAAGCTGGCCTCTAAAATAAGATCTTGAAGTGTAAATCATCACTTTCTGTACACATAAGAAACTTTTCAGAATCACAGTCTTTCGTTGCTCTTGCATGGTTACCCATATGGAGTTACTTACAATTTTCTAATTATTATTGTATTGATATGTTCAGAAAAGTTCTAATCTCAGCTGTAGTTTTAGGATCACAGGAATAATCCCCAACTTTTTGATCAATTCTGGAATTGAGACTGGCATGAATAAAACCCCTTTTCAAAACATCGTACTGATTCTTAATATACCTGGCTACAGATTTGTACCCATTATGGTTCTTTTTCTGGAATCCTGACAGTTTGCTGGAATAGGGCACAGAAGAAAAAGGGGAAAAAAAACAATTAGGATAAATGAAATTGGCAACAATAGTCGTGAGAGTATTTTGCATGCAAAATGAACAAACACTTTTGCTCCCTATAACTTCTTTATCCAAATGGGGTTCTCTACAATTCAGTCAAGATTCATTTGGGAACAGGGTGGACCAACTTCCATAGAAAGCCCACAGAAATATCCACAAATTCAGCTGAAGTTGATAAGAAAAACAAATAGCAGGAAAAGAGCTTTTCGTGGCCACTTAGAACCTCCCACTGGAAGAATGCCCTTCCTGATGGGCACTTCTAGAAAACTCCATATAAATACAAGACACAGATTATTGGATGGTATAGTTATCACAGTTGAAAATACATTTAATTTTATGAAAACTGATCCAGATCAGTTACAACAATTTAAGGTAATGATTTGAATTGATACTTTTATTATCTTAACCATGCATACGATGATACAAATCCAGCATACAACAGGACTTAAAAGAGTAAGGAGGATGTTTATCACCTTTAGAATAAATAATTGTACCTGTGCATAATTTTTCTCATTACTTCTGGTAGCTTAAGCAGATTACAAAGCCAAATGAAAAGAACAAAGGGACAGGCCAAAACATTGCCTTGGTAGCCATTCAGTTACCTCCCAAATCAATAATTGCTGAGATATGAGAGGCTATATAGGAGAGAATCAATGGATGGGAGAAGTCTTTAACTCTTTCTTTCTACTACTACTATCCCTGGCAAATTCTTGATTATCCCTGACAAATTTCTTTTCCCTGGATGTTTTCCTCCATTCAAATTTTGTCTTTCAGGTCCTAATTAGTGAAAGTGAAAATCTTTGCTATGTGCTATGGGATGTGGTATAAAAATATGTAAATCACAAGGAAGGAAGGATTAAACCTCCTCCCCTTCCCATTCATTATTATTCCTACAAGGCTTATTTACAAGTAGATTTAGCCTCGAAGGATAATGTGAGGTTCTTCAATCTTTTGCCAATGCATGAAAACAAAGTAAACTGATTTTAAAAATGCTTAGAATTCTCTTCATTAATTAATTGCACCCTGAATTACAAAAAATAAACAAGCATGTCTTCCAGAGATAGTTCTAAGAGGGTCATGAATGATCAATTGGAGGAAAGAGCTGTGCAGATCACTTTATGTGCTCTGGGTTTTTTTTTTTGTTTTTTTTTTGGTCTTTATTTTGAATTATAGGGGAAAGATGGCAGATTCCTGGCTTTTTCTGTTGCAAGGTGATTTTAACTAGGCAAATGGGGGGAGTGAAATAAGCTAACTTCACCATTCATGATTGTTTCTGTGCTAATATAGGCAGATTTCCACATATAATTTTCTTTTTATCAAACCACTTCATTGTATAAACACCATGCACGCACAAATAGAAGTACAGAAAAAAGGAAATATATTAAAATCGGTATTAAATTGAGAGCAGCCATCTTGAACACAGAAGCCATGCAATAACAACAACAAAAGTATGTTGTTGTCTTTCCCAAGCCTTGGAAAAGGAAATCTTTTAAGCCAAGGGCTATTTTGTGTGTCTTCTGCTTATCCTCTAGTTTGCCTCCTATGGAGTATCTTTGATTAAATTCAGCACCATGGACAGAGCTTCAGAAGATAAGAGATTGGCAAGCACCAAATGTGTACCAAGTGATGGCTGCATTATAAACTTGCCCAAGGAAAAAAAAAACATGAATAATTCAATTGAGCCAGATTGTTTTATGCTCCAGAGCTACATCCTACCTATTAATTTTTAAAAATAAACATAGATCAGGTATCATGTCCTGCTGCTGACATTTTACTGTCCTAAACATTTTACTATCCTAAAACATAAAAGAGGCCAGACATGATAAGCAAAGAAAGGAATATTGGCGGTCAGGCAGCAAAGCTGATCTCGAAATATTAATATATAAGACATGCTGGCCCCATTGCAAGCCTAGCCCCATGTCAAGCAGGCTTAAACACAAGGAGGCCAATTTGAACACACAGGCTGTTAGGGGATTTGCCTGCACAACTGTGCCCATGACAACCCAGGTTTCTACTGAAAGAAGATTAATCGAAGGAAAGTTCAGCAAATTCTAACCTCCTTTGGGGTTTATGAATAAACTATGCCTGTTCTCAGAAAGAGGTTCATATTTTCTTTAGCTTTAAAGTTCTACCAAGGTATATCATCAAAGAAGATAATGGATGATTTGGGCCACTGAAGGATAACCTTTATTAGTAACTAAAATACAGTCCTCCCTGTAAAGTCACAAATAGTTTTATAGGCCTATTAAAATGTGAAGGGATGTTTATTAAATTTCTTTATTATTTCTTTATTCTTTATTATAAACTATTATACAGAACTACAATATTTTAACAAGCTGAAAATTCAGGTCTGAGATGATGGCATTTATAGACAGGGAAACACACATTCAAAGATTCTTCATTGTGTCTAATTCTAGCTAAGTTTCAATATAAAATTTATTAAATATATTATTCATATTATAACTTTCTCTCCCCAAACCAGTAAGTGTATGAATTCTAAGTTCCAATAATTTTCTCTATGAGCTCTCACAAATAGAGTTCATTCATTTTCTTCTTACTGGAACTTGGGCTCATTTTCCCTATTACTGTCTGGTAGATATTCTTTAATCAAAAAAATATTACCAGGGATCACTCAAAATAGCCAAATGGTGTGAGATTTTTGAACAGATGAAAAAGGAAATTATTTTTCATAAGCTTCATAAGCTTAGTGAAGACACTAATGACTATCAGCTTGAACAATTTTAAAAGAGTAACATATTAAAATAAGGTTACTGTATAGGTGGATGGTAGTGATGGAAACTATTTCTTATCTCCAAAACAGGAATAGGAGAAGAGAGAAGTGGTTATGCAGAATGCAGCCCAATGTTTATTTTGCATTTTATAATTATCTGTAAAACAGATTTGTTTATTTTATTTCTGGTGGTGTTCTTTCAAGAAGATAAAGATTAGAAAAATGTACAATGCTGGACTTCTGCTAAAGAGAGCTGCTTCATAAACAGTCAAAAAAACATAACTAGTTGTCTTTTTTCAAATTTCATGCATTGCTGTACACGTCATATTTACCCTTCACAATCTTCTGCATCTTCATCCAGACTATTCCATTTATAGACATGAATACAGAATACATGCAATTAAAACTAATTGCTCATTTGGTTAAAAAGAGAAAATATTTAATTGCTTGCATACAAAAAAGAGCCACACTGAGACAGATGGATCATCACACCAACATGCTGCCCATTAACCCATCTAAAAGGCCCACCATATTTTAGCTGCATTCATGCAATCTGTTCAACTTGATTACTGAATTATGATATGGGTTCATACAGTCTCTGGAACAATAGGTTAGTCAAAAGGGATGAGTTTACACCATTCACCAAGGGCTGATTCTCATGTTTCTCTACTCACATCATAGCCATGATCATGATCACGATCCAATAACAATTTCTGTATGCTATAGCCTAATGAGATTGCTTTGGTCTCATCTACAGGCCATGATGGAAGGAGACAGAAGGAGAAACGAAGCTGGGGCAATCCATCAGTAGCTTTTCTTAACTTGTCCTGCATTAAAATACTAGGAACATCATTTGTCACTGGTCTCATTACAATGGCAAAATAGGGCTAAGCAAGTAAGGAGAAGGATTTTGTACCAGATGTTGTCTGAATAGTGCACAACAGAAAAATCATGCTGTACACCAAATATGAACAGAAAGTAATTGGAAGTTTTGAATGAATTTCTAATGCATGATAAAATCCTTCCCTTGATATGTTATTTTTCCATAGGCAGGAAGCGCTCAGGATGGGGGAGTATTCCTCTGAATAATAATTTTTCACATTTATGAAATAATTTAGCCCAAGAAATATATTGCCTCTAGGATTCCTTGGAGAAAATAGCAGACTACCAATCTTGAAAAATGACAATTATTGTGTAGACCCAAGCTTAGGTGTTTGAAAGCAAGCATTTTTCACCCATTCTTTGCATACAGAAAGCTTTTTGTGGATGCCAGTTCAGCCCAGGTTATTTTGTTGGGTTTTGTCTTGTGAAGTTGTAAACATGATTAACACAATTATTAGATCAGTTAAAGAATTAGAAGATGCCTTTACACAATGTACTTAATAATAATAATAAGTTAGTAATAACTTAGTTAGATTTTTTTGGCTCTGAATGTGGTACAAATCTCACTTATTTGTTGTTTAATGTCTTATGTGAACCCCAGTAACCAATCTCAGTAAACAAGTTAAACAAGCTCAGTCCAAGACAATCCAATTTAATATGGGACCTGGTCATAGATGGTTCCCACCCTAATAAAAACCAACTTACTGTGCTTTTTCTTGATGAGTCTGTGATGCTGGTGGATTTGAGATTTCTTTAAACTTTTAGCTAAACTATAATTATATATGTTATCTGCTACCCATTTACCTTTCAACTATTACTTATGTTATGTTATTCTGATGTTATTCTGAATTTATGGGATGGTGTTTCTTGTTTCGTTCTGAGATTTTGGAGCCAGGGGAGGGGGGAATTCTTGTACTGCAATCTATTATCAGAGGATTTTTATCTAGAAAAAAGTCCTAAAAACCCAAATAAAAGAAAGTCCTTGACTCAGGGGTGAAATGCTCCCGGTTCGGACCGGATCACACGATCCGGTAGCAATGGAGGCGGGTGGTTCAGAGAACTGGTAGCAAAAATCCCTGCCCCCCCCATGCCTCTAGGCAACTCAGCTTGGATTGTCAGAGGCATTTAAAAGAAAAAAAGCCTCTGATGATCAGGCAACTCAGTTTGGATCGTCAGAGGCATTTATGCCTCTGACGATCCAAGCTGAGTTGCCTGATCGTCAAGCTGAGTTTGACAATCCAAGCTGACGATCCAAGCTGACGATCCAAGCTGAGTTGCCTGATCGGCAGAGACATTTAAAAGAAAAAAAAGCCTCTGTTGATCAGGCAACTCAGCTGGGATTGTCAGAGCCTTTTGAAAGCATTTTTTTACAATCTCTTCGCTGAAGAGGTTGTGAGAAAAAACGGTTTTAAAAGTTAAAAAAAAATTGGCCACGCCCACCGTCACATTACCCCCCCCACCAAGCCACACCCACAGAACCGGTAGGAACAAATTTTAGATTTCACCACTGCCTTGACTTATGACTGCTATTTATTGATTTGATTTGATTGCCCCCCCCCACCCCAAGGCGACTTGGGTGGCTTACAACATTAAAAGTAATAAAACCATAAAAATAAATATTTGTGATAAAAATACAATTAAAAGATGGGGAGGGAGCGAGGGGGCAGGATTTCGGCAAGATGGTTAAGTGAGTTGCATGAGATTTTATGACTTCTTTTTTTTTTAAGCTAGGTTGTTATGTGAATCACTGCACTTGACTTTGCTGGTCAGAAGTTGCACAAGTGAAGCCACCAGACTGAAATGGACCTTGTTAAGTACATGATAGGAATAAAGTCATTCTGCAGTACATGCCTGGCATGTGCCCGGTTTCCATTTGGAACACAGATGAATTCTAAAAGAATTCTCATAGCTAGGAAGCATTGTATCCATCCGCCTTTGAGTGAAGCCTGGCATCTGGGCAATTTTGCTCTCTTATTGTTTCTCCCTCCTATTCGTTCCATCCCTGACCTTAAGAGCACCGATTTCCATTAAAAACAAACAAACAAATCCCTATCAGAATTCTTTTTAGCCTTGTTTATTTGGTGAGAAAGAATGGAATGGGAAGGGAGGAGGGATCCTTAAGAATTTACATAGTTTCAAGGAACTCTGTCCGCAGCCATCCACAAGGGGAATAGAAGTTGGTTCAGTCTGCCCTTTCTGGACCAACTCTCTAAGTACACAAACAACAGATTCACTGTGGGAGAATGATGAGAAAGAGACCCTAAGGGTGAGGTTGTCTGTTCTTAAATCAGAATTGTATGTAGACATTTTGCCTTGACTCCAGAAACAAATAAACATCATCTGCAAAAGGTTAAACAAAAGCTGGGAATGTAGTGTTTTGTTTGGAAGGGACATAAATAGTGTTTTTCTTTATATTTTTGTTTAGCTTCTGCAAGTTTATTTCCTGTGTTCTCTCCAATGAATGAATTGAGTCCCCTCTCTGATTTCCCAGTTTAGGCTTTGCTGCCCTTAGGCCAGTGATGGCTAACCTTTTCTGGACTAAGTGCCCAAAGCACGTGTGCGCGCACACAAATGCGCGCACACACACCTGAACCCCCAAAATGCAATGCTTGTGTAGCCCCTGCACATGGCCACCCCACATGTGCCCCACCCCCATGCATACATGTGTGACCCCCACATGCACACACACACCCGTGCATGTGCATGCTGCCCTGCGCACACACCCTGCCCCCTGCGTGGCAGAGACCTGATGACCAGTTGGCCAGTGGGAGGTGCGCAAGCATGCACAACAGAGCTGAACTGGGGCGACAGCTCACATGCCCACAGAAAGGGCATTCTGTGCCAACTGTGGCATGCGGGCCTTATGTTCGCCATCATGGCCTTAGGTTACCATTATGTGTCTGGTAGAATTTCTCTTGAGTTTGGACCCACACTGAACAGTTCACTTCTTGCATTAATATTGTTCTGGTTTGCATGTAACTCACCCCACCAAAACCTAGTGCTCCTTGATTGACCAATATAAAATCTGCTACCATTGTCTCCTAGTGGATTACTATCTACTAGTTACCTACCTAATCTGTATCATCAAGAGGTACCAGAGCAAGCCTCACTTACTGTCAGGCTCCAAAAGCCAAGAAAAGGCACACTAAGGTTCTTCTAATCTACGGAGTTTCCTCTATTGTTCCTCCCCCATAGACAGAAATCTTGCCAAACCCAAGGAAATACTTACACTATTCAACGTACACTCTGAGAATTCCTAAAGAGGAGCTGCTCTGTCTCTTTTTTCCCCAAACTCTCTAAACCTCTCTGTTTTTTGCTCCTCTGGAATGCAATCCCTTCCTGCTGGGAATTCAAATTAAATTTCTCCATATCTACTTACCATGACATCATATTGCATCGTGCATGCTCTTTGGAAAGGTTTACATAAAGTTCAGCAAAAGCACAACCAGAAATTTCTGCAATTATGCCTTGTTCTCATAAATAGTCAGCCATTCAGGAAAGAAAATTGGTGCCATATTGCAAGTGCTTTTTTTGTTTGTTTGTTTGTTTCTGAGATTGATTGATTTCTTTCTTTTTCTTTTTGCTTTAATTTATATGCCGCCCTTCTCCGGAGACAATGCGTTAAGTAATAGCCTTCATCCTTTTGTATATTTATACAAAGTCAGCTTATTGCCCCCACAATCTGTGTCCTCAATTTACCTACCTTAGAAAGGATGGAAGGCTGAGTCAACCTTGAGCCTGGTGAGATTTGAACTTGCAGTAATTGCAAGCAGCAGATGTTAATAACAGTGCTTTAGTGCGCTGTACTACAGGCTCTTTCAGGTGTTGTCCCACTCCAAAGTAACTTTTGAGCATCTCACAATATAATAAGCAATAAAAATACAATACAGAACAAAGTAAATTGGGATTGTTTCAACCGGCAGGGGAATTTATGAGAATTCCCTGGCTACTGTAGGTTTACACAATAAAAACCCAGAGAATGGCTTAAATTAATATTTAATGCAAATTGCAAATGATATAAGATTACTGGAGTTTTCTTGGGGGGGGGAAACACTCTGCCCCTAAGAAAACTTTCTTCAGCACAGCACCCCACACTTGAATCACTCCCAGGCATAGCTGAGCTTCATACCTGGCATTCAAAGACCCTTGGCTGATGGTATCTCCCTCACCCAGCAGTTCATCATCACTATGGTAATACAATTCATCATCTTCTTGCCTAGAATAATGAGGGTCAATAAAAGAACTATTTGTATATTATGGGTTTTTTTTAGACACCAAGGATTGATGCTGAGAGCAGGAACAGCAATTCTAGGATAAATGATAAATGAATTGGATAGATAAATAGCATGGCTGGGCAAATTCCCCATGAATAGGTTAAGGGTGAGAAGGCATAATGTAAGTTAATGATGTATCACTGATACATTGAGTGCCCCCTCTGAACAAACTATAATTAATGTCTCATCAATAGAGCACTCAGATGCATTTCCAGTTCATGCTGCAGAATATTGCATGCATGTTGTTGTATGCATTTGTATACTCACATATGCACCTACACTGATGAATGAGATGCTTAAGACTTTCCTGTCCAGTGATTTTATCTTGTTACTACTTTTCTTACAGGAATGCAGTTTACAGCTCTTTCCTAAATAGATCGGCCCCTTGTTTTATGCCACATGGACGCTAGAGGGCATCAACTTCAAAACTAATTCGTTATAGATTCATTCTAGCTGCACAACCAGTAGATAACTTCTGGAGAAACCCTTAATGACGCTAGCCAGAATTGACAAATATATTTTCACTCAATGGATAAGGAATGAAAAAATAAAATAAAAATGTGTGTGTACACACACCCTGGGGGTGAGGGGGATGAGGAGGAAATCTTCCAATGTTGGTTTGCCAAGAAATGCATATGTTGGCAATAAAGTTAAGAGATTATTTGGAGAATGGCTAACTAGTTGTTTCATTTATTGTCTAAAACAACAGAGCTTTTCATGAAGGCTTGTATTAATGGTATGTAGGAGATTCTGTGTATTTTGTTTCATAGATTCAGAAAATGCAAGAAAAAGAGAGAAGATCTGAGCTTTGAAAGTTCAACTTCTCACTAAATGGTCATTTCTTGAAAAACAAACAATATTACATTAGTAGACTCTTTTTCTTCATTTTCCTAATTTTTTTTTCCACTTAGTTTTTCGTTCTGTTAGAAATGTTATGATGTTCAAGCTGGCCTTAAAAATCTTATCCTACATTTTGGAGCTTGGAACATCATTAGATACCATGTTTCCCCCAAAATAAAACCCTGTCTTATATTTTTTGAACCCCGAAATAAGCACTTGGCCTTATTTTTGGGGAGGTTTTATTATTTTGGGGCATGTGGAGCAAGATGGAGCTCCTCTTGCCATCTTACCTGATTTCCAGCTGTGCATTTAAATATTTTTGGGGAGGGCTTATTTTCGGGGGGAGGCTTACTTTAGTGCATGTACTCAAAAGCCTGATTGGGCTTATTATCAGGGGATGTCTTATTTTTGGGGAAACAGGGTAGATAGGTAGGTAGGTAGGTAGATATATAGATATAGATATAGATATAGATATAGATATAGATGAGATAGAGATAGAGATAGAGATAGAGATAGAGATAGATAGAGATAGATAGAAATAGAGATAGAGATAGAGAGATTTGTTTTCTGAGGTTTTCGCAGGTGTTTGTATGTAGGTCTTTGATTATTTGGGTTTTCTCCCATGTAAAATTGGAAGTGTCTTGGCGATGTTTCGACGAAGTCTCATTCGTCATCTTCAGGCTGGTGTTTTCGGCTTCGTGCTAATACGAAGCCGAAAACACCAGCCTGAAGAAGACGAATGAGACTTCGTCGAAACGTCGTCAAGACACTTCCAATTTTACACGGGAGAAAACCCGAATAACCAAAGACCTACAAATATAGATATATAGATATATAGATATAAAACTCCAATAAACTTGTCCCTTTGAATACACTGTCCAATCCTGAAATTTCATTTGGATGTTTTATGTTTTTACTAGTCAAGTTTAACTTCTAGGTCAGCAGTCCCCAACCTTGCGACTTGGTGGCCCAGCAGAAGGGGAAGAGGGAGAGGAGAACTGGATCACGAGAGCAATGAGCTGGCATGCACGACCGTGTGCAGCTCGACTTGTGCAACTGGCAGGCTGGCGCGTATGCGCCGGCCTGCACAGCTCAAGTTGAGTAAGTTGAGCTGCCCAGCGCATGCATGCTGGCCCACGGCTCACATAATCTGGTTGCAAATAGGTCACGGCCCAGCAGTGGCTGCAGCCCAGAGGTTGTGGATGCCTGCACAAGGTCAACTCAATTTCTACCATTTCTAATAGTGAAATACTTTATAATTACATAAAACCTCATTTCTCTGCAATCGAAAGGCTTTTTAAAATAAATGGTAACAAAAAAAAATACATATTGCTATAACAAAGAAATAAGAAGTATTTTCTACCAAAAGAGTTGAGGGCCTAAAACCACATACTTGATTATTTTTCTCCTTGGGCTTGTTATTTCTGACAGTCTCTAAGATTTGAATGAACTATTTTGGCTGCAGGAACGACTCCTGATTTCTTAGGCTGCCTGACCCATTATTTCTTGGCAGCTAATGAAAAACTCGAAATTGGTAGTCTACTGGCACGTGGTAAATGTCACTCAAATAACTGCAAAACGGCCATAGATGGAGCAAATTCATTTTGATGCCCGTTATCTGACAGATCATTCCGAGAAATGGTTTCCAAGCACTGAGCACTGAGCTATTTATCGTATGCCTTCTCTTGCATTTAAAATTGCTCAGTTACTCTATAGTTTCTCTTAGCTTAGTAAAGTATGACCTGATGGATGCTGCCCTTTCTTCTGAATAACTACTCCCAGTTTTTTTTTTTTCCCTCAGGGTTTGGAAGGAATCAAACATATATTTGGATCTCCTACATGAGGCTGTCAACACACACACAGTGGCGCATTACGCTTGTTAACACTAAGCATCGTGTTTCTGTCCAGCAACATAACGGTTACATATTGATCTGGGTAGTTGATCTACAGCTCCTATTAGACAGTTCAAAGCCATTTCATATAACAAATTGGCTTTTTCTATATTTTGCCTGGCCCAAGAGAGATCTTTGCTGTACTATGTAAGGTGCTCTTATTTGCAAAACAGATGGAGAGATTACACCCAAAAGAATTGAAAATTGGCAACACTTATACCAGATTTCCCTATTAGTTGTGCTCAATTCTAGGGCACAGCGTTCATCTCTGATTCTTGGTCGATGGAGCCAGCAATATCCGAAGACAATTTCCAGGGTCATATGGCCAGCGTGGCTATACGCCAAAGGTGCACAGAACAGATAAGCAGCTAAGAAGGATATTTCAGGCACAGTTGAACTTGGGACAGATTGAAACATACTGGCAACAGATATCCTGGGGAAACTGCAAAAGGGTCAATCCAAAATCCAATGATGATTAGCAAATATAGGACACAGCTTTGGGATGTGCATTTTTCAACGGAACAGGGTTCCATAGCTGAGGGTTGTACTGTGGAGTTTGGTTGTTTGCTTGTAGACATTTCATTACCCAACTAGGTAACAAAATGTTTTCAAGCCAACTACCGAGCTCAGAGAGCACCCAGGACTCCACAAGATCATTTCTATTGTAGGTTGGACATTAGCAATAGCACTTAGACTTATACACCATTTTACAGTGCTTTACAGCCCCTCTCTAAGAGTCAACCTATTGCCCCCAACAATTTGGGTCCTCATTTTACCCACCTCGGAAGGATGGAAGGCTGAGTCAACCTTGAACCTGGTGGGATTTGATCTGTTAAATTGCAGGCAGCCGGCAATCAGCAGAAGTAGCCCACAGTACTGCACTCTAGCCACTGTGCCACCGCGGAAATAGTTAGAAAGCCTTACCTTCGGAAGGCTTTCTCTGCAGTGCTGGTCTTGCTTGACTGCCTGTGACTGGGAAGCAGGACATCAGTTTCATAGGGATCACCATCTGGATGGACCCTGGGACTCTCCAAGAATTCATCATCATTCCAAGCCCCAACGCTGCCATCCATGGCCTGGTACCGAATCTCAATGGAAACACTGGTCTGAAAGAAAAAGAAATCATAGACACACAGTTATGAATCTCGTCCTTTACAAACATATTTTCCCCTGAGGCAAGGATGGTCCCATCCACGTGGTATTCCAAAAAAGCAAATAAAACATGGCTGTCCTGCAGAGGATCATGGACTAAAATGCAGAAAGTATTACTAAATGGATATTTTCCTTGACAAGCAGAGGTACCCTATGTTATTTGGGGAGTTACTGATCAATTGTTTGGATTCCAAATTTGCTGCATTTGTATTGGATTGCATAAGTCACTTATATGACTGAAGCAGCATACAGATAGTCCTCAACTTGCAACCTTTCTTTTAGAGACGATTTGAAGCTACAACAGCACTGAAGAAAGTGACGTATTTTTATTTTTTTTATTTTATTTTTAATTTCATTTATATGCTGCCCTTCTCCGGAGACTCAGGGCGGCTTACAATGCACTAAGCAATAGCCTTCATCCTTTTGTATATTTATACAAAGTCAGCTTATTGCCCCCACAACTGGGTCCTCATTTTACCTACCTTAGAAAGGATGGAAGGCTGAGTCAACCTTGAGCCTGGCGAGATTCGAACCTGCAGTAATTGCAGGCAGCTGGTCTTAATAACAGGGTGCTTTAGACCACTGTACTACCAAGGCTCTTGTGACTTGTTTTTCACACTTACAATTGTGGCAGCAGCCCCTGGTCCCATGATCAAAATCTGGACACTTGGCAACTGGCTCATATTTATGATGCTTTCAGTGTCTTCATGTGATCACCTTTTGCAACCTTCTGACAAAGCCAAGTCCATGGGGAAGCCCAATTCACTTTACAATCATGTTACTAATGTAACAATTGAAGAGTGATTCATTTAACAGCTATGGCAAGAAAACAGGGCAGAATTTATTTAACAATCTTACTTAGCAACATGAATTTTGGGCTCAATAGTGGTCGTAAATTCAGGTCTACACACACACACACAAACAAACATGGTCAGTTGTTATGTGAATTCTTCCCTATTATCTAAAATGGAGAAATTGAACCCATAATTATAATGGAGATAAGGACAATAACAAGATACTTAGGGACTGATTTTCAGCTTGAAGATTAGTATGGTTATTGAAGAGTTCACTCAGCTGTTAAACATAAATCTAATGTGCAGAATAAACTAAGGCAATATAATATAAACAATAGAATTGATAACATAGTGTGGCCTTTGCATAAAGATAAAAGTAAAGGTTCCCCTCGCACATATGTGCTAGTCATTCCTGACTCTAGGGGGCAGTGCTCATCTCCGTTTCAAAGCCGAAGAGCCAGCGCTGTCCAAAGACGTCTCTGTGGTCATGTGGCCAGCATGACTAAATACCAAAGGTGCACAGAATGCTGTTACCTTCCCACCAAAGGGGGTCCCTATTTTTCTACTTGCATTTTTTGCTTTCGAACTGCTAGGTTGGCAGAAACTGGGACAAGTAATGGGAACTCACCCCGTTATGTGGCACGAGGGATTCAAACCACTGAACTGGCGACCTTTTGATCGACAAGCTCAGCATCTTATCCACTGAGCCACAGTGCTCATTTGCATAAGACAATCAAAACAGTAACCTGAACTTTTTAAAAAGTAACCAAAAGCACTGAGAGGGAAAAAAAAGCGCTCAGGATAACTGGAGGTTACAAAGTTGGTTGCCAGAGAGTTTTTCTTTTGTAAGTAAATATTGCCAAGCAGGAAAACGCTCCTGCATATTTTTCTAACCAGTTCTCTTTTCTTTTGATGAAACGAATTTCATTTTTAACATTTCTTTCAGTGGATAGATATATTTTGGCAAAAGTCTCATGGATGGTGTTCTTGCTACCTGCAAATTGGCCAAGTGATACTTTTTCTTAAAGTATTCTTAAATGCTTTCTTAAAGCATTTCTCCACGAATCTCCAGCCTCTTTGGCTGCCAACAGATCCATTAAATCTAAAAAAAAAAAAAAAAAAAAGTAATCTGAAGGAATTGCTCCCACTGAGCTTTTTCAGAATGGTAAATGTGGCCAATTAAGAGGACTAGAAACCGATGGGAAGATGAGTAACAGAAAACAATAACTCTTAACTAATGGCAGTTTCTGTCACTAAATGCCAGCAAGAGAAAGTTTAAAAAAAAAATCTTTAGACATCTTTGAGAATAAAGGAGAAAAACAGAGGATCCTTCTCTGAACAAAAGTGAGAACTGCAAGGCAAATTTTGACCCAATTAGGAATAGATAGAGACCTACAACAGAACACTAAAATGTATCTTGATACATATGTAGTGTGTCATGGCGGCATCTCACCCAATGGTGGGATTCAGCTGGTTCGGGCCAGTTCGTGTGAACCGGTACTCAAATTGCTGGCTGGCTCTGTCCCTCCCTGCCCCACCACTTCCAGGAGTCTCCATGTGCCCCATTTTGGCTTCCAGGTAAGTGCAGGGAGGCCTCCTAGGCCCAAAATGAGGCACAGAAGGGCGGTGCATCTCCCTCATGGCCCGATTTTGCTCCCAGGGGGGTGCAGGAGGCCGAGTGCTGCCTGTCACATCCTCTGGCCATGCCCATCCAGCCGGTCATTAGGGCAGAGAACCGGTTGTTAAATTATTTGAATCCCACCACTGATCTTACCTATCCAAGCTTCACAAGCTGTCAGTCAGACATTAGCATGGGGAGTGGGGGGAGAGGGAAAGATTGGAGTGTGAAGAAAGGGGGATGGAATGGAAGCCCAGTTGAGCCATGCAAGAAGGTCTAGCCAGCCAAGGTCATCAGCGATATAGAGCTGGGAACCGAGGACCTGTTTCCTGAGCAATATACAATAGCAATAGCACTTAGACTTATATACTGCTTCACAGTGGTTTTACAGCCCTCTCTAAGCAGTTTACAGAGTCAGCATATTGCCCCCAACAATCTGGGTCCTCATTTTACCCACCTCGGAAGGATGGAAGGCTGAGTCAACCTTGAGCCTGGTGAGATTTGAACTGCCAAATTGCAGGCAGCCAGCAGGCAGCAGAAATAGCCTGCAGTACTACGTTCTAACCACTGCGCCACCACAACTCTTATACAAGCACGTGATTGGATATATGCAGATAATGCTGGGGGGGGAAGGGAACTTTCCTTTGGGTTGTTTGCACAGGAAAAACTCAGATTCAGCTTATGCTACTTTGGTAACCATTTAATCTTCAGTAAAGTATACGTTTGGCAAAACAAATGGCAAGGAATCTTTCTTTGCTAGATGACTGAGAGGGACGGTTGACATTGTGTTTCTCAACCTGGCTGGGGCATTCTGGGAACTGAAGTCCATGTATCTTAAAATTGCCAAGGCTGAGAAAAATTAAAATGGCCAAGGTCAACGTTTTATGCCTATTGGGTTGGCTCAAGCCTCACGGCATGTTTCTTAAGGTTAGGCCTTCCTAAGCATGACAACACCTCCCTTTTGTTATGCAGTCTTCTTCTTTGGCTATAGAGTCACCAGCACTTGCTGTACCGCTATAGGGAACAGTTTGATAAAGCTCAGCATTAATGTGGCTCAAACATGGAATGCAGCTGAATCATCTCAACAGATGTCAAAATATAGAGAATTTTCCCTCCTCATGTGGATACTTAGTGGAAAAAGCTCAAGGCTCCAAACCACAGCATGATTTTCTTGCAATCATCAGGACTTATAAACTCATGCTGCCTGAGAAGTGAATATAATTGCAGATGGGTTAATCTAAATAGAGGTTCATTGATGCCATATATTTCTCATTCAGAAGCTTTACTGTCTATGGAGCAAGCAGTATTTTAATGAGTGATTTGGGATCATGATCCCTTAGTTGCTCTCTGGTCATGTCAACAAAATATCCAAAGGCTTCCGCTGGCATCAAAATAAAAGCTTAAAATTGCAAGCTCCATTGCAATTCCTCCTCAGAGATGGACCTGTGATGGCGGGGTGATACATTCAGGTTTCACAGTGACAGAAAGCAATGGAAAACAAACTAAAGCAAAAGCAATGTTTTAAACATGAAACAGGCATCAACAAATCCACAGCTTTGTAACCTCTCCCTAGTCTCTTTCAAATCAGTAAAGGAAGTTGTGGGATTCAGCCAGTTTGCACCACTTAGGGAGAACCGGTTGTTAACTTTCTGAGCAGTTTGGTGAACTGGTTGTTGGAAGAAATCATTAGGGCAGAGAACCGGTTGTTAAATTATTTGAATCCCACCACTGAGTAAAGGTAAAGGCAAAGGATCCCTTTGCACATACGTGCTAGTTGTTCCCGACTCTAGGGGGCGTTTCATCTCCGTTTCAAAGCCGAAGAGCCAGCGCTGTCTAAAGAGGTCTCCGTGGTCATGTGGCCGGCATGACTAAATGCCAAAAGTGCACAGAACACTGTTAACTTCCCACCAAAGGTGGTCCCTATTTTTCTACTTGCATTTTTTTACGTGCTTTTGAACTGCTAGGTTGGCAGAAGCTGTGACAAGTAACAGGAGCTCACCCCGTTACGCAGCACTAGGGATTCAAACTACTGAACCACCAACCTTTCAATCGACAAGCTCAGCGTCTTAGCCACTGAGCCACCGCATCCCTTTTTTCAAATCAGTAAAAGGGATTAAATATTTTGCAAAATGACTTTCCACCCTCAGTCTCTATTTATCTCTTTCTCCAGCTAATCCAGACAAAGGTTCTACTGAACTACAACAGAAATAGGTGGGGGGGGGAGAAATAGAAGGGAGGTTCCTAACTTGCTCTCCTTTTCTATGTGTGGTTCCCATGGTTACTGAATAAGGTAGTAAATTACATGCCTTATCCAAGCATTTCTATAGTGACATAGGCACTGGGTGATTTTAGCCATGGGTTAAAAAGCTAAAATTGGGTGAATGTAAGGTCATGGTAAAAGCATGTTTGAAAACAAAGTGAGACCAAAAAAAAAAAAAACCTTGCAGGCAGAGGCAAACTTCATAACACAATTTAGGAAATAGCAGATTTTTATATTACTGTACATCCTGTTGTGTATATTTACTGAAAGAGAAATTAAATATTGATTGAACAGAACGAGAAAGAGAGTGCACCTTGCACTGTTTTTGTTTTTTTAAAAAAAACCAACAATCCTCAAATCTGGTCTTTCATGCTCTCCAATAAGTCCATTAAGTTGCACCCTTGAACAGCTGGGACCTTGTGGAATGGAACTCTATGGACTAAAGCAGAGGTCTCCAACCTTGGCAACTTTAAGACTTGTGGACTTCAACTCCTAGAATTCTAGGAGTTGAAGTCCACAAGTCTTTTTTTTTTTGGTTTTAAAAACAAACTTTATTAAACATTTAAAAGCAAAATACTGCACCATATATACACTAAACACATATATATCAATATAAACAACACTACATAAAAAGAAAAGGTGACTTTAGTCACATATCCATTGTCTTATTGATGGTGCATTTTTTTTTAAATTTTTGTTATCATTCAGAATTTTACATTTGCCTTCATTTCTCCGAATTATCCAATCATACCATCTATTCCATGCTATATAATATTTTGAGTCTGCCTTATCTTTCTGTTCAATCTTGCGAGATCCGGCCATGGATGGTGTGCATGTGTTTTTAATGTTTTTAAAATGCTTTTATAATGTTTTTTTTAAAAAAAATATGTTCATTGTTTGTATTATTTTTGTTGTAAGCCGCCCAGAGTCCCTTGGGAGTTGGGCGGCATAGAAATATGATTAATTAAATTAATTAAATTAAATTAATTCAATTCAAATGTTAATTTATCCATTTCCACACAATTATAGATTTTTTGGATTATCAGTTGTTCTGTTGGCAGTTGATCAGTTTTCCAAAATTGAGCTAACGCCAATCTGGCCGCAGTGACTATATGTGGTATTAAATACTTTATTTCTTTTTTATAATTTTCTTTAATCATCCCTAGTAAAAAAAAAAATCTGGTTTGAGTTCTATTTTTTCCGACGTTATTTCTATTAGCCAAATCCTTATTTTTTCCCAATACTTCCTAATTTTTGGGCAAAGCCACCAGACATGGAAAAAAGTCCACAAGTCTTAAAGTTGCCAAGGTTGGAGACCTCTGGACTATACAGTCAGAACATGATTCTATAGCTTTTTCTTTTAAAGATCTATGACCTTTTTAAACATTTCTTCATGACGTAAGGAGGAGGTTTGGACATGAACTTGACATTCATGTGAACTGGAGCTGGGCAAAGACTTTAGCAAGCACTCCTTGAAGGGGCTTACAAACATCTGCAAGGACTGATTTGAAATCCCCAATGATTTTCATAGTTGCCTAAAGTCAACTCTATGCAACCTGAAACTTGATTTCAGTGGGGAAAGTTTAGTGTCAGTTAAACTCTACTATGGGTTAAATAGAACACGAATGCATAAAGACCAGACCAAACTGAGAAATAAGCAAAGAGCCTGTAGTACAGTGGACTAAAGCACTATAATTAACATCTGCTGCTTGCAATTACTGCAAGTTCAAATCTCACCAGGCTCAAGGTTGACTCAGACTTCCATCCTTTCAAAGGTAGGTAAAATGAGGACCCAGATTGTGGGGGCAATAAACTGACTTTGTATAAATATACAAAAGTATAAAGGCTATTGCTTAACGCATTGTAAGCCACCCTGAGTCTCCGGAGAAGGGCGGCATATAAATTAAAGCAAAAATATAAAAATAAAAATAAAAATAAATAAAGGTAGGTTTATGTTGCAGCACTTCATTTTTAAATCAACAGAGCCCTAGTAGCACTATTGTTAGAATTCAATATTGCAGGTTAACTCTGTTGTGGTCCGCCAGCAGCCTGCGGAGCTGGCACCGAGTCAAACAGTGAGGAGACTGGGCAGGAACATGGGCCAGTCCTGGAGTCTGGGGAAGGGCTCTGCATCAGAGGCAGAGATGGGGCCAGGGTCATCTGGGAGTGATGTGCTGACTCCGGAGCCCCCAGAATCGGATAGCAGAAAGGCAGAGGATCAGGAGGAGCCTGTTCCTAGTGCACGCATGCGCAGAGCTGCCAGAAGGCAAGAGCAGCTAAAGCAAAAAAGACGACTCTGGAGTAAGGCCAGGAGATGATTGGCTCCTCCCATAAGGTTTAAAAGAGAAACAGAGGCACTTGGGCCTTTTTGCAGGAACTTTGCTAAATCTGCTTCCATTTGGCATCTCTTGTTTGTTTCTGAACTTTGTGGGGCTTTGCCAGTAAGGCCTTTGGCAGGGTGTCAAAGAAGATAAAGATTGGTGATTATCCCAAAGGACTTCTTCGGAAGGACTTGTTTTGCAATTAATTGGGACTCAGCTGGGAATGAACATAATTCTCAGCTGATACAATAAAATAATTTGTTTGGGACTAATTGTGTATTGTAATTACTCAGTAAGCCTATGTCACAACAAACTCTGTCTACAGCCTGGAGTTCGATCATGATGGGACTTCAGGTTGACTGAGCCTTCCATCCTTCCGTGGTCAGTAAAATGAAGACTAAGATTATTGAGGGCAATATGCAAATAATGCTTACATTGTAAACCAAGTTATGGGGTGGAATATAAGCCTAAATGCTATTTCTATTGCTATTAAATTGTTCCTTTCCCATGAACAATGCAATCTCAGGACAGCCCGCAGGCTTCTATCATCTCCATCCATAGGCAGTGAAAGGAGCTATGCAAAAGGCTGGATTTCGATCTGGATGCACAACTGCTTATCTAATATTATGGAAACACCATTGTTGGAGTAAAAAAAAAAAACCCAATCAATCAACTCAGAAGACCATGGACAGAATAAAAATGGCTCCACCTCCCCTTGGGCAAAACTACAATATTTACTTGAATGGACACATTGTTGTCATCGATCAAGGTGTCCGTCACATTCAATTGTCCTTCTTCCACCACTTTCTGCAGGACCATCTGGAATATACCAATAAGTCTAGAAAGCAAGCAGAAAAGACAGTGAGATTCTTAGAAAACAAATCTTAGCTAGACAAACTTCTGCATGATCAGGTTCCTGTAGGAAGAAATGGCTAGAAAGAAAAGAAGAGACCGCATAAACTTGCATTTGTGCGATTTCTTAAAGTTGGATTACCAAAGTACAATTGCTTTGTTCAGAGAAGGTGACATATGCAAATAAACTAGATTATGACTTTACACAATCACCAGGTTCACACAACATGCTAAAGCAAATTATCAAAGCTCATTTTAGCCTAGTCTAGTGTATTGTGGAAATCCAGTTGAAGGGCAAGCATTTTGAAGATAGACTGGTATATAATTATAAGTAATGAGGGACACAGGGAGCTGACTTCACTCAGGAAAGACATTTGAGTCCTCTAGCCTACATTGTCTGATTTGACAGACAGTTACTCTCCAGGATTTCTGGCAAAGAAAGATCTTCCCCATACCCAGCTCCCCTTTAATTGGAAATACTGAAGATTGAAAGCAGGACCTTTTGAAAATGATACAGATACTCTCCCAATGAGCTTTGCCCAGTCAATATATCCAAAGAATGATTAATTTTCTATTCTCTTTGCCAGCAGTTTCTAAAGGTTGTGGGCAGGAGTTATTTCCCTGTGTGAAATGTCATTGCTGAAATGATAACAACAGTATGCACAGGGGATCCTCTTGCCACTGATTTATCGTCCTTTGGCTTTTAAGGACTAGAAACTTAAACGCAGCAGGAAGCAAGCATTAGAGGAGAACAGTGACAAGATCAGAACGCCCCCCCCCAAAAAGAGCAACTAATGGTATACAATATGCAAATACAGATAAATGACCCCTCAAATAAATTTTTGAAGTGAAAAGCAGCTTAGGGGGAAGGATATTGGGAGGAAGTTTTACTTGATCCTGCCTTTTACCTTGAATAAATCCTCTCACATGGTTGTTCTTAAAGGTAAAGGTTCCCCTCACACATATATGCTAGTCATTCCCGACTCTAGGGGGCGGTGCTCATCTCTGTTTCAAAGCCTAAGAGTCAGCGCTGTCCGAAGATATCTCCATGATCATGTGGCCGCATGACTAAACGCCAAAAGTGCACAGAACACTGTTACCTTCCCACCAAAGGTGGCCCCTATTTTTCTACTTGCATTTTTAACGTGCTTTCGAACTGCTAGGTTGGCAGAAGCTGGGAGAAGTAATGGGAGCTCACCCCATTACGCAGCACTAGGGATTCGAACCGCTGAATGGCCGACCTTTCGATCGACAAGCGCAGCGTCTTAGCCACTGAGCCACAGCATCCCTTGTTCTTACAGAACAAGAATAAGAAGAACTTACTTTCTGTAAATTGTTCTTACAGAAAGTTATTTGGGATGGTCACAGAAGGTGAAATGAAGGATTATTCATATAAACAATCCCAACAGCACAGAGAGATTCACCAACTACAATACAATAGCAATCCTTCCCTTTATCCGATATGCACATATGCAAATTTGGGAACCCACAGCTAGCTATTGTGCAAATAGTGCTTAAGTGCAATCTGCCTCAGGGAAGCTACAGCTTGCATTTACAAAACTGTGTCCACCTCCCAGACTTCCTTGTGACTAATAGTGCCACATTGCTATCTACCAGCTTCTGACTGCAATATCAATATTTGGACATTGTACCAGATATGATTTTGCCCTTTCCCCAAAACTAAATCAGAAGAAATTATACCATTAATTATAATGATAACCTAATTAAACATCTGTGTCTCTCTTTCTCCATCCTGATGCACCAGCCTTGGAGCCCAGCCAGATCACTTGGTGACACCTTCTTGAGTCACTCTATTGAAGAGTGTAAGGGACAGCCATTTGTAAAGGAAGTCATTGACTGGAGCTACAGACTGGTTCTTAAAGCACTAACAAGCCCAACTGACAAATGGATGATGATCAAGTTGCTACACTTGATGCTATGAATTGTAGCACAACTCAAGATGTCTAGATATTTGTTTTGATAACACTGATTGATCACCACAGTTTATGGGTTCAGTCAATTGCTTAGAATTAAATTTGTGTTTAATAAACACCCATTGTGTTTATTAAATAGCAAAGCATGCTATGCAAATAAACCATATTATAACTTAACACAATGAAATGCCATGCAAGATATTAAGACTTGCTGAACCACAGACTGTTCAAGCTCATTCAGCCTATTGTGTGAACCCAACCAATCTGATTTAATTGTACCTTCTGGGGTATGAAAACTTTTTGTTTTAGGAATGGTTGACTGTTAGTTTTACTTTGTGCACAATAAATATGGTATTTGCTTTTAATTGGTTTTTAACCTTTTCTGTATTAACTGCATTACTGTAACTTATCAATTTTATCAAGCATTTGATCTATTCGGTCCAAAAACATGGCTGATCAAAGTTTGCACTAAAGATTTCTGCTCCATTTTTTTAAAATTTGATTTATATGCCGCCCTTCTCCGGAGACTCAGGGCGGCTTACAATGCGCTAAGCAATAGCCTTCATTCTTTTGTATATTTATACAAAGTCAGCTTATTGCCCCCACAACTGGGTCCTCAATTTACCTACCTTAGAAAGGATGGAAGGCTGAGTCAACCTTGAGCCTTGGCAAGATTCGAACCTGCAGTAATTGCAGGCATCTGGTCTTAATAACCAGCTTAATAACAGGGTGCCTTAGACCACTGTACTACCATTTTCTTTATCCTCTGGCTCTAGTGTCCAGCCTTCAAGGTCTTCTTATCATAAAAAAAAAAAGCTTGAAAGGAATCTCCATTTTCCCATAAGAAAATATCTAAATAATTCAGTAATAATTCTAAACTATAATTTTAAATCACTTTGGCTCCTTAATCTGTTATTAACTTTCCAAAATCCATATAGTAAGCACCCTTTTATTGCATAGTCCAATATATATAATATATTATATTTTTTAAAATAAAAAAAAGTGATTAAAATATAAGGTTTAGTCAAGCTCAATGTCCATATGGGTGCTTCTTTTGGAACAGTGAGGTTGATGCAATCCTGAATCTCAGCCATTCTGATTGTAAACATGGCAGTTTTTATGATCTACTCACAAGAAATGAGAAACGGCTGTCCAGAGTGACATGGAGGATCTCAATTATTTTTCCTTTGTTCTGGAGAGATTATGCCGGCTTGGATCCAGCATCCCCCTCACAAAAGCTGTCTTATTAGACAGAGGAAAGCAACACATCATCTCATTGTGGTGCTTAGAAGAAGTGGTATTTTCTTATGTTTAAAAAAATAAGAAAAATTATATTGTAACAATAACATCTGGCAACATGACTGGGTGATTTGGATCAGTCACTCTCTCTCTCTCAGCCTAACTCACCTCACTTGGTTTTTGGGGAAATAGGAGGAGGAAGGAGTGTTAGATATATTTTCTGCCCTGAGTTATTTATTCAAATAATAAAGGTAAGATGAAAAAACAAGCAAACAAACATGAAGGCATAATGAACTGGGCACCCATGCCTTTCATAACTTACATATACGTTATTTGGTTATCTGTATCTTTGATAAATTAATGCATATGGATTGTGAATTGGGTATATTTAGTTTAATAAAAAGAAGGATTAGGGGTAACATGATAGCAGTGTTCCGATATCTCAGGGGCTGCCATAAAGAAGAGGGAGTCAAGCTATTCTCCAAAGCACCTGAGGGCAGGACAAGAAACAATGGATGGAAACTAATGACAGAGAAGCAATCTAGAACTAAGGAGAAATTTCCTGACAGTGAGAACAATTAATCAGTGGAACAATTTGCCTCCAGAAGTTGGTGCCCCAATACCGGAGGTTTTTAAGAAGAGATTGGACAACCATTTGTCTGAAATGGTATAGGGCCATGATGGCGAACCTATGGCACACATGCCAGAGGTGGCACACAGCGCCCTCTCTGATGGGACACGAGATGTCACCCAAGTTTAGCTCCGTGCATGCCTCCTGCTGGACAGCTGGTCTTTGGGTCTTTGCTGCACATGTGGGGAGGGGGCAGGGTGCATGCAGGGTGTTGAAGTGTGAATCAGCCTTGTTCCCCCCCTGGGGAAACTGTAATTAATTAGAGGTGAATGGATCTTGTTTTCCATGGTGTATACTCTCAAAGAAAGAAAACCCGAAGTATATATTCTAAGAAACATTTTATTATAAAAGTACAAAACTAGATAACTACATCCTATCGGCAGTCTTATCACACAGACGAACAAAGGAAGTAAGAAAAGAAAAAATGTAGACATGCGCAGTAGTCCAATGTCTCACAAGACCAGTCTTATCTCAGCTACAGATAAGTTCCCTGGCAAGGCTATCGTAAGTCTTAGAATGGGAGCTCAGCTGGCAAACAAATAATGCAGTGACACAGGGGGGCATGCATGCATGCGGGGGCACATGCAGGGGGCTGCGTGTGCATGCGTGGGGGTGGGGTACATGCAAAGGAGCCGCACGCATTGCATTTTGGGGGGTAAGGATGTGCACGCACACATTCGGTCTGGAAAAGGTTAGCCATCACTGATATAGGGTCTCCTGCTTGAGGGGGTTGGACTATAAGACCTCCAAGGTTCCCTTCCAGCTCCATAATTCTGTGACTCCTCTGTGCTGGACAAGCAATTGGTCCTTTCTCCTGCTTCCAGAGATGATATCCTTTACTTCCTTATCTTGATTGTAAAACAATTATTCACTTAGGCTACGCTTTGGAAAAGGCTCTAATGCTGGAAAAATTAGAAGCAAAGAGAAGATGATACCCAGCAGTGAGGTGGATAGACTCAGTTACAGTGCCAATAGATCCATCATTGGAAGATCTAAAAGACCAAATTAGGGATAGATTTTTCATGAACAAAATCTGTCTATGTAGTTATTAGGAGTGAAAAGCATCTTGATGGTATATAATCATGATTTCTATTTCTTAAAATAAGATGTAAGCTTATATTGTTTGCTAGGTGACCAATGTATTTGCTTGTTAATTATTGTAAGTAAAGAAACCAGTTTTTGAATTTCCTCAATCTTTGGCTTTCTTTAGAGGTGAGTTTTCTACCATCATGGAGAAGAATCTATTTGTGTTGCTAAGAGGTGACACTGACTTGATGGTATATAATCAGTATTTTCTACCATACCGTATGATACAACTCTATTCTTTTCCATATAAAGGAGGGAAAGCAAAGCATGTGTCGAGAATGGTTTGCAAATTAGTAGGATTACATAATGATCTTCAAAGCATCTATCAATCTGACTCCCATTCGTACTCCAAAGTCTAGTGCTGAAAACTATACGTGCATGGCCACTGAGCACAGAGTTTCACTGAGGTCCCCTGAATCTTGCTACATTTGATGGGCTTATTTAAAAATCAGTTAAATTCAATGATTCCATATTATCCACCCTTCTATCACTCCAGATTAGATATTGCTTTAAAATGCAAAATCAGTTCTGTAGCCTTAAAAATGCACGTAGTCAAAAATTCTACAGGGAAACCAACAGAAAATAGGAAGGGCAATGAAAACTGAAGTCAAGAAAGGAACAATTGACAGGTAAGCATACTCCCAAGTTTCATATTCTCTTGAGAAACAGGGATAAGAGGGTAAAAAGATTAAAAAGAAGAAAAAAACTGGTTTTAAGAATTTGATAGAAAGCAGGAGGGATGGTAATATTCTGGAGCGGAATTCCAGGAATGGAGAATATATGAGTGGGG